>NC_136509.1:80315433-80455433 GCF_053919585.1 Euprymna scolopes
ATTTGGTAAATTTGATAACTTATATAGAACGGCTCATCAAGAACTTATTTATGTTAGACTTGAACACAACCATCTTGTAGTCAGCCGGAAAGCAGGAAAACGGAAGACAATTCCACAGGCGTGCAGTTCTAAGAAAGAAGCTTTGTTCATGGAATCTACGTTTAGGTTTAGGCACAGATAAAGAGTGAGGGGGAATTATTGATAGTGTTTACAGCTAGACGAGTTTCTGACAAGACGTGGCATTCGTTATTACATAACCATACTTATTCAGAAAAAAATTCTATATTTAATTCAAACGTCTATTATTTACAATTATGAGAACTAACGAATTAATAATTTTTTTAATACTATATTTTTTATATGAATTAGAGTTAAGACAATCATGTTTTGAGGCAATTGCATGCCCGTGCATCTATCACACATTGCTAAGCATATACGATCGCTCGATTGCCGAAGATTTATTCATATTGCTACGTTGTTAAAGAGCCAACACATTATAATTTAGTTTACGTCGCAAAGGCAACCAAGAATAGGAAAGGACTTCAACTCACGGTTTCATTGTAACAACGACATATATTTCCTCACGACCGTGACATCATCCACATGATCTCGACTGTTATCTTGTTCCGTGCTCCACGTCTCTAACGTGATCTTGAATGTGATTCACGTTTCACACATGATCATCATCTTTCTTTTTACACTCTTTTTTTCTTTACTTGTGACGTCATTTTGCATGCATTTGGATATAGCCCTCCGCGCTATGTTACTATATGAGGAATATTTAAATCTTATTATAAATTTTTCTAATATCTGTCTGGCTGTGTGTGTGACGCGGTTTATCTCACCCTACAGGCAACCCACCCAGGCAAGTAAGGTACCGAAATGAAGCTTATGATCCAGCGGATATTTTGATGATATTTATATCCATATTTGGTGCATAGAAATTCCAAAAAATAACGATTTACTAAAGAACGTTTTATTTACTGGATATTTATTTACGGGATATTTTTCCGGTACAAGTACTCAAGTTTGCCTAGCTGGGCAAACTTGGGTTCTTGTTAATATAAATTTAGGTAAGGCGGAATAGAGTATTTTTTTAAATCATCGAAATCGTAACAACGAATAAATCACGTGTAGGTTTGCTGAAGGTGTTTTTGTGCTATGAACTGGATTCAACCTCGGCACATCGAGATTTTCAGTTCATGTTAATGATTCCAACATTTTTTTCAAATTCCGATACAATTACTGATTCCATACTAAATTCCCGATTGCGATACAATTGTCGATTCCGATTCTTTATAAATATCTAAATGTTTACCTATAAAAGTGTTATTTTGCCCTGATTACCGTAAAGACACATCTTAAATGTGCCTATATTTTTCAAACGTAAAGACACTTGTGAGGGGGGTGATCTAGAGATTTTAGTCTTACTGGAAGCTTAAATCAATAAATATTTATTATTTTATTATTACTACAAGCAGTGGAAGATGTTTTCTAAAACCAAAATCAACAAAAAAAAAAAAGAAAAAAGATAATTTAAGGAATCGGTTTCGGCATCGGAAAATAGGTTAAATTTGTTCGATTCCCGATTCCGATTAATCGTCCTAACACTAGTTCATGTCTTTAATAACTTAGCTACCGTTAACTCTAAAATGATTTTCTTACTTTTACGGTTGATAAATCGCAAAACCAACCAATGAACTAGTCGTCTGGGGGAAAATAAAGTGGTTTGAAGCATCATTTATCTTAAATGCTATTTTTATTTATTTTTTCTTTGTTTTCTTTTCTTTTTCGAACTTGTAATTGCGGGAAAACAAAGATAGAAGAGGTGGCGAATACAATTCGCTGCGGCCAATCAAAATTTATTGATTTGTTAAGGGTGATATAGCGGCTGTTTGTCAAACGGATTTTACCCGCTCGTTTTCACCGGCGTCGATTTGGGATGGCCGACGAAATAGTTTGCCGGGGATTTACGTCGTCCATTTTATTTCCGATTGCTGTGTTTGTGGGGGGGGCGTATTTGTTTGTTTGTTTCTTTCTTGTTTTTTTTTTCTGTTGGATTTCGCTGTCAGGTTACGTAAATGGGCATGGGAGAAGGCAGAACACTGCGTGGTTTTAGTAGAGTGTTGGGTGAGCAATGTTCTCTGATGACCGCTCGTGATCGACGGTACACGCGAAAAAGCAACGTCTGAAAACAAGCGGGAGAAAAACAGGTGCTAGCGAAAAAGAAAAGAAAAAAGAAAAGAAAAAACAAAGAATGACGGTGAATGATAATACGCGAAAAGTTACGAGATAATTCGAGAGCAATAAAGCGAATACAAATTAAGTGATTGACAAGAATTTGGCAAAGCATACACTTCATTAGAAATCTGCCGCGAAAGTAAAAATAATACGAAAAAAAAGGAACGTGGATAGCACTTATTCCGTTTTCTTTAGTTTTACTACACATACATGCAAATACTTACATCTTTATTAAACATACATATATCTATATCTAGAGTAATAATGTCTGTATCTAGAAATATACTAGTATGGTGACACGAAGTTGCACAGGATTTAACGATGACTACCAAATATTTCACACCCTCATATTTTTATTTTCATCAAAATCGGTAAAATCGCCCATTTTTCAAACAAATCTATTGATGGGCGTCTCTAGTTGAGGATCCATCGCGGTGCACCAGGAAAACGATACATCTCTTTGCAGTGATCTAGTCAACAATATAACTTGCTTTACATTGCACTGTAGAGAACCTACTGTTGATTTTATGAAATTATTTTATATAATCGTAACGCTAGCGTCCCAAGAAGCGGTGGGGCTCCCCATTAGGGGAGTCTGAGTGTCCCGGAGTACGGGAAAAAGCCGGGCAGATATTATTCTTTTATTCTTTTATTTATCATCGGTGTGCCCGGCTGGCAATGGGAAACCCTGTTGAGAGAAGACATTAAGATTTGTTGACTTTCATTTTTATGAAAAACGACAAACAATGTCATTTTTGAAGTTTTTCCTCCAAACAAGTAATGACTCATGGTTCTGTAGAAATTATGTTTATAATTCAAGTGCAGTGCTTCGACTCAGGGATCACGGGGTTACCCCATTAGGTCATGTGAAACGTTTGCAGATTCACAGGTGCACTCGTGGGTGAACTTCCCCCTGGGGTGACGTTGTTGGTTATAATTGGTCAAGGGAACAGCTTCGATTGCACCCCACCCCTGACTATCTAAAAACGGAAATTGAAATGTTCGTTATCAACCGCAGTCAGCCAATCGCGACTGTTTTCATTTTCGAGGCTCTCGTCACCATTGCGAAATGTCTTGAGCCACCGTTGTGCCACACGTTCGTTAATGGTTCCTGGGCGAAATGCATCATTTTTATCACGAGCTGTCTCGGCAACTTTTCGGCCTAGTTTGAACTGGAAAAAGAAAATCGTGCGGATTTGAATTTTGTCCATGTTATCGAGAAGCCTGTAAAAAATGAATTAGGAGATTGAGAACGGTACCGAATAGCACAATTCGATAGAGCGAAAACTGCGCTTCAAAAAGATATATAACAACATAGTGCTATATATATATATATATATATATATATATATATATATATATATATATATATATACATATCAATGAATTAATTCAGGAAGCATATATAAAATAGCATATATAAGAAAACGACATAGTTTTTGCACCAACATTATATGTATTTTTTTTTTAGTTTTAATCTCACTAGTACAGGGTGACCCCCCCCTCAAAAAAAAGCTAAATGGAGGTCATCTAGAACATATGCTATAGAACAGAGAAAAAAAGGCCAAAGACCGTAGTGTTTTGATGTGATGTTTTGTAATATAATAAACTAGTTATGACCAAAGTTTTATTTCATGCAGACAAAACACAAAGAAACGGGGCCTAATTAGAATTGGGGGCCGTTTTGTTTGGGGGGGGTCACCCTGTATATATTAGGTTCAATATCAATCGTTAGAGGATTGTCTCTATAATAATAAATATATTAATTGCATGAATAAAAATACTTAAGAGTAGGGGGAAACGCCGGACAGCATGCTAGTATATTATAACAATAGTAGCTGTTCAATTACGGAGATGAAAATTAGTGTTCTTAATTTTTTTTAATACTTAAACAGCATACAAAGTATAGAGGAAGTGTAATGGAACACTCAGATATCGACGTATCTCTCATAGAAATCAATCTTTAGAATCCGTTGATGCTTTGTGAAGCTTGTAAATAATTTTGTTTTTGTTGTTGTTGTTGTTGTTGCTGTTTTGCAAAATAATCTGTATTGTCTTCATCATAATCTGTTACAACGCTACTAAAGCACCATCATAAATAAATAACGTTCAAGTAAGATTTCCCCGAGTGACATTTTAGACACTTTATATATGCGCCAAAATTCAAGATAATGGTTTTTATTTACTGAGTACATTCCTGTGTCATAGCTAGGGCAGCTAGCGATGGAAAGAGTTTGTGTAGTTTTTAGTGTTGCGAAATTGGTTAAGCATAACTAGTAGAAAAATGATTAGGGTCGTTGCAAGGATTTCAATGAGATTCATTGTTGTGCATAAAACATATTAACCGATATAAATTAGAACCTGAAAGATGCGTCAGAGTAAACTTTGAAATAATTTTGACAAAGAAGAGCGTATACCCTTCTAGAAAATCCGGAATTAAGGCCTTATTTCCGATAAAATTAAAGGTGATACTTAAGACTGCTCTCCGAGAGTAAAACTTTAAATTATTTGTCGTATCGTCTTTCTTCGGGTATATCTGATCGAATTCGGGAATCTTTTTGCCAAACTCGGAAATAGACACAAACTTGTAAACGGAACCCTTTATTTTATTCACGTAATTAACCTTATACGAGACAATCACCTTGACACACTGGTTCAAGCCAGATCACCGCTAAAGCCTGACGAGTACCAGATGGATGACCATTTGGGAAAGGCGTGGCGTTGCGTGTATCGTGAGGTAAAATACAAGGTTGAGAAACTAGCGCGGTCTACCCTTCTGTTAAAGGTAAATGCCCCCCCCCCCATCTAGTGATGGCGTCACGATAAAAAATGCCCTCCAGTATTTAGCTACCGACAAAATTTGAATTACACTACAAACTCGTGTAGTGAGTTCACTCTTGGCTGCGGTCGCGCTGGATAGATGGAATTAACCTGCTCGTTTTAATTACTTCCCTATTAGTGTTTTTTTTCGGTGTTCTTGTGATTATCATCTTTAGTTAACTACTAGCATTTCAGCCGGGCGTTGTCCGGGTGTTTGGATGTGTATGTTGAGCCAAAATAAAAAAAAAAGCAATTTTTAAAACTTTGACTCCTATTATGACCCCTTAAAATGTATTGTTTTGGGGCTCATATCAAGTTATTAAGTTAGATCCATGACCAAGGAACCTATATCTTAAATTTCAATTGTACCCAAAATTGTCTGAGGAGTTTGGTAGAGTTCTCAAAGGTCAAATCGTTGAACTTTGACCCCTTAACAGCCAAATTTCTGACCGAAAACGGGTTACAAAGATTTTCCCAAATCTCAGTACCCTGTATATCAAATTTTGAATCTATAGAGTTAAAATTGACAGAGTTATTGCGTAAGAAAATGTACAAAGACACACAGACAAACACGTTCACTTTTATAGATATATAGATTACATGTAATTATATTTATGAAGATATGCTACATGGTTTATACTTTCGTAAGATTTGCGTAAAAAAATATAATAATCACATACCTCTTTCTGTATATATTTGTGTATGCATATCTATTTTTGTATAAAAAAAATTCCTGCCAAACTCCTCCTCCCGTTTTGGGTCCACATATATTAAATAAGTTATATACGGTATTAGAACGCACATTATACTTCATATTTGGGTTTTAGCTGGGGAATATCGGTACAAATGTGTGAAAATGAAAAAAAAAATGAAAATTGCCAAGTGAAGGGCGAACGACTGTATTACGAATATGCATACGTAGCAGCTATTGGTTCATGTTTTAATTTTTAGCTTTGCAGCAAACATGTTCGCATGTGTCAGCCATTAACGTCAGAATAAAA
Organism: Euprymna scolopes; assembly: GCF_053919585.1. Classification (NCBI taxonomy): domain Eukaryota; kingdom Metazoa; phylum Mollusca; class Cephalopoda; order Sepiida; family Sepiolidae; genus Euprymna; species Euprymna scolopes. The sequence goes on from NC_136509.1 coordinate 80,321,496, forward strand.
AAAAATAAATCGTAAGTTATATATTTTGGTTTTGTTTCTCAGTGATGGCGTACGAGTCATTTTTTTTTTTAACTTTTTAAATCAATGCTCTATATTAGGTCCAACGTAATATAATAATAAATACGAAATCTGCATTGATCAAAATATCACATTAAAGCGTATTTTACGACCTGGAAATGCCGGGTGGCCTGCTAAAGATAATATATATATATATATATATATATATATATATATATATATATATATATATATATATATACATACATACATATATACATACATATATATATACATATATATACATATACACACATATACAAATACATATATTTATATGTATATATATTTATATATGCATATATGTATATATATGTATATATACATATATACACACATCTTTATATGCATATATATACATATATACATACATATATATACATACATATATATACATATATATGCATACATAACTATATATATTCATATGTATACATGATGATTGCAACGTCTCTTGTCAGACGAGTGTCACTCCCTCAGACATTTAAAATCCATGAGCCCAAATGCCTGAGAGAGTATCTATACAAATATGATGTTACAGAGTCTTAGCTTTGTACGACAGCTAAGTCTCTCTCTCGGTTCAAAATGTTGAGATCCAGCAACAAGCAAGAGCAAGATAGCCAGTAACAAATTAAATTGCAGACCAGCTTAATGCGGGTACTGGTCTCCCGCTTTATGGTTTTTTTAAATCAGAGATTTGCTTCTCCTAGAAAGGTTGCCTTCACCACGGCTTACATATATATACATATGCATATATATACATATACACATATATACACATATATATGTATATATATTCATATATATATATGTATGTATATGTATATATATATGTGTATATATATATATGTATATATATACATATATACACACATCTTTATATACATATATATACATATATACATACATATATATATACATATATATACATATATATACTTACATACATACATATATATATATATAATATTTGTTGTTTATATTCGAACATTTATATATTATCTACCGAGGTGTATACTTTTAACGTCTGGAAACACTTTGTGGAAATTGTCTTCGGAATGGAGATTATAAAGTTCGTGTTTGTTAATGACGACTGAGATTATCGCTTAATCTCTCAGCTTAGGCTATTAAGTCCATATTTTCGACTTAAAGAAAAATGGGTATTTTTTTTTTACTCTACATTAAAAATGAAGCTCTCTTATCTTATCTCAGTTACTAGTATAGTTTTTTGTTTGTATTGCCAACACATGAATATTAAAAAAAAATTCTGAAATAAACATTAATATTACACAGTTACAACACGTTAAAATTATACCACTCTGAAAAAAAAAAGTACTGTTGTCTTTGCTACGAAGCATATGTTGTTTGTATTAGTTTTGTTTATAGGGTTCTGATTGTTAAGTATCCCGGACTTTTATTGATTATTGGTTATAAAATTCAAGATGATATCGACATGATAAAACGCAGCGTAATAAAGTAAAAAAAAAAAAATGAGAATGAAAAAGGAAATAGCATGCACGTGCAGATTTGCAAGTAACCGAGAGAGAAAAATCACGCGCGATTTCGGGTGAGATCCAGCGCGAAATCACGAGACTCATCGAAGAGGAAAGCAAAAAAAGTAACGTATGAAATTTCACGGTTGAAATTAGGATTGAGGCGATAATTAAAGATGGAAGATCTGAACACAGGAAGTAAATAAATGAAAAAAAAAATTAAAAGCAAAGATTAATATTTCTTAATGCAGCGAAAAAGATTACATTAAGAGGTTTCACCGTTGCGTTTAGAAATTGTGTTTACGTTACAACTCAATAAAAAAAATGTACTTTTTTATGAAACATTTATGCATTACATTCGCATTTATAAAGTTACATATGTACCAGCAAAGTAAGTACCAATATATAGCTTCTCATCTACCTGTACCTACATCCTATCTGGTTTGGACTTAGAAATTTTCATTTGACTACACGTTGACATGTCTTGGTCTATTAGTTTCTCATCAACGTGTATAGACTTCCCCTTTTGTTTGAACTTAGAAATTTTCATTTAAATACACGTTGACATGTCTTGGTCTATTAGCTTCTCATCAACCTGTACAGACATCCACTCTTGTTTGAACTTAGAAATTTTCATATAAATATACGTTGACATGTCTCGGTCGATTAGCTTCTCATCTATCGGTACCTCCATCTCCTCTTGTTTCGACTTAGAAATTTTCATTTGAATATCTACTCTTGGAATTTTCAAATGAGCGTTTGTGACCTCTGAACCGATCCTTGAATGTCTTACCAGTCATACCGAATCTAGTATTTACTACTATTTGGGTTTTCCTACGTGGGGATTTTCACACTGTATACTACTGTATACTACTAGCAGTTTTCATTCAATGGACATTCATGTGTATTTCTACAATTACAAGCGTGTGTGATGCTATTTTTTTTTATTCAGACGTGTTATTTAAAATCTTCAAATTATGTTTTTCTATTATGTTTTCTAAATTTTCGCTATCCCTATAGCTTAGTTTTATCCTATTTTTATTTAATATTTAATTGGGAATATTATTAGGTGTGAAGTGTTGTTTTATTAGGTTGAAGAATTTTTCCCCCAAGTTAGTTTTGACATTTAAATTGAACGAGGGGGGACCGTATTATTTCATTCTTTTCTTTATTTCTAACTGTTTTCGTATTAGATGTAGGTTGGATATATTCTAGCTTTCTGTTTTTGTAACCGCTGTCATTAAGTGCTTTATCATAGAACGGTTTGTGAGTGTTAACAATGTCTACATTAGAGGAATTATTGCTTATTCTTTTTTCTGATAGAATTTGGAATGTATTTAATTATAGATTTTGGATGATTTAAATTTGGGTTTATATATATGGTATATGGGGTTGGTGTTCTCCTTTTTATAAGGGACATATATTTTGTTTTTGTTTTTAATCTAAATGTACATCCAAAAATTAACAGTATTAGGATTTAATACAGTTTCTGCTTTTAATTTAATTCTTCTAAACTCTTTGTTTTTTCATTTTTTCACGTGTAGATGCATTTGCGTCTTTTATGATTATAAGTCTATCATTTCTGTACAAACTTATATCTTCTATTTCAATGTATTTGGTTAAAATATACAAGATATATAATCCTACTAGGTCTTCACGAAACCAGGTATCCAATAAAAACATAACAAAAAAACTTATCGTTTTTAATCCATTGTTCTCTGTGTCAGATAAATGTAAAATACCAATTACCATAATTCAACCAAGTAAACCAAAATTACTAAAACAGCTCAATAAAAAAATAACCCTAACCCTAAAAGACCCTCAATAAAACAAATAACCCAAACTCTTTTTGTTCTTTCTCGAACACACTTTCTGCAGCATTGATTTAAATAGTTACTGTACCTATTTCTTAACATATATTGAAAAATATCCAACCGGCCGGTCCCCATAATATAATTTAAAGAACACACTTTCAAATATATATAAAACATTAATAAGAAATAGGTTTTTCTATAAAGCTAAATTAAGTTCCTAAAAGAAAACACTATAAGCTTTTAGAAAGGACCATCAAACTGTAGAAATTACGGATGACCATAGTTGAATGTTTTAAATTCTCGGAGAAACATTTAAAAATTATTTAGATTAGAATATAGCCTTTTATATTTTAAAACAGAAATAAATAAATTTAATGAAATGAATTAAGTAAATAATAATTATGAATAATGCAAATAAAAATAAAAAAATATATTAATACTAAAATAAATAAATAAAAATTTAAAACCTAATATATACGTGTACACATGCTTTTGTGCATATATGTGTGCGTGTATGCATGTGTATGTGTGTATATATACGTATATATGTGCGTGTCTATATGTATATATATATATAAACAAAATAAAAGCTATAATAAAAACTATTTGATAAGTTTGAATATATATTAACTTAAGATATAAATTAATAAATATATAATTGCTTTGATATAACGAAAAGTACATAGATATTTTTTTAAATGAAGTCTTATCCGAGCTATTTGTCCTGTAAGTGCCTGCCAATTGGCTGATTAGGAGAGGCGCGTTGGGAACTAGGAAGCTGATTGGCTAACTAAAACCTCAATAGAATGTGCGTATATAAAAATGCGAGATAACGACAGCTCTTCGCATAAGCCTTACGAATCCTAGCTTGGATGAAACGCGGAATATTTTGTGTAGCTTAATTGCTATAAATATTTTGATAACTTACTATATATATATATATATAGAGAGAGAGAGAGTGTGTGTGTGTGTGTGTGTGTGTGTGTGTTTATGGCGCGCCTAAAAGAAAGTCTACACTTGTTATTTTTAGCCGCAAATTTAATCTAAATTGAATCCATCTGTTTTAAACAGTTTATACCTCATTTGATTCGCCTTTTATTCCTCCAGAGCTAAACCTGTCTCTATTTCACTTTTACGTCAATTTGAAAAAATAAATAACATCAAATCGAGAAAGTAAAAACCTCCGCAGGAACAAATGAGCGTAAAGCCAGCTTAAAATATCGATTTGTTATGAAACTAAGGCTCTATAATCGTAATTGTTGTTGCTTCAGGTTATGCAACATTATATTTAGTCCATATGCCTTGCTTTTCTTTTAGTGATTGTCAAGAGTTCATCCAACTTTTCTGGTTTATCCAATCGAGAAATCAACCGCAGATTGAAATGTTATGAGATAAAGGTACGAATTACTCTGCAAAAGCACCAACACACCGGCCGTGTTCGTGATGCCTCTAAATTTTGTCGTCCTAGAGTTACTTCTTGCAGTGAAGACAATGCTATAAAATCGGAAGCCTCAGAAACAGATAAGAAACACCTCCTCTCATCCAACAATCTTTTAATGTTTGACAAAGTGCTCTCTTTCCACAGTTAAGAACAGATTAAAGGAATTTAATTTACCAGACTCTGTTGCAGAACCCAAGACAATGATTTTTCTAAAGAACAGAAAGCACCGTCATGACCCTTCATATTGCTCGAGAGTGATTTTTAGGGACGAAAGAAAGTTCAATAGGCTAGGTAGTGAAAACGGGCAGTACGTCCATTCAAGGAAGGGCGAAAAATTTAATCATAGGTGTACAGTTCTAACGGTGCAAGGTGGTGGAGGTTCAATTTTGGTATATAAGTGCCAATGGTTCAGGGCCTCTAGTAAGATTTTTTGGTCAAGATCAAAGTGTAGTATCTGTTCCGGCAGATGCTGCACTTAAGATAATTTGTACCAGTCAGTGGAGGGGAAGCCCTCTATACTGGGACAATTATTATTTTTGGTAACCAGAGTGCCCCCTTTTTGCCTACTTTTAGGGGAGCTGGTTTTTACCTCACATTAAAAACGGCCTTGTGCCTAATTTGCTCAGTGGGGGAGCAAATAAATACCATCTGTTCCGGCAGATGCTGCACTTAAGATAATTTGTACCAGTCAATGGAGGGGAAACCCTCTATACTGGGACAATTATTATTTTTGGTAACCAGAGTGACCCCTTTTAGGGGAGCTGGTTTTTACCTCACATTAAAAACGGCCTTGTGCCTAATTTGCTCAGTGGGGGAGCAAATAAATACCATCTGTTCTTCAGATGCTGCACTTAAGATAATTTGTACCAGTCAATGGAGGGGAAACCCTCTATACTGGGACAATTATTATTTTTGGTAACCAGAGTGCCCCCTTTTTGCCTACTTTAAGGGGAGCTGGTTTTTACCTCACATTAAAAACGGCCTTGTGCCTAATTTGCTCAGTGGGGGAGCAAATAAACACCATCTGTTCTTCAGATGCTGCAAGCTATGACTAGCAAAGACCAGATGTGGGGGCAACCCCACATGCCTGACCATTAACCAGCTCCCATTTCCCACCTCTCGGGAGCGGGTCCCCTTTTTCCCTTCCCCTTCCTTCACTCCTCACATTAAAAATCGGCCTTGTGCCTAATTTGCTCGGTGGGGGAGCAAATAAATACCATCTGTTCTTCAGATGCTGCCAGCTATGACTAGCAAAGACCAGATGTGGGGGCAACCCCACATGCCTGACCATTAACCAGCTCCCATTTCCCACCTCTCGGGAGCTGGTCCCCCCTTTCCCTTCCCCCTCCCTTCACTCCTCACATTAAAAATTGGCCTTGTGCCTAATTTGCTCGGTGGGGGAGCAAATAAATACCATCTGTTCTTCAGATGCTGCACTTAAGATAATTTGTACCAGTCAATGGAGGGGAAACCCTCTATACTGGGACAATTATTATTTTTGGTAACCAGAGTGCCCCCTTTTTGGCTACTTGTAGGGGAGCTGGTTTAAACCTCACATTAAAAATCGGCCTTGTGCCTAATTTGCTCGGTGGGGGAGCAAATAAATACCATCTGTTCTTCAGATGCTGCCAGCTATGACTAGCAAAGACCAGATGTGGGGGCAACCCCACATGCCTGACCATTAACCAGCTCCCATTTCCCACCTCTCGGGAGCTGGTCCCCCCTTTCCCTTCCCCCTCCCTTCACTCCTCACATTAAAAATTGGCCTTGTGCCTAATTTGCTCGGTGGGGGAGCAAATAAATACCATCTGTTCTTCAGATGCTGCACTTAAGATAATTTGTACCAGTCAATGGAGGGGAAACCCTCTATACTGGGACAATTATTATTTTTGGTAACCAGAGTGCCCCCTTTTTGGCTACTTGTAGGGGAGCTGGTTTAAACCTCACATTAAAAACGGCCTTGTGCCTAATTTGCTCAGTGGGGGAGCAAATAAATACCATCTGTTTTTCAGATGCTGCACTTAAGATAATTTGTACCAGTCAATGGAGGGGAAACCCTCTATACTGGGACAATTATTATTTTTGGTAACCAGAGTGCCCCCTTTTTGCCTACTTTTAGGGGAGCTGGTTTTTACCTCACATTAAAAACGGCCTTGTGCCTAATTTGCTCAGTGGGGGAGCAAATAAATACCATCTGTTCTTCAGATGCTGCAGGTTATGACTGGCGATGACTAGCTATGACTAGCAAAGACTGGATGTGGGGGCAACCCCACATGCCTGACCATTAACCAGCTCCCATTTCCCACCTCTCGGGAGCTGGTCCCCTTTTTCCCTTCCCCCTCCCTTCACTTCTCACATTAAAAATCGGCCTTGTGCCTAATTTGCTCGGTGGGGGAGCAAATAAATACCATCTGTTCTTCAGATGCTGCACTTCCATTTTTTGTTTCGGTGGAGGATCAGTCCTTCACGACTGAGATAATTTTTTATTGTTGTACCTTTTCTCCACGTTAAAAAACGACCCTGGTGTCTAACTCTGTCCCGTGGGGAAGCATAGTAAATAGGTACACACACACACACACACACACATATATATATATATATATATATATATATATATATATCCACATATATCCACATATATACATGAGTATGTATCCCCCACACACGCATATATATACACATACATACGCTTACACAGGTACGTATACAAGCAGATACATACATATACGGAGATATACCTCCAGGGCTACTTTGTAACAGCTTCTTTAGTCTCACAAAAGTAATTAAAGGAAATAAATCTTTTATATTTAAGTAAATTCATAGTCTACGGTTTAAGAAGTAAGCTAGGTAATTTCAATTAATTATATTTGAATCTTATTCTTGTGTTTACATGAGCAATAAGTTCGCTTTTGATATTATGTTGATATTTTGCGGAAATAATTATTAGTGCTCTGAAAAGACAATATTCTTATCATTGTTTTGGCACTTGAGTATATATCCGACTCAGTTTGGCACAGATAAGCAACTGACAACCACATCACTTTATCTAAAAACATAAAAGATATTAACTGATATATACTCTAGAGTCAAAATAACGAAAAGAATATAGCCTTGTCATAGCCCTAGTAATTATACATGTAACTTTAGATATGCAAAGGTGACAGGAGTTAGAACCTGAAATATTCAACGTTGACTTTTTACAGAATAGCCCATATAATATAGAATGGGGTGCTTTTAGATTTAAGGTTTTTAATTAAAGTAGTTATGGAAGTTCCCTAGCTATTATCAGTGATTTCATTATTAAAGGAAGAAATGTGGTTAAATATTCTAACCTTTGTTACATTTGAAGTAGCGCGAATCTAAGTGTATATCTTGCCTGGAGTTCCCGTAGTGTTAATGGTATGTGGATTTCTATTAAGATCTGGGTTATGATAGCGGTTTTATTTAAAGTTATTATATTATTCAATAGTAGATTCAATTTATACGGGGATATTTGAATCTGTATTTCGAGGGGAGTTTAACATATTATAAGTGTTTTGAGAAAAATAAAGCGAATTATTAATATTATTTTTTTATTACATTTTCACCCACAAACAAGGCAAATTGCCACTTTGGTGTGAGGGGCTACTATCAGGGACAACAACTTACTATGTAAGGATTTGGGCATCAAGATGTCGGTTCACGTTACACTTGAACTTCTGCATGTCAGTACAGTTGGGGAAGCAGGGACCTGTAATGGAATTTCAAAGTCTAGCGGTTCTGGGGAAAAACTACTGGAGTAGAAAATCCTTTACATCTAGGGATCTCTACTGTGTGGGGGTGGGATTTAGCTGCCTGTCGGGTTTGTCGTGGGTGTCTACGTCGTGGGGGCGCAAGTGTCTGCAGTTTGCCAGATCATTCACCATTAAAATACTTGTAGAACAGGCAGAGTGATGCAACATTTCGTCGATGGGACAGAGGCTGAAACTTAGATGCCAGTTCAGGGCCTATCAGATTTGCGACTCTCTTTTGAACCTTGTCTAGGAGCGAGAGACTAGTAGCAGATGAACCAGCCCAAATGTGACAGCAACACTCCATACATGGGCGAATGGTGGCCTTATAGAGGTACAGGATACTTTCGGGTGTTAGTAGTTTTCTAGCACGGTAGAGAGAGCCTATCTTCTTCGCAGCGAATGAATGTTTGAATGTTTTCAATGTAATTGTTCCAACTCATGTTTCCTGTGAACGTTAGGCCGAGGAGCTTGAAAGTTGTACTCTCAGATAAAGAGTAACTGGCCATTGCTATTGGTGGCAGAGAAGGTGTCTTGTAATAATTGAAGGAAACGAATTTAGTCTTGGGAGCATTGAAAGTTGCCATCCATTTTTGTCCCCATTCCACTACAGATTGGAGGTCATCCTCTGGTGTTTTTGCCATTTCTTTAGATACGTGTTCATTAGTTTTCCTGTCGTGCCTGCTATAGAGTGTGGTGTCATCAGCATATATACCCATCACAGGGGCAATTTTGTCGGGGAGGCTATTTATGAATATTAGGAACAATAGAGGTTCAAGGATAGATCCCTGAGGCACTCCTGCATTTATATCATATTGTTTAGATGTACGACCGTCGAGGACAACCTGGATTTTTCTCTTATCTAAGAAGGATTTAATTATGTTAAATATTCTACCAGTGATAGCGTATAGTCCTATTTTCCTGACGAGACGCTCATGTCATACCCTGTCAAAAGCCTTAGATATATCTAGAGTTACCGCTCTGTCCTCCCCCGCTTTGTCCAGTGAATGGTATATACGTTCAGAGATTACAGTGAGGATGTCTGCTATGGAACAGGCTTGTCTAAAATGTTATTAATTCCTATTATTTATATTATTATTACTATCATCACTATATTCATTAATCTTGATACTATTTATGTTGTTGGCTGTGACGTGGTTGTTCGTACGTAAAACTGTTAGTAGAACAGTCGGTTCACTCACTAGAGTTGTATTTTGAGTTGTTGGCGAATGAAGGATTTCCGTTGAAGATTATTTCCAAGTATTGTAGGGGGGTATCGTCGTAACAGTACACGAATATATTACGTCCCTAAAGATGCAATCGTTTTTGAGTCGGCAATCTTGCTTATTGTTAAAATTGCGGTTAGCTTTTAGCATTATGGAGAAAGGGATTGTCTAAGCTAATATATTTTCTTGTTGTTTGAAACTATTATCGTCTCATAAAGTGAGCATTGTAAAGAAGGAAATTTTAATTAAATTCTTATTAAATATAGTACTGTATCTATGTAGTTGCGTCAAAAAATTATACAATTTTAACAGATATGGGGCAATGTATCAGTCATTGGTCTTTTTCTATTTAAAAAGAATTTAAAACTAGAATCTAAAAAATGGAATTCCAAATCTAATACGACGTGCACTGTAAAACAAACCCTTATCCAATGTCGCAATGTGACATTTCTGTGGTTCTTTTACAAGTACTTTAATGGAGTGGGTTCCGAGCAACTCGTATCATTGGTGCACTTTCTTCTGACGTAACTACCCCGGACGTCCGATAAACATCAAAATAAGAGATTAATCATAGAGGCCTGCAGATGACAGAGACCTTTGTACTAGTTTTTAGCATCAAATTCTATTCCTTGGAAGTCCTTCCCCGTTTCTTACTTCTTCGTTTGTATTAACATGTAGATGTACTTATTTATAATGCGAAGAGACATCTCTCTGATCTATGTAGAGTGACTAATTAATAGAAGCCGCTTACGTTTTAGTTGATAATGTTTCCTGTTTGAGGTGAATAGGAGCAGATATTTTTTGTTGTTCTTATCAAATTGTTACCACTTTCCAAGCCAGATATTTCTCGAAGACAAAAGCAAATGAGATGCGATTGTTTTAAGGATATTTTAGTATAATGTGGACACGTTTCTACATTTTGGAGAGGGGCATTGGTTATTGATATTATATGGATTCTTCAGACTCCAATCCTCATCTTGAGTTCACTCCAGTTCCGGAGTTCAACAAGATTCACCCGAGAAGGCCGAATGACACTCAGGCTGAGAAAAGTAGTCGGAAGAATCCAAATAATATTAATTGTGGATACGGTTCTGTATAAAACTTTGTTTATATTAGTCTTCAAGATTACCAGGTTGTAATCTGAATAGAAGCAGTCTCGATGAAATGGGTTCCACAGAAAAAGAGCCTTTGCTTAATATTCTGTTCTCTGTAATTTCGCTTGACGCTACACTCAAAGTGGAAAAACAGAAAGGATATCGTTATAGTCGTCGCTCCCATCCTATGTCTCTCGCCGAGATCTACATTGCTTTAGTTAGATTCGTCTAGCCTATTCTTTGCGGCTTCTCGCCGAATTTGGATCATGCTAGAATGATTCTTTAGCATCGCTACTTCTGCATATCCAACTCACATCCCGTGGGCTTCAAGGCAATCAAGAAATAATATAGTTACGTTTTTCGAACATTTAATCTGGCGCAAATCGTTATCAGGTGACAGAAGGTCGAAAAGTGGGGAATATCAAGTCATCGCTCCTAAATGAAGAGACTCTGGCCTATTTAAAATTATTTGGACAGCGCCGTTAGAATTTTACGGTCAGGGCGTCTAAGGCAGCAATTAATAAACTTACTCTAACCAAAAGATAGGAGGCAAAGCCTGTTAGGGTAGGCCTTCTAGAACTGCACAGTAAAAATATTAGCATCAGTCAACTTCCCTGCAAGATTTGCAAAAACCTAACGTCGTAAGCTCCCCTAACGGGGATAAACATATGATTGAGGACACCTTGTGAATTTCATACTTCCATAGAACTTTCTCCTTTGGAAAGAGCTGTTTTAACGCCCATGAGGTTAGTGCCATTTCCATTCCACCAGGAAGTACGCCATTTAAACAACGGTCTAGGCTGTGAAGGAGCATGTAACTCTCTTTTGATTTTCCAACATGTGCTTCTAGATCAGACTGTCTGAAGGTACCGGCTTCTGGAACTAAAATGCCCTAAATATTGATGTTATTGTTTTTTTTTCCTTTCTTTTTCCAAAACTCAGTAATTTTCAGTGAGCTAAAAAAAAAAAAATCCTCCCTAGAAAACAGCCAAACAAGCCCCATGCATAAATATTTGAGAATATACAGAACTAGAAGCATAAATCATTTTTTGTTTCAAAATTTCTTAATTCAACATGAAATTATCCGAAAAAAAAAGTGTGGTTCTCTGTTGATTAAGTGTGTCCTACTGTGACGGATATACACTCGAGAGTCATAACAATGAACAGAATATGCTGTTGTCATAGACCTAGTAATCACCACCGGAACATTTTAAATAAGAGACCGTGTCACCGGTTACCGGATATACGAGAAGAGAAACTCTCTCTGGACTGAACACGAAAAAAAATATTTCTGTAAATACGTTAATAAACTTCCCATTTTTTTTTAAAACCCACAGTAAATAATTATTCCATTATTTTTTCACGGAATCCTTTCTCTTGATTATCCTTATATTATCGCCACCACAGGATATATCAATTGCCCTTTTCTGTTATCACATACTTCAAATGGAACACCATGCACTTGATGAGATGTATAACGAAAGTACACGCGAGATCTGATTATAAAGAAACAGATGGAATACAGAGAAAACGAAAATTAGAATTGTTAAAATTACGAGGCGAGTTTGAGCGAGAGTTGAAACGAGATGAGAAAAGGCGAGAACTTATACACAATAGAAACAAATATTCATGACGAAAGTTGAAGTGAGAGTTGGTGCGAGAGGGGAAAGAATGAACGAGAATACAAACAGCGAAAGCTGCGAACGTGTGCACAAATATGAAAGGAAAAGTAAAAAAAAAAAAAAAAAACGGACGGGAAAAAAGCAACGAAGATGTCAGCTAGGCTTGATATGGCCGATGGGGAAGCCGGGCTTGTAACTGTTCTTTTACTCGCTAATTAGTGCGTCAAGTAGGTTATAAAAATTGACAGGTGGCTGTCAGTGATTAATTCTCATGAGAAATGAGAGGGAAGAAAGGAAGAAAAGGAATGGCGAGAGTAAAGGGAAAAGACAAGCAATGTTATAAAAGAATTTGGTTGATTATTAAGATAGAAACCCAACAAGGAAAATATTGCATAATAATAATAATAATAATAATAATAATAATATTATTATTAATAATAATAATAATAATAATAATAATAATAATAATAATAACAACAGCAATAATGTTAATGATAATAATAATAATCATGATTTCGTTTATCAACGTCTCTCTGGAAATGGATGGGATTAATTTCCAGAGGATTTCCCTTAATCCCGGCTTCAAAGCAGGAGCTACAAAGAGCAAGTGTTTTCCTAAGAATGTTGGTGGTACCTATAATTGCAGAGGTCTGAAGGCCGCCTAAAACATCGGGGATTTGTAGTCTTTTTTTTTCAATTGTCCTTCCAGACGACCTGATAATACTCCTAGTGTACCAACTACGACCGGGATTATTTGTGTTTTAACCCCGTGTATACGCCTTATCTCCAAGACTAATGGAGCATAATTGTTCCACTTCTCATCCTCCTCTCTCTCACATTCCTGTCCCAGGGTACTGAAAAGTCTTAAATCTGCCAGTTTTTAAGACCTTGTTAATGACAACAAATCCGGACGATTATGTTCCAATTGCTTGGTCGTTATGACACTTTTGTCTCACCATACCTCTACCTTGCCATCCTCACTTGTTCTCACTTCATCAGGAACCCCTCAAATTATTTTTCAGCACACTTAACTCCTACCCTCTTACACACCTCCCAATATATCTGGAGTTCCATGCGATCGTGTTATTTGCGGTACTTTCTCTCTCCCCTTCTGGGCCAGTCCACTACACTCTGTTGCAAGGTACGCAATTGACTCTGAGGTCTTACCAAAAAGTCGGCATTTTACAGCAACTTCCTCTCCTACAACCATTTTTTGAAAAATTGTATTCCTAATAATAATAATAATAATAATAATAATAATAATAACAACAACAATAACAATAACAATAAAAATAATTATAATAACAATAACAATAATAACAATAACAACAATGATAATAACAATAGCAATAATAATAATAATAATAACAATAATAATAATAATTATAATAATAATAAAAATAACAATAATAATAACAACAACAATAACAATAATAATAACAACAATAATAATAATAACATCAATAATAAAAATAATTATAATAACAATAATAATAATAACAATAATAATAACAATAATAATAACAAGAAAAATAACAATAAAAACAATAATAATGCTTATGATAATAATAACAATAATAGTAATAATAACAATAACAATAATTATTATTATTATTATTATAACAATAGTAATAAGAACAATAATAACAATAACAATAACAACAATAATAATAACAATAAAAATAACAATAATAAGACAACAACAATAATAATAATAACTCCAATAAATAATAATAACAATAATAATAGCAACAATAATAATAATAATAATAATAACAACAAAAATAATAATAATACCAACAATAAAAACAATAATAATAACAGTAATAATCAAAATAACAAAAATAATAATAACAACAATAATAATTATAATAAGAACAACAATAATAACAATAATAATAACTCGTAGGAATAGTGGAAATTCCACGGTAGCTGAAAATTTGTAAACGCCATATGAATAAAATAGATAAAAAATAAGATAAACAAAGACGAATTTAAAACAATTTATTTAGTAATTTCTTTTTAACATTTTAAACCAAAAAAAAAAAAATGAATTCAAAAAATGTACATTTTTTCAATGGAAATTGAACGAAGCACCTTTTTATTCTGAATAATTTTTTATAGAAATTTAAAAAAAAAACACACATGTCAATTTCCTTGCACATTTATTTTTTAATTTTAAAAGAATCTATAATAATTTTTTTTAATTTTATAATAATTAAACAAGACTTATAGTCTCCTCTCAACACGACTTTTTTTTAATTTATAAAATAAAGCCAATTTGAAACCATAAAGAGACAGTCAGATTATTTTTTCGGAAAGTTTTGTAGAGGAAATGGTTTCAATAACATTTAACTGATAAAGAGCGACTATAAAGGGAGGTAATTTGTTTCTCATTAATTAATGTTTGCAATGACGTTTCTATGTGATACTGGACGTCGGACAAGTAAATTAATATTTAGATAATAATAATAATAATAATAATAATAATAATAATAATAATAATAATAATAATAATACGAGAGTCAATAAATAATGTCCCCCATATTTATTCCACCTGAAATGATCAGATGACTGAACTTATGCATTCCCGACCTGAAACTTTACTCTCGCTATTGCAAATGTTGACAGTGTTAGCCTTTTAAAAAAAGAAACCATCGTTATGGACGGACGTCTGTCAGAAGCAGAGATGCGTCATTGTATTCATACGAAAAGTGCACTGAGAATGGTGTTAACTATGCAGTAAAACAAATTCTGGGGCACAAAATGTCGCTTGTTACAAAAGTGCCACTTCTGTCTTCATAACTCATCAACAGTCTGAGTAAAAAAATAGGAGCCCTTACTCTGGCCACAACCATCGTATGATAAAGTGTGCACATTTATTGTTCATTGCTGGTAAAAGTGATGAATATTTGGAAATTAATTTGGAGCACTTAAGGTCGCTCGTTTAAATTTTACTACGTTCGGATTCATAATTCAACTTTTTGACTAAAACACTAGGAGTCTTTACTTTTGGAACGACAATTGTAATTTTGATAGTAATTATATAAAAGCAGATAATTAGGCCTCACATTAGTGAGATAGGCCGATACGCGAACACGCTGTAGAGAAGTATGCCCCGAAACGGTGTGTATTCTCTCCTGATGACCCGACATTATCTGTAAGATAGAATGCCCCTCAAAACCACGACTATATAAAGTGCATAAGTGAAAAACAAATATGCAATGAAATACCCCCTGAAAAAACGATAAACAGCATCCTATAAAAGGCAAAACTAAGATAAGAAATGCCCTAGAAAGGCACATTTTCTCTCTTGACATTAACTTTATCCGAAAAGTGAAAACGGCTGATAAACATCGTTATATACAAGTTGATAAGATAAGCTGTTTCTTTCAAAACACAACATCTATTGTTCGCTTGCTGCAGGGCAAGTTTCTTCTACTGTTCTGGTAGTAATTTTTAACCTATAGTATACTGTAAAAATGTCACGTGATGCTTATAGAATGACACATGTTTTAAGGAAATCGTCAGGATTTCCAACTTAGCGGTTTTCGCGCTAAATCTAGTGTTTTTGTTTTAACTCCCTGGTAATATTTGGATATCACAGCTGACATTTTCTTTGAAAGATATCCGTAATTTCAGATAGCGTGCACCAACATAAACTTAAAGTGATAGTGACTATGTTTTTAATGGCACAGACTGAAAACCTAGGTGCTCCAAGTTCCAGAGACACTTCCACTTTGGGATGCCGGCAATCTTTAACGTGATCCCTCCCGTAAATATCCGATGCCTTTCTAGAACTAATTATAACCGATGGCAACCACAATCATCGGATTCATACAAAATAAATGAATGATGCTTATCAAAAACAACAGCAACAAATATCTGTCAGTGACGAATCACAAACACAAGAAACCTGTTTTGAGATTGAAAACAACTTTTGAATGACTTCGATTATTGGGACCACTGTTCACTTCTTGAGTGTTATCCTTACAACTTTTCGGCCGATGTAGCATACAACCTTTTTCATGTGTAGCTTATCAAACTCGAGAATCGTTCGTCACGGTGTCTCATTTGGCTAAGTTGAGCCATGCTGATGAATAAAATTACGGAAAAACATGTTTCCTAATGCAATTATATAATTTCCCCCAACTCTCTATCTGTGCCTAAACCTAAACAAGGGTTCCATGAACAAAGCTTCTTTCCTAGAACAGCCCAACTGTGGAACTTATTCTCGGCTAGTCTAATTCTTAACTCACTGCAACATGGTCGCCTTCAAGTCCAATCTAAACAAATTTCCCCATAACAGACTTCCCCTTAATGAATCATTTTTTTTTTACTTAATTTCCTTCACCGTACGCAAAAGAATTGTTATCCTTGTATGGCATTCGGGCCTTGATAAGTGATTAGTCAACTTTAAACCGAAAAACCAGCTACATATTTTCTAATTTGCGTTTTCCAATATTGTATCTATAGATTCATATTTTCCAAAATTCTTTTATATTTTCGTTTAATATTTCATATACATTGTTTTCCCTTTTTGGTTTCTTCTCTTCTAAACGCACTCAAAATGTAAATTTAAATGTATTTGAAGTTTCCTTAATTCTTTTTTTTCGCTTTTATCTTTCCTCCCTAAAATGCATCCAGCATTGTTGACATTCACCTTGTCTTTCCATGCGTTTCATACTGCGTACCCTTGTCGCCAGTTCTGATTGATGCACAATCAGCAAGTGTCTCATCATAACATTGTTTGAATCATTTTTTACACAGTTTTACATTCGAATACTTTTATCGTCAATCAGCAGGTAATTTAATGTGTTACATTATACGCCTAAACACACACACGCACATCGATAATATATATATATATATATATATATATATATATATATATATATATATATATATATAATATTATATACAGAATTGGCTCTTTAATCATAAACATAAAATACGCATGAATTAAAATATATTTAACCGTATTCTTCGACTGGGTAAGGCCGGAACGAATCCTAAAATAAACCATAGTTGCTATCCCACGTATATATTTATACTTTCTCTTTCATAATATTTTATTGTGTCTTACACACGTGTGGGTATATATATATATATATATATATATATATATATATATATATATATATATATATATATATATGACTACTTCATTTAATCACATAGATTAATACGAAAGTATAGATTTATGCGTAAACTTTAAGTATTTACTTCAACAGTGCTCAATGCGTAGGTAGAGCTAGGTAGTAAGTAAGTAAGTAACATATATATATATATATATATATATACATATATATGTGTGTGTGTGTGTGTGTGTGTGTGTGTGTTTCCCTGTCTTTTAATCATTACAGTTTTCATGTATTTCGAGTTACTTAATCTGGTCTTAGCCGAGTTAGGACATATTTAGCTTTATGCAAACAAGTTCCTGCCAATTGTTTCCTAATTTATCATTATATACAATAATGATAACAACACTATAATTAGAAATTTAATTCATCTTTTCAATGCTTATCAGTACAGCCAACAGATGACTTTACTATGAACATGTTCGAACATAAATCAGTGACTCGATTACAGCTAGGCTATTAGAACGTGTAAATTAATTGTTTGACTCAAAATCGTATGGGTAATTACATCTCAATGTTCTACAAAAAAGGAAACCCATACTACAATGAATATTTTTAAAAATCTATCATAAATCACTTTCTCTCTCTCTCTCTCTCTCTTTCTCTCTCTCTCTCTCTCACTCTGTATATATCTATAATATAAAGCTGAATATCTGTGTGTGGGGGGTGTCTGGTCACGAATAGGCTCCTATATGGTTGACTATTATAGAAAACTAATCTCATATAATGATAGAATATGTATCGAGAAATGGGTATGTTTGATCTGGCAGAAAGGTGGTTCATTAAAATTGTGGGGTCTGTGTTCGCGCCTGGTCCACAAAGTATGGAAATAAAAAATTTAAAAATTTACAAAAAAAAAACGTTTACAAGTGTTTTTGATATTTCAAAGCGGTTATTTACAGGTAATTTTTTGGTGGAATTAGCTAAACATTTATGTTAAATAACCGTTTGCATTTCGTAGACTTAACTTCACTGTTCGTCTGCGTATGCTCACTGAAGCATTTCATTGAAACAACAAAGATGGCGGAAAATTTAAACTGCTAGAAATAACATTGCATAATACAGGTATTTAGATCTGGAAACCTATTTGTCTGAGCTAATTTTCTGTGATATTCGTTTTCAGCATACCCGAAAACCTACAAAGGTCGTTATTTTTTAAGGAAAATGTTGAGGCGTCTTCACTTGGCGTGACGGAACACATTGACCTATTTTAAACGGAAGTGGTTAAATGACAAGTGCTCTTCTGAGCTCCAATCTATGATCCCCTTGCTAAACGTTCACAAAAAACACTCGACTAACTACAAGAACTATAAAAAAAATCCCCGATTCTCTATCTACGCCTAAATCAAAACGCAGATTATACTAATAAAGTTTCTTTTCTAGAACTGTCCGCCTGTGGAGCACTGTTCCGCTGGCATGCTTCCCAACCAACTACAATATCGTAGTCTTCAACTCTAATGTAAACAATTCCTGTAAAACCGGACCCTTAAATAAGCAAATTGTATCCAACGTAAAACATTAAAGACTACTAGAGTTCCACCTCATATTCATTAACCTTTATACTGGAAAAAAGGTGAATCTCGAATATATATATATATATATATATATATATATATATATATATATACATATATATATATATATATACATATATATATATATAAAAGTTTAAATTTAAAGGTAAATTGTGTAACATTACAACAAAGTTTATTGGTAGACATACGAATACAAATAATTATTAAAGTCATTTCTTTAATCCACAGATTTTCAATGAATGGCTTTTTCTCATTGAAGAAATTTTATTAGCAAAATAGATGTTGGTAATTGTAAATGTTGCTTATTAGCACATAAATTGACGATTAAAATTGAAATAATAGTGTAAAAAGCACACTATAAGACAAAGTTCAAGCAAGCAAGGAAATAGGCACGAACAGTCCACATAGTTTATATATATATATATATATATATATATATATATATTTACATAGGCGTCACCACTTATCAAGGCCGATAGGCCACTCAAGGATAAGGGTTAAAGAGTGTAGAGTAGTCAAAAGGACAATATGGTAATCGATAGTAATGGGAGTTCGGTAAATTTGTTAACTTAAGTGGAACGGCTCATCAGAAACTTGTTCACGTTGGACTTGAAGACAGTCATATTATAGACAGCTGGAAAGCAGGAAAACGGAAGACAATTCCACAGGCTTGCAGTTCTCAGAAAGAAGCTTTGATCATGGAATCTATGTTTAGGTTCAGGCACAGATAAAGAGTGGGGAAAATTATTGATAATGTTTTCAGCTAGTCTAGTGTTTCTTGTGAAAGTTTGGAGAGGGTGGACCATAGATTGAAGCTCAGTCGAACACTTTCCATGAAAATAAAGATAAAGCAGAGACAAACTCGCAACATCTCTTCTGTGAGATAGAGGTTGCAGTGAAGAGAAAAGGACATCTCCCACCAGGCCACGAAGTCTATTTTGAACCCTATCAAGGCAGAACAAGTCTTTTCTAGCAGCTCCTGCCCATATATATATATATATATATATATATATATATATATATATATATATATATATATATATATAGCGTGTCCAGGGGTGATGAAAAAAATCAAATAAAGTGCTCGATCGTAGATGTGAGAGCTGAAGATACAATATTTATTATGACACTATATATACATATTTCAAGGTCGTACCATTGTTTTTTTTTTCTTTGTCGCCGAAGAGATTATACCGATTTTCCACAGTATATTATTACTGTTTTCGGTGTATCGAAACCAATGGTACGACCTTGAAATATGTATATATAGTGTCATAATAAATATTGTATATATATATATATATATATATATATATATATATATACATATATATATACATAACTTACTATATATACATATATATATATTCATAACTTAGTATATATATATATATATATATATATATATATATATATTTAGGTAGTTAAATTTTATGATTTGAAAAGTTCAATTCTAAAATATAGAACTTTTTTATTGTTTGCAAACAAAGATTTTTTTTACATGAAGGTCACCACTTATCAAGGTCCGGAAGCCACTCGGGGATTAAGGTTATTGCGTGTACAGTAATTAATGGGATAGTGTCGTAGTAATCATTAGTATTGGAGATTTGATAAAGTGCCTTACTTAAGGGGGCGGTTTGTCAGGAATTTGTTTATGTTGGACTTGAAGACATCCAAGTTGTAGTCAGGTGGAAACAAGCAAACGGAAGAGAATTCCGCAGTCGTGCACTTCTAAAGAAAGAAGCTCTGCTCATGGAATCTACGTTTGGATACAGGCACAGATAAAGAGTGGGCAAAACTAATGACAGTAGTTTCAGCTTGACGGGTGTTTTTCGTGAAAGATTGGCGAGGGGGGATCAGAAATTGGAACTCAGGCGAGCACTTGGCATGGAAATAATGATAAAACAAAGGCAGGCTCGCAACGTCTCTTCTGTGGGAGAGAGGCTGCAGGAAAGAGAAACGGGCATTCCCCACTAAGCTACGAAGTCTATTTTGCACTCTGTCAAGGCAGGAAAGGCTGCTTTTAGAAGCTCCTGTCCATATGTGGCAGCAGTACTCCATCCTTAGGCGTACTTGGCTTTTATACAGATAGAGAATTGCATCAGTAGTGAAATATCTTCTTGAGCGGTAGAATAATCCCAGCATTTTCCCAGCGTCCTTGGCAACAGACCTGATGTACGTGTTCCATTTCAGATCAGGAGTAAAGGTCAACCCCAGAAGCTTGTCAAAACATTGAGCCTCCCCAAGACGAGAGCTATCCATTTCAATTGATGCCAGATGGTGATCAGGGCGTTGATGATGTAAAGATAGAAGCTTGGTTTGGGATGCATTAAAAGTAACCAGCCACCTCTTCCCCCATTGTATCACGCGCTCAAGATCAGAGGAGAGAGAATCAGAGAGAACTTTGTCATTTACGACCTTTGATGTGTTACCATAGATGGTCGTGTCATCAGCATAGATGCCAACGAATTTTAATAAATATTTATTTGCTCCATCTTACACATTGAGCAACTTTATTTAGTTGGGAATGTCTTACATGAAATATTACATCTTATAATATTTTGTAATACCGCTAATCACAGGATTTGCAGTAGATATATTGCATTTCATCATTCTGAAGTATATATATATATATATATATATATATATATATATATATATATATATATATACGTTTTTTCTTATTACCGTATCTTTCTGTCAAGTTACATTCTTGTTTCAGCTACCCGGCCGTTTTTTGGCCGTCTGTAGCTTCCTCAGACTTTTAAAGAAATTTTCGTTGTGATGAGATGAAAGAGTGAATGATGTCAAGAGAGGGGTGCGAGAAGAGCGAAAAAAGGAGGAAGGGAACAGGGGGGAAAGGTGGGGGGTGCTTGGTATGTCGGTAATGTTTTAGTTTTGGAGTTTAAGGAACTTGTGGGGGAGGGTCTGGGAAATTTATTTCTGGTTTGGCTGAGGGCATAGGGATACATGGAGGGGGAAGGGAAATATGTGCTGGTAGGAGGGGGCGTTTACTTTAAATTCGAGCCTTAATGTTTAAGTTTTTAGCGTCTCGTTGGTGAGATGATTTCTTTATAAGTAATAAAAATAAAACGCATATTTGCTCTACAACAGTATTGAGCACTTTCTTCAGTTTTTATTAATTACCATTTCTACTATATATATATATATATATATATAGATATATAGATATATATATATATATATATAGAGAGAGAGAGAGAGAGAGAGAGAGAGATGGGAGCGAGAGGGGGGAGATAAAGAAAGAAAGTGAGTATTCCATAATTTACTGCAGAATGCATAACTGACTCTCAAAATAGAATAAAGTGAGATATTTCACATTTTCTGTCGTAAGTGACACCTTCATTACGTTAAACGATCGGCGTGAAGATCACTTGTTTTGAAACACAGACACACACACACATTCGCTTTATACTCATATAATTAGACATATTGGTCTTGTCACTTCAAATAAATGTGATAATAGAGGAAACAGAGGGAAGTCATATTAACGTTTGGGTAATTCTGAAAACAGACAAACGGCGAACTGTAGAAAAAGACAAAATGCACTTTAGACGTGGTCAGCCCATTACGTTTTGGGAAGAGACTATTTTGGACTGAGACATGGTGGCACCGAGGATGTCTATTTTTTTGATTTATCGAAGTATAAAAACATAGATGATTTACGGGAACAAAGTTCCTTGAATGAATATATACAGCAGCGTCCAAAACTAAAGGGATGAAATTTAAAAACTTAATATTTGTTAGAAATAACAATTGTGAAAAGCTGAAATTTGGTAGTCGTTATAATCCATGATAATATACTAACATTTGAATCATTTTGCAAAGGATAGAAAAAAAATTATAACGATTTTTTCTTTGGCTCACTTCTTCGCTCAAGTAGCAGTCGTATACTTTCCCTTTCGCTGTCTTCTTCCTTTTTCAGGCCCGAAAGCCACTCAAGGATAAGGGTTAATGAAAGAAAGCATTGGGTTCCAGCTGGCTAATGGACAGAAGATTAATTTAGAAATATTTATTATCAAAGATAACGGCTCAGCAATTATTTGTAAATAATAATAAATTAATAAATAAATAATAAAATGATGATCAATCCTGTGGGCCTTGCAGGAATAGCGTCATGGATGTGATGTGTGAGGAAAACATTTATCCAAAACCAAGCTTCTATCTTTACATTATAAACGCTCTGATCCCCATCTGGCATCAATAGAAATGAATGGCTCTGGTCTTGGGGAGGTTCAATGTTTTGACAAGCTTCTGGGTGTGACCTTTACTCCTGATCTGAAATGGAACACGTACATCAAATCTGTTGCCAGGGACGCTGTTAAAATGGTGGGATCCTTCTACCGCCCCAGAAGATATCTCACTACTGATGCAATTCTCTATCTGTATAAAAGCCAAGTACGTCCAAGGATGAAGTACTGCTGCCACATCTGGGCAGGAGCTGCTAAAAACAGCCTATCCTGCATTGACAGAGTACAAAATAGACTTCCTGTTTTAGTGGGGGATGTCCTTTTCTCTTCCCTGCAGCATCTCCCCCACAGAAGAGACGTTGCGAGCCTGTCTTTGTTTTATCGTTATTTCCATGGCAGATGCTCATCTGAGCTCCAATCACTCGTCCCCTCCCCTCGCCAGTCTTTCACGAGAAACACGCGTCTGGCTGAAACTACTGTCAATAATTTTCCCCACTCTTTATTTGTGCCTAAATCCAAACCTAGATTCCATGAGCAAAGCTTCTTTCTTAGAACTGCACGCCAGTGGAACTCTCTACCGCTTGCCTGTTTCCCACCTGACTACAACTTGGACGTCTTGAAGTCCAACATAAACAAACTCCTGACAAACCGCCTCCGTACGTAAGACACTCTATCTAACCACCCAATACTAATGATTACTACAATACTATCTCATTGATTACTGTACACGCAATAACCCTTATACCTTAGTTGCCTTCGGGCCTTGATAAGTGGTGAACCCCATGTAAAAAAAAGTCTCTTTCTCTATCGGCATAGAGAGGAAGGGAAAGTTTACTGATGTGGTTCTAGCTAGACAGGTTCCTACTATTTATGTCTTTCTCAGAAGATATTAAGAACTGTAACTTTTTCTAACACCAACCTTAAATATAACGATACAAACGATATAGTTCGGATTGCATCTTTTTCTTTTTCTAAGTTCCTGCACTACTTACAAATCCTGTGATCGCTCATGTAGTTCCTCGATGTCACCGCTCACGTATGTTTCCGTCGTTTGCCGTTCACGTGCGCCATTTCTTCTCTACATTTTTTTTTCTTGTTCTTCTCTTCCTTCGCTGAGAAATCAACTTACGCACCGGCAAGATTATTTGCATACGTATCATACGGTTGCTGCTGCTGCTAATTACTCGTTTGCTTTTCATCTTGTTTTTTAGTTATGTCACAGTGCTTCTGATCCACGAGGGCCTCAGAAGAGGAAATTTCAATGTAGGTACGGAAGTTAAGGTTAGAGTTAAGGTTACACTATCCGTTTGATCTACAGCTGCTACGACTAGATACGCAGCCATCCACGGCCTACTATTGAAAGTAGTGTTCGTAACAGTTGTGTTCTCTACTTGCCCTATATACGGCATAATCTCGTTTACACACCGGTTCCCGCTTGATCACCGAAGTTAAGCAACGTTCAACCTGGTCAGTACTAAATGGGTGACCATTTGGGACTTTCAGGTGCAGTATGTGCTCTCCGCTTATCTCGGCATTGTTTCCAGTTGTATTGGTCTTCTCCTACTGCCCCTAAGAGGTATCCTTTGTCTTTCACGAGAAACACCCGTCTGGCTGAAACGGAAACATGAGGGGGGGGTAATACTTGCTCTAATTCGTCAGTTATAGGTACAATGTTGGTAATCTGAAACCCGCAACTTTTAACTCTGAAAAATTTACATACGCTTAAGTACGTATCGATTTCTACGTTAGTCATACTAGCATTAAGCAAATTATAAGGCATGTCGACCATTCTATAACGCATGTCTAGTAATATTGTATCTCCATCCCTCTCAGCAGTCAACATGTCGTTTCCATCCTGTTCATGATCTATGTAATGTGTAAATGATCTATGTAAAGATTTATGTAAAACAAGATTATTGTCGCTTATATTTTCCGGTTGATCACCTTCCTCTATCATCGTAGAGCCACCGGGAGAGGGTCCTACATGTGAATCGCCCATTTTTTTATCTCCTGTGCCAGATATGTCAGTCCGTACGTATTTCTCGACACCTCCTTGTTCGTCGGATTCTCTTATTTTTTTTTTACCTGGTCGTAGTATTCGATCAGTGTAAGTATTTGTAAGTCCGTCGAATAATACCTTTCTTTTAAAAATCGTACCAACAACCAGATTACTCGGTGTGTCTAATGTACGTATGCCTTGGTTGCTTTAATACTGCTAAAAAAAAATCTAATGTTTTAAAAATATTTCAGAATACACCGAGCAGGCAAAGTATACCCCCTTTAGAGAAAGCTGCGCGTGTAAATAATCTTCAACGACGCCTCTCCTGAATCGGCACTGTTTGAGTCCAGTGGCAAGGAAAAGTCTAGGACGACTGGAAACAATGCTGAGATAAGCGGAGAACAGATATAGCACTTGTAAGTCCCAAATGGTCACCCTTTTCATACTGTCCAGATTCAACGTTGCTTAATTTCGGTGATACAGCGGGAACCGGTGTGTCAACGTGATTAATTTCAGAATACTAGAATAATGGAAAAGACTGCGAAAATGTGGAAAATGGTTATCATCACAAAATTCCTACCCTTCATCGCATCATCTCCGTGGTCTTTCGGGACGCTTCGCCACCGAATCTACACGACTTCTCCCGTTATCTCAATCCCGCATGAAAGTTTGCAGGCCACGAACCCTTTCCTATCCTGATTCCTGTAACAGATTGTCAATGTAGGTCATTTTTCTTCTGCCACGGTTTGGGTGTCCATCAGTTGGTATCCGAATCACTCAAAGAAAGATTAGAGAGAGCCTAGTCACGCATACATAATGTCTGTATATCTAATTTACTTATATCCTCAGGACTATAATTAAATAACTCAAGTGTTATTTATTCTGCACTTTAAATAACCAATTTCCCGGTTAATTTCGACACTTATACAAAACTACCGACTTCCAAACGCAACGATCTTTTCAGCTGACTTCCACATGTCTGCATAAGTAACACGCCTTCTCTCAACTCGTCTCATGCTCACTTCACTAGACCAGCATTATTTGCATAAACATTCACAGTCCGCTTGCTTCTCTTGTCAGCCAGGAAATACACGCGACTCTATTTGCTAGAATTATCCTATTTTTTTTAAATCTCTGTGTAAAAATAAAAAATGTCTTAACCGTAGTAAGTGGGGCATTCATAAAAATTATGACATAAATATGTGCGCATATATTTTCTCTTGCGTTTACACATATACGAGGAGACAATGTGTAAAACGTCTCCAATGTATACCAACCGTTATTTGCATGAAGTAGCTGAAACTTCACGTCAGCTTTACTAGACCAGCATTATTTGCATAAACATTCACAGTTGCGTGATTATTAACCATAAAACTGTCATGTTAGTTTTTCCTTTCTTTCTCTTTCATTTCGTTCCACGACCGACCGGTTCTGGATATGATCTTAAACTATATCCGATGGTGAGGCCCCAGCTTGCGGGTTTTGGGGGGTGTGGAGCCACCCTTTAATTGCCATTGCTCCCAGGTCCACTCTGACCCGGAGTGGTAGTAGCTGTTAGGGTCCCAACTATGGGTTAAATAGAAATTGACTCGCAAAAAACAAATATTCTATTAAAAAAAATTTTCTTCATAATCACCGGATTCGGCATTAAATAACCTGAAAAGGGTTGATATGCCGTAAAGCAAAAACAACCAACCAACCAAATCCACGACCGACCCTTTGAATCATGCAGACGTGCTAGTCAAGTAAGTCACGCGTTTCCCTACATATGTAAAATGTATAATATTACCCCTTATTGTTGTGTATATAAACCGTTATATACCCGTAATCCTTTTGTTGTTGTGTCGACAAACGTTTGCGGCTGATTATCCAATCCTGGTTAGGTGATAGCGATTCAGTCAGTAAACGTACGGACATCCCACCTGGGTGTCCCAATTTCGAATTCAGTTCTTTCCATAAGAATCACTTTCGCTTAGGATGTTGACAACGTAAACATATCCCATTGCTTAAGTACCTGATGGCTTTCAAGAAATAACTCTGACTAGAAAAATATCTGTGAAACAAAGCCAGCAATAGAATTTTAGAATTCATACGATGGTGCTGATCAAGTTGTAGCCGTTGATAAACTTGAGCGTCTCTTAAAACCAAATCGGAACTCACTGATTCGTGATAATTATTTTCTTTAAAACACCAGAAAATTTATCCGCGTGTTTGTGTATGCATGTGTGTGTGTGTGTGTGTGTGTGTGTGTGTGTGTGCATGTCCGTGTGTGAGAAAAAGAGAGAAGAGTTGATGAATAGAAAGCTAGAGAAAAAAGTATGTCTCACTATACTTACCTATAAGTGACAACCTCTATCTTGCTGAAACCTCTCGAAACTGGCGGAGTTTTTATCGTTACTAGATTTCGCTTCCGCTTGCTTCTCTTGTCAGACAGGAAATACACGCGGCTCTATTTGCCGGAATTATCCTATTTTTTAAAATCTCTGTGTAAAAATAAAAAATGTCTTAACCGTAGTAAGTGGGGCATTCACAAAAATTATGACATAAATATGTGCGTATATATTTTCTCCTGCGTTTACACATATACGAGGAGAAAACGTCTCCAATGTATACCAACCGTTATTTGCATGAAGTAGCTGAAACATATCTGTCTAAGAATTCGGGAGTTGGATTTTAAAATCTGTCATCCAAACCTGATTCAGACAACCTTGCTGAAAAATCCAATTTGCAAAATCTGAATCAAATTTTAATAAAACATTAGAGGGTCATTCCAAAAGCAGAGCATCCTATTTTTAACTCAAATAGTTGAAAAGCTATGAAGACGGGAGTAGGTTCTTTTACACGAGCCACCTTTTTTTTGCTCCAGAATTTATTTTTCTACACAGGCATCATCACTCTGTGTGTACTATTACCAGAAATATAATGACGCATCTCTGCTTCTGACCCACACATATTACAGAAGTATTTTGTCTTGGAGTCTTTAACCGTCAATACCTTTAAAGGAGATATAAAATCTTCAGGTCATAAATGCAAAAGCTTAATTATTGAAACAGTGAAATTTTCAACCACATTTGATCAAATTGGACGGAATAAGAAATAAAAGGCATTACTTTTAGAATGCTCTCGTATAATTCTCATTGTTAAAATTGTGTACACATTGAATTTTTAATTAGAACTTCTCTCAGGTTTAGCCCACATGTTCGTAAAACTAAATTAAACTTAACACAAAACAAAGAGTGAATAAAAATCCATTTAAAAATAAACAGGATTATTGTAGACTAGCAGACCCCGTGTATTGGCATTGCTTGGGTAAAATAGCAAAATAATTATTTAAAACTAAATTAAACTTAATACAAAACAAAGAGTGAATAAAAATCCATTTAAAAATAGACATCGTTATTGTAGACTAGCAGATCCCGTGTATTGGCATTGCTCGGGTAAAATAGCAACATAATTATTTAACATGAAAAACGTACATTTTGAAAATTCGAGCTTAACTGTTATTTTCTTTTATATTTTGTCTTTTTAAATCATACTAGTACGTTATAGCTATTTTATGTAGACTTTTGGTTAAGATCAAAGTGTAATATCTGTGTCGTGATTTAGTTCAACATGGCTCTTTCGATTCTATGTTTTAAGTACTGACTTTGGATATACATTTTCATCGGATTATTAATTTATATAAATGTATAACTAAAACATATTATATATGTATGAATATAAAGAAATACATACTTTTAAAATATATACGTGTGGTTATAAAGTAATATGTATATATACTTTAAATATATATGTTAAATATTTTTTTCAAAATGCCACAATTGATTATGTTCAATAAAAATGAATTTACCAAACAACTAATTAAAGTCAGATATATTTTGTCCTGAAAAAAAAAGGCACAGTTGGAGATGTTTCCCTTTGCTTAATAAAGATAACAATGAAGTACCCCGTGAGTACGCAGTTAACAAGGAATGAAAAGATGAATACGTGCAGCATCCCCCCCACATTTAGCCGAAAAGCCCCCAGGGGACGTCAACTCCTGGTGAAAATGAACAAAAGATGCAGTTTTAGGCATAAACATATATAAATTTGAGGTCTGTACAATGAAAAAGAAGAAATGACTAAGTCCATTATTTGCTCCCCTCAATTTATCCCACAAAATCCCCAAAGCCTTAACATATTTAAATTTGAGTCCAGCAGCATACAAATCTGTTAAATAGACATACACATAAAATTTTGGACAAATATGGTAAAATAGTCCCAAAAATAGTGTTTTTTTTTTAGCCCTAAAAGAATCCCTGGAGCACACCAAAAGACTCATCGCGAAGTATAGACAAACAAAATTATACAGAAATCAGTTAGTTACAACTTTTCAGAAAGTTTTATAAAAATCCAAGGCATCAATTTTTTTAAAGAAGCACAAAAGTGTGAATTTTAACCATTTTAACCCGAAAGACTCGGGGGGGGGGAAGCAACCGAAGCCTTCCTAGAATCTCCGTTCTGTTACTTTTTTACTCATATCATATTTAATGTTTGTACAAAATTTCAAAATATTCTAAGGCGTAATTTCAAGGTATTGAGAGAAGTGCGGACAAACGAACAGACGGACGGATGAATGGACGATCGGGTCATTTAGCATGTCCACTCTCCTTTTGTCGGGGGACCAAAATTAATGGGAGGAAATAGAAATTGTTATTATTGTTATATAATTTATTAGTGTCTTTCATGAGAAAAAAATCATTTGAAATTCAGCAGCTACTTCCATATTTAATTATGTACAATCTTCGCTATGTTTCGGAATTTTCGTATTTGGGTTCAGAATTAAATACAGTACATAATTCATCAAATATGTGTGATTTTATCCGTAATATATTAGTAATAAAAAAAACTTAAATTAAATCAGATTAAATTTTTCCGTCAAAAATATTTTAACTAAACATATACAAAACAAAATTCCTTAAAACATCTATTCCGCTAGAGATAAACCGTGCAAATAGACTTGCTCGATAAAATTAGGATTGAAGTAAACAAATAAATGTTCATTATTCAAAATGTGCGTATTTATTTAAATTCTAATCATGCAAATATTGTTAAAATATTTATTATTTCATAAAACTCACACAAAGCAAACTATGATTAATTTACGTTTAATTTACGAATCGTGACTGGCTCATGATTAATTGAATTAATCTCATTTCCAACAGCAATTCAGAAAGAGATAATTAGATTTTCAGAGTTGTCGCCCTTATATCTCATGAATTAATTATACATTTTTATTTTCTGTTCTCATTTTTACTTGAACGTAAGTAAAATCCATATATTTATACTAAAATATCGTCATGTAACACTAATTATTTACACTAAATGTCTACGTAATA
The DNA here is from genome assembly GCF_053919585.1 of Euprymna scolopes. Lineage (NCBI taxonomy): Eukaryota > Metazoa > Mollusca > Cephalopoda > Sepiida > Sepiolidae > Euprymna > Euprymna scolopes. The sequence goes on from NC_136509.1 coordinate 80,352,277, forward strand.
TTTTAAGTACATTTCTAAAATTATTATGCATTATTAATTTTTCATTATTAATTTCTTCATATTAATTTTATTTTCTATTCAGCTATATATGAATAAGTTATATATATCGACACACACACACACACATATATATGCATATATATAATATATATGCATATATATACATATATATATAATTTATATATATATATATATATATATATTCGTGATGGGACGATTCCAATATTATTCCCGATTCCAATACAATTACCGATTCCAATTCTTTATAAATCTTTAAATATTAAGCTATAGAAGTGTTATTTTGTCAGGATTGCTGTAAAAACACATCTTAAATGTACATATACTTTCTGAGACGTGAGAACACACTTTTGATGGGGGGCGATCTAGAGATTTTAGTCCTGCTGGAAGTTTAAATCAGTAAACACTTATTATTGTATTATCACTACAAGCAGTGGAATATGTTTCTTAAACCAAAATCAAATAAAAAAAAGATAATTTAAGGAATAAGTTTTAGCATTGGAAAATAGATTTTTCTGATTTCAGATTATGATTAATCGCTCCAATACTAATAATATTTATGTATATATACACGTATATATATATATGTGTATGTATGTATGTATGTATGTATGTATGTATGTATTCATTCCTTTGTTCTATTACTTCTATTATTCTATTGATTCTTAAGCATATACTTTAAGCTGTTATTAGCCTTCATGAAATATACACCTTTGGATATTTTATGTCGTAATACTGTGAGAATGTGATAGTTGCGGAATAGATTGGAACATAATAGAACATGCAATATATATATATATATATATATATATATTATTTTTGTGTCACTAACTAAATTTTGTCTTGAGAGTTGCATAATAAACTCAACAAAATAATAAATAAAATAGCTTCATTAGTTTTACAAATATTACACTATATCATTTCCTCACCATGATAATGTGTATCAAAGACAAGATATAAGCAAGCAAACAAGCTCAACAGAGTTTTATAATTATCTATGTGTGTATGTGTAGGTTATGTGTGTACAGAAGTACAAGAATCTCATAGAAGATGTTTAAAACCCCTTTAGTAAGAGTTAAAAACATATTTATTTTTCGGAAAGGAAACACAAATAGAAAGCTTCGTTTTTAATCCGCAGAGTTTCGAAAGAAATACTTTCCTTCTCATCAGAGGAGAGGAGTTAACAATATGGGGAATTAGATGTTGTTTGTGAAGTATTTAATAAAAACGCATATATGGAGTACTAGATCATATTTGCGAAAAATTTTGTTAACAAATACGAAAGTATAGGTGTGGGAAAAATGAAAAATAATTTAACGTGAATGGATGTTCAAATTAACGACGAGTGGAAAATTTAAAGACGGTAAAATCCAAAATGTTCGCACAAGTGGAGGATCTAAATGTAAAATATCCAAAGACATTCGTTAATGTGATGTTGTGACGTAATCCAAGAGACAGATCTCTGTGTAATTTATCACACATGGGTTAAAGAAGAAAAAGTGAATCTGAAAATGTTGTATGAGAAAATGAAAAATTGTCGGAACGGTGACAAAATGGAGAGATAATATATATATATATATATATATATATATATATATATATATATATGTGTATATGTGCATATATGTATATATGTATATATATATGTGCATATATATATATATGTATATACATATATATATGTGTATATATATGTATATATATGCATATATATGTATATATATGTATATATATGCATATATATATGTATATATATATTATTTTTAAAATATAATTTTAATATATTATATATACCGCTCCCCATGTGGGAGTACCAAATTGGTTAAACGGAAAATTATTCCCAACTCGCATTTAGGCAAAAATGCACTTTCGTAAATAATCGACTTCATTCAAAACGTATTGCAAAAACAAAAACAAATAACATCTATATATATGTATATATGTATATATATATATACATATATATACATATGTATGCATGTATGTATATATATATATATACGTTTATTTTTATGTGTGTGTAGGGGAAGTGTGCATGTATGCTTGTTACGTTCATATTTTTAACTTAAGACACACATATACACATATATCATATTACGGTGTGTGTGTGTGCAAACATTTTGCATGTACACATGTAGGCAAACACGCACACACACACGCACGCACCTATATATCTTTTATTAGTAGATGAGCTAATATCAGGATATCTCGCCTTGCCAATATATTCCCCGCTGGCAATGTTACCTAAGAGATATTCCAATATGAAACGATGTTACAGAGTTAATAATAATCGCCACAAATCCGTGCGTTAGTGGACTTATTATTAACAAATCAATAAGAAACGATGTCAGTGAGACCATATCTAGCAATAACAACAAATGTGCTCGTCAAATACAAGACCAGCAAGAAATTTAAATACGGAACAATTTCCTTTGGATGATACAGAAATGTCTTAGTTGACAGGAAACCAGGGTTCAAGTACTGACGAATATGATAAAGCTTTGAAGAACTTTTCGAGTACCACATTTTTCAGAGGCAGAAAAACACGAATTATGCCGTGCATCATTTTTTAGTTTAAATAACTACATGCCACATAAGATCTGTTTCGGTGTAAGACAGTGTCATGATATTGATATAACGCGATAGAAGTCTTTATATATATATATATATATATATATATATATATATATATATATATATATACTAGCAGGGGTACCCGGCGTTGCTCGGATGTTTCGAGGTGTGTGCGGTTTTGAGTAAATCAAAACAAAAGAATAAAAAAATCGTTGCCCGGGTGTTTGTTTCCGGGGTGGGGATTGTTTAATAAATAAAAAGTGATCTTAGGTAAGTAGGAAGGATCAAACCCGGAGTATTGGGGCAAAGTTGGAAAATTAAGTGTGAAAAAAAAAAACATGCAATGTTAACAACTCGGCCACCAAGAAAATCCATTTTAGGTGTTTATGAAAAAAAAAAAAAAAGACTACGGTAGGTCAGCGCGAATGTGAAAATATAATGTGAATTGTCCGGCATGCTAACCACTATGCCACGGAGCACTGCAACTGAGTTTAGTGATTTTAAGTAACTTAACATGAAAGAAGTGAACGGTTGTATTAAATTAAATTTTAATAGAAAAAGGTACACATTCTATAATGAAAAAGATTAGAAACTTCCCATAAAAATTTCCTATCAGAGTTTTAAAACATTGACCTGACAGGAATATGGGTGGAGTGTGGACAATACTTATGAGACTGCCATGCTGATAATTCACAGCAAAAAATAACTATAAATAATAGAAGGGAGAATTGGCTTTCCTATTTGTATAAAGCTCTTGGATACACAATGTTTGATGTTCTACCCTCTGGTGCTAATATATATAGATTGTGTGGGGAACCTACCCGTGAACATCCTACATAAAACTGTCCGTGACTAAAGCAAGAAGAAGCTAAGTTCAGACCAACCACTGCCAAGGTTTGTCCTTGCGACTTATTTATTGTCATGGCAAAACATAATTTTATAGGGAAATGAAGCCTTTTAAATGGAATTGTTGAATCTGATGGAATAATTGGTATTCTAGGAAGAAATGTCAATTCGCCTGTAGCTACACCAGTCAATATGACTGCTTCTATCACATGAGGTTGCATTTGTGTTACACATAATCTTGTTCCATTGCATAGTCGTGGAGCATCAAGGTTTCTGAGTAACACAATTGGACATCCAGATTTCAGTTTTAATTTGTGTGGTGGCATACCAGGTAATTGCAAGGAATTTAAAAATTCTGTAGGGTACTGTACAGCATGGTCATAATCTACAGTAGAATCTAGAGAAGTGTAAATTTGTTCCTCACCTGGAATTTCATCAAGCAGTTGGCTATTGATGATGTGTACCATATCATTTTTTGGAGCTAAAATTGCTCTTTCTGTTAGCCATTGAGGATTAGTATAATTTGCAGCTATATTTGGGTAAACTTTGTTACAAAGTTCTGCGAGTGAGGAAACAATTGATCCAATACTTAAAGTAATTACAATTTTACCATGTTTGTCTGTTGGAATTTTGCCATCTCCAATGTGTAGAAGTATGGAAGCAAATTTATCAGCCAATGGGTCACTATTAAGATGGACACGCATGCTTGTAGATAAGGTTACAGTCTTGATGTACTTCCACAAATATGACAATTTAATGCAAGCATCGAGCTCATCAGCAGGACTTCCACGTGGAACAATAGGAAGCGTTTGTCGGAAGTCACCAGATAATAAAAGTGTGATGCCACCCATGACAACATCACGTGACTTGAGATCACGCAATGTTTTATCTAGAGCTTCAAATGCTTTTTTATGTGCCATTGTACATTCATCCCATATGATCAAGGAACAATTCTGTAAAATTTTAGCTGAATCTGATCCTCGTTCTATATGGCAAATTGGAATAGAATCTTTTATTAATGATAATGGCAATTTGAATGTGGAGTGAGCTGTTCTACCACCAGGAAGAAGGGTTGCTGCAATACCTGATGATGCCACAGCTACAGCTATTTTTCCTTCTGACCTTACTTTTGCAAGAATTAACTTGGTAACAAATGTATTTCCTGTTCCTCCTGGTGCATCAAGGAATATAAGGCCACCTTGCTGATCTTCAACAGTATTAACTACAGTTCGAAAAACATGAATTTGCTCACTATTTAGTTTTGCAATACCGTCCCGAACAATTGATGCTTGCTCATGTGGTTGATAGCTAATTTCACGTGTCCAAGCAGTAACAATAGGATGTGTATTAGATCTATCAGGTGAGGTAAGACCCAAATCTGTCAGTGTTTTACCATTCATCTTATATGTAATATCTTCAATATGAACCAGAGCAGTATTGAAGATTTTGTCTGTAAAAGTTATACCAGCCCCAGGATGTTGATTGCGTTCCCTAAGGAAATCTTCACTTAATGCTTCTTTGTGTGTATGCCAAAGTCGTGTTGGATAAGATACTGCACAGGTAGTTAACATGATAGCAAACAAATGTCTCAAATTATGTGCCAAGGGAGATGTAGATGCTTCCTGTAATGTAGCATCCCAGTGGTTATCATCATCAAGCAGTCCATGTGCAGCACATGCATCTCTGAATGTATTCATGATTTGACCATTAATATTTTTTAGATCATTAAAGTTCTGTGGACCTCTAACATGATGTAGAAGCAGTCTCAAACAGAAGCATTCAAAATGATTTGGATGCACGGTGTATACCCTGCCCAAAACTTCAGTTTTTTTAACACACGGGTAGCCTTGAACTGACCTACCCTGTAAGCGTCGCTTGAATATTTTATTATGAGTGTCCCATGTATAATAAGCGGGAATTTCAGCATACAGAAGTGTACGTGCGAAAGCGTCTGTTTTACACAAATTGAAAAACGCTGTTAAAGTAGTTGGAGGTGGATGTGCAACTCTATCAGCTGCGTTATTTTCAGTGAAGTAAACCCGCTGTCCATTTTCTAGATGCCCTGCGAGGTGAATAACTGTGGGATGATGCGCATGTATGTGGAAGTTAAGTATTCTCCAAATGGCTTCATTAGTGGAAATATAACGGCCGGTTTCATATCTCTTAACTTCATCATGAGCATTATTTTCCAATGTGAAGACAGCTTGATCACTGCCTTTATTTACATATTTACAAATGTACTTAATTGATTTTACACTATTACAATATTCGACATTGATATGTGCATTAAAAATCTTACAAAGGGGTTTATTGTATGGTACAACCCATCGGTTGTCTACATGAAACGTTGCATTCCCAGGGAGGGTAACTGTTGTTTCAAAGCCTCCAGCATCAGTAGGCAATCGTCGATATAATGGGTAACCATTTTGATCGGACCGAGTTTCATTTAAAAATTTCTTTGGATATCTCTTAGAGCATTTTCCTTCTTTGAGACATTGTGCAGAGCTGTTTAATGTTCCACATGGTCCATGAATCATGTTGTGTCTAATGATATCATGTAAAACTGGATCTGTTACAGGATCAGGAATTTCTGCACTGATAACAGAGTCTATGTCAGAGGATCTCAATTTTTGCTGAAGCCAAACCAGACAATGAGCATGTGGCAATCCTCTTTTCTGCCACTCAACAGTGTACATATATGCTACAACCACTCCGAAAATGTTTCCTTTTGTAAGTAAATCCATAAGGACACGTAGCTTTAGATGAAAAACTCTTGCTATGAGGTCATGCTGATCATGTGGTTGTTGATATGGAAGGAGTTCATTCACAATCTCTGGCCATTTGGGATTGCAAGTAAAAGTTATAAATAAATCAGCAGTTCCATGTTTTCTCACATAGACCAATGCATCTTGTGTGCGTTCATGCATATATCGTGGTCCCCCAGTAAATGTTGCTGGTAGTATGGTCAAACGGCCCACATTTTCAATGTTGCCGTCAATATTTACAGAATCTCTTAAGTGAATGTAATCAGCAACTCTTAGCTCCCTCTGATGAGTTTTAATGTAGATAAGCCTCTCATGCTCTATTTTAGCATACATGTCAACTATGTATTGTTGGAATAGGTTCCTACATTTAATCAGAATATTAAAACTGTCGTCACGGACCATAATTCGGAATGCGTAGAAAGCATTAGCTGATATTTTTTTTCCTATTACTAACTCTTTATTTTGAGGATTTGTCTGCCATACAAAGAAATTATAACCTTCTTGACCTGTCCAATGAATGATTGGGTACTGTAAAGCATCATATGCCCAATGTGTTACAGCAATACGCTGTAGTTGATGGTTTCTGCGATGCAAGATGATATCTCGCTGATGAAATTCTTGACCGACTATTACAACAGCAACCTCAGGTGAATCTGGAACATTGAAACAACGTTTATGTTCTTGTCTTGGAGTTTTATCAGCATGTATAACTACTTTGAAATCATCACATGGAGCATGCTCCATAGCCATCTTGAAGTTTTTGATAAAGTTATTTTCTCGGTGAAGCATATTTTGCAAATCAAGAAGAATGTCAAACTTTGTTTTGGGAGCATAATTACATCTTGTCGTAGCTTCTTGCTGATCATCATCCATGAAATATATTTGAAGATACTGTGGATTTCCAGTATCAATGGGAAGCAAAGAACCAAGTCTATGAGAAATCTGCCCACAAACTTTAAATGTGGGCATGTAGGCTCCTTCACGTATTTGTTCAGCACCGAAGCTTGTCATACTAAAGCAGTTATTGTAACTCCGGATGTTGTTCAAGAAATGTGTTGAGTTAATTGAATTGTTATCAATAAGTGAGCGTAATGGTTCAGGAGGTATACCTAAATCTGGAAGAATAACTTTTCCACCAGAACAACAGATACCTGGTGATTCCCGATTCCATTTCTTTGCTTTGCATTGTCTGCAAGGTGTCCCATTACTCAATGTGCCAATTTGAACATCTGAGCGTAATTGATAAGTACGTGTAGCCTCATATGTACGTCCTTCGTGCAACCAGAAAGATGATTTAGGAGCAGTTGTGCGTAATGTGTGTCTCTGCATTGCTTCTAATATAGCCTGTCTGTTTTGCGCAACCCTAAGTTCCACATATTTGTTTATATCCGTAGGTTGTGACTGGTCCGCCTCATATAAGTCTGGGTCAAAAGTAACTTGATGTGACCCATAGTCCTGATTTGCATTTTCGTTCAAGGAAGTACCAGAAGTGTCTTCCTGAGACTGTTCATAATGTTCCCATTGTCGACTTCTTTTTCTGGTTGCTGTTGTATTACGACTAAGGGAAGTCTTTTTTGGTGGCATATTTTATAAAAGATTGTAATGTGTAAAAAGTGAAAAATTGTTATATACTCAACTAATGAGCTCTATGGTCTTGATTTTTGACTTTTGATGTTTGATTGCCTTTTCAACTGAAAAAGAAGAAACTGACAGAATTAAGTTTATGTTTTTATTGCCCCCCCTCTTCTACCGCCGAAATAAATAAATTCAACGTTTCCATTAATGAACGAAATGTATGAGCCTACCACATTATGAATCGATGTAGATAATATATGAGGGGAGGTAAGTTTATGTAAATGCAAACATCGGACTGTATTTTGCAAACGAAATAAACGGGTAATGATGTATATTTATTTGTTATTTATTGCGGACAAAAAGTGGAAATAATCATAGTTCTTGTAGTGGTCAATTTTGGTGAAAAAAAAAAAAAAAACATTGCTGTGGAGGTTTCCAATACCCCGGTTTTGGGGAAGTTATAATCGCCCCCCCCCCCGGCAAACAGAAGGACCCAAATATGTAAACTGTGCCAAACTGGGCGGGCAAAAATGAGGGACTTAGTTGTGCAAGCTGATTTATCCTAAATTTTTTGTAGGTTTCCTATGAGTTTTCTATTGTATTCGAAAGAGTAAGGAGTAAACTTAATGTGCCAAAGGGGAAAAAAAGTATTTGTACACGTGAAAAATAAAGTTTTCTGGGTCTATTTCCGAGTTAATTAGTAAAGTGAAGTGCTAGCAGTATCAGAATTTTTGTAGGAGTTTTTGACACACCTAACACGAAACTGCGAATACAATATAAAAATCTCGTAATTTCTCTGTTAAAAGTGGGTTATTTATTTTCTTTATGGATTATACTTCCAAAATAAACTATTACAGTTGTTTTAAAAGTAATAGAAATTTTTTATTTTTATTTGTTTAAAACAGTAATGAATGTTCCGAACTCAATATTTTTCAATTTTTAAACTTTAAAAATCTATCAAAATTTTTCTAATTTTCAGGGTCAATGTTAAATTTTATTCAATAAACCGAATATAATATTTTAGACAAACGTTTTTTTTTAAATTCACGCCCCCCCCAAGTGTCACCCATTTTGAAATGTCTAATAAAAAGTAAATAATTAATTTATGTCGGGGAGTTTTATATATCACAAATTGAAGAGAAAAGGTCAATCAATAATATAATCAAATTTAAAACCCCAAAAAAATCGCCTTTTTAGAAATTTACGTGTAAAGTCCAAAGTTTAAAACCTTTAAGAAAAAAAAAGACTTTTTTTTTCTTTTTTTTTTTTTCGAGGAGTTATAAGCTTTGAAAGATGGGGTGGAATTATTCACTATTTTCACGAAATTTCTGACACTGCTAGCGAAGTGCTAAGACATTGTAAAAAAAAACACCTAGTTAGTACAAAACATATTGGCGTTCGGAAAAAACAACAAAGTAAAATTTCGTACATGACGCAATGAAAAATGTGTGTTAAAATCATTGGTAGAGGTCCCCCCCCCCAAAAAAAAGGAAGTAAAGAAAGAACGAAATAAGAAGTGGAGAAAGATAGGTTCTACTGCAAACCGGAAAGAATAAAAATGCAAGAACATTGAATAACCCCAAGAATCGTACGCTGAAAAATGTAAGTCTGTGTATTTCATGTTTCTTCCCATTCGAATGTCGTCTGCTGACATTCAGATAGGCTTTGTATCAATGGTTTAACTAAACTTCCACCAATGGAAAAAAAGTAAGAAATTGCATAAAAAGTAATAAATAAATAAATAAATAAATAAATAACCACTGATGTAATAAGTCACCCGTCCCCTGAGTATGAATTCCGAAATTAGTGGAAAGATAGCATAATATAAAAGAAAAAAAAAAAAAAAAAAAGAAGTCGTATTATCGTCTGACAGCGATCGCCCGATCCATGGCTAACGTGTAGTAAGGTAAACCGGCCCCAAGAAAAAAGAACAAAAAAGTAACTACATGTACGTGAATATCGCCGCATATATAACTCTATTTACCTGAATGTCGTCTGGTAAGTGGTACGGTGAAAAAGTAAAGGAACGTGGGACAATTAGAGTTGGAAACACAAGTAAGAGTCGTAGAGTGATAGAGTGTAAGTAAAACCTGGAATATCAGGTTGTATCGTTTCGTTCAGTTTCGTTTCGTTTCGGTTATACAATTCAAGATAACGTATAGCGTTTAGTTTGTGTTTATGTTTATGGAAAGAAAGAGAAACATAGGGAAGAAACCCCACCACCGTCACCCAAATAGCGAAAAAGACAACGTAAGGTAAGAAAGAAAGAAAGAAAGAAAGAAGGAAAGGAAAGATCCAAACGGAAGTTTTGTTTGTGTAATTAAGTTTGGTGCGTCTCACGTAAATGTCAGTTCAGGTTTTCACACGCGGGTTATAACGAAATCGAAGTAATGTAATTGTGAATTCAATTCCAGGTAACGGATTGTGTTCTGTTTAAAACTAATTTTAATAAAATAAATGCTTTATAATTTGTGTTTATGTTTTATGCTAACCTATGGCAAAGTAAGCGTGCTTCGTTTCAGCGTAAGTCCAGTCCAGTTTTTAGATAAATGCTAACCGGTGTTCGGTTTTAAATGTCTCCTGTGAACGGTCAGGAACGGTGTAAGTGAGTCGCGGTGGAAGGATGAATTTTGTAGAGAGAGTTTACTTTACTACCTCCATTAAATATAACCGATTTTTACAGTGGACTCTCACCAGACAGACTATAGGAAACTCCGAGCAGCGGGGTTCTGGATATGTAATAAGCCTATAACATACGGCAGATGTCGTGATTCAGATTGTGACCGATACGGCTGCACCAAATGTAAGCAGGTGCAGTCCTATAAAGGTCGAAGTCGGAGGGGAAAAAATGAGTTCATTTTATTTATATAGATAGATATATATATATATATATATGTCTTTAGATAAGCAGTAGTTTATTGCTACACAGTCATGAGCATGTTTCGGTCTACCAGTATTTACCAACTAGAGACCTCATCAGGCAACAATCCTTATTTCCGAAAACGGAATTCAAAATGAAGAGCGAAAATTAATTCTCAGCAAAAGAAGGCTTTTTGTTTCTTTTTCTTTTTTTTTTCTGAGTGTGAAGATTCACGGAGAACAGGGTTGAAATGGGTGTGAATTTGTTAGTTTATTCATTTTAGTATCTGTTTATTTACTTATTTATCGGTGACTTTATTCATTTTCATGTTGGTGTTAGGGGTTAGGGTTATAAAACCTAGAGCTATACAGATGTTATCTTTAACAGGCGAGAGGCTCCTGTCTGAGACCATCCAGAATTTCCTTTTATTTCCCTCCCTCCTCCCCTCTTTCCTTTTTTTGTTTAAGTTTATATATATATATATATATTTTTTTTTTTACACAGTGATCACCACTTATCAAGGCCCGGAAGCCACTCAGGGATAAGGGTTATTGCAAGTACATTACGTTAGTGTGGAGATTTGATTGAGTGTTTACTTAAGGGGGCGGTTCATTAGGAATTTGTTAACATTAGACTTGAAGACATCCAAGTTGTAGTCCGGAGGGAAGCAGGCAGACGGAACAGAGTTCCACAGGCGTGCAGTTCTAAGAAAGAAGCTTTGTTCATGGAATTCGCGTTTTGATTTAGGCACAGATATAGAGTGGGGGAAATTTTTCACAGTGGATTCAGCTAGACGGGTGTTTTTCGTGAAAGATTGGCGAGGGGGGACGAGGGATTGGAGTTCAGACGAGCACCTGCCATAGAAATAACGATAAAACAAGGATAGGCTCGCAACGTCTCTTCTGTGGGAGAGAGGTTGCAGGGTAGAGAAAAGGGCATCCCCCACTAAGCCACGAAGTCTATTTTGTACTCTGTCAAGGCATGATAGGCTGTTTTTGGCAGCTCCTGCCCAGATATGGCAACAGTATTCCATCCTTGAACGTACTTGGCTTTTATATAGATAGAGAATTGCATCAGTAGTGAGATATCTTCTGGAGCGGTAGAAGGATCCCACCATCTTTCCAGCGACCTTGGCAACAGACTTGATGTACGTGTTCCATTTCAGATCAGGAGTAAAGGTCAAACCCAAAAGCTTGTCAAAACACGGGGCCTCACCCAGACGAGAGCCATCCATCACAATTGATGCCAGCTGGGGATCAGAGCGTTGATGATGTAAGGATAGGAGTTTGTTTTTGGATGCATTAAAGGTAACTAGCCACATCTTCCCCCACTGAACCACGCGCTCGAGATCAGAGGAGAGAGAATCAGAGAGAACTTTGTTAATATAACATGCTTATATCTGAGAAGAAATTAGGAATTTGCCCGGGTCTGTTGAATGTTGTTTGGGCTTCCAGTGAACGGTTGAAGGGAGGGATGTGGGTTAGAGGTGTGGATAGGAGATAGAAAGGAAGGAAGGGGGTAGGGGGAGATGGAATGGTAAAGAAGTTCTCTACTTCTGTATTGTGCACTCTCGTATGAACCTCGTCATATTTCACTGGTTAACCTACCTTTGGAAAATAGCAACCTCAAATTATATATATATATATATATATATATATATATATATATATATATATATATATATATATATATATATATATATATATATATATATATATATAAAGCGAAGAAATACCTGGAATTGTGTGTGGTTTTTTTCTGGACTTCTTCATTCTTTGAGGATGACTTCCTGAAGCTAGGAAGCTATGTTCTGGCTGAGCGGGTGGCAAACCTCGTCTAGATGTTAAAGCAGATCAAATATCACGCAACACAGATATCAATATATGTAAACTTAACAAATTTTATTTAGATAATTTACAATTCGAATTACTTCTTGATAGTTACATGTTTCTATTAATTTCATTAATAGTTACATGTGTTAGTTGTTTGCCTAGGCTAATACTCTAAGCTAGCTCATCCCGCTGGGGAAAAGTGGTTCTTCCAGCTACAGACCAAAAAACCGCATGTTACCTATGGTAGTTAGCCGAAAAAGAAAGAGAGTGAAAAGGGTCTTAAAAATGAATTATGGGTATGAGTTAAGATTCATGAATCCCTACGCCGGTCAGTTCTGACAGGGATCATATCATTACGCGTTGTGGTGACATATTAACTAAAAAGTGCAATAATAATTCTGTTTCTCCTGGCGAGACATCATTTTCATGTACTATGAATCATATTTTATTATTATTAGGTATGAATAGAAAACACATATGTGTTTAAAATTCATTTATTGCGGACTATTATCCTAATATTTCTTAGTTGTTGTTCCACGACGTTTCGGCCAACTATTCCTCTGGCCTTCGTCAGGTGGTAACCGCAACGGGATAGGAACTCCAAATTTCCTAACTGCATTCTCATCAATCACTGCCATCCATAGTTGTTGTCATCTCACTACGTGTTTGGCCAAGTAAGCCTCTGGCCGGTTTTGGGTAGGATTGAAACCGCGATCTTCAAACAATCGTCACCTCGAACCGTAAAGATTACACGTCTCTATACACGGCGCCACGGGCCGCGAAGGAGATTCGGAGTTCTAACGCAGTTACTACCTGACGAAGGCCAGAGGAATAGTTGGCCGAAACGTCGTGAAACAACAATTAAGAAAAATGAGGATAATAGTCCGCAATAAATAAATTAATTAATAATGCTCGTCTCGATAATGAATTCCAATTAAATAATATTTATAAATATTTGTCAGTTTAAACATCATTTGTCCTCTTAACTTTCTTGTGTTAGTTGGCATTCTTTATTGTTATATTCCAGCTATAGTCTGCCAACAGGTCACGGTTCTATTTTTCTTTTAAAAAGTTCCTTCATCACTAATACATCTTGATTGAAAGTCATGCCATGTTCATCACTTATATCACTAACATTCTCAGCAAAAATTCTGGAAAGTGGCATTTTTTTTTTTTTGCAAAAAAAAAAACAAACAAACAAAGAAACTGTACCTAATTCGACAAAATAATGCCAGAGATGAATATTCCATACAATTATGCATACAAAAATAGCCAAAGAATCCCTATAGTTTATTTGTTTGTTTCACAAAATGTTATTATAGTATTAATATTTTTTTACGGTTAAACTTGGTCATCATTAATTGTCTAGTACATATCAATTTATTTACATTGTGGAATATCGAAGCGCAACATGTTTATAGCTATGTATTTTGGGGACAGAACATCTCGGCCGAGATTCGAATACAACAAGGATTATGTTTGACATTTGAAATATCTGCTACGTAGAGATCTGTAACGTTGTCCGAGGAAGCACCATGATATTTATTCAGTTACAAAGTAGACAAATTGAAAGAACTTCAACTCGCTTTTTGAATTAATACTACGACATTAATTTTCTTATTATTATTTACCGCTGTGAGGTCCTTCGCATTATCGCCTTCTTTATCATCATTCAAGCCTCGCACGTGATCTCGAAAGTTATCTCAATCTCACACGCAATCGTTCTCTTTTTATAGTCCTTTTCCTTTTACGGTGACGTAATTTCGCATGCTTTTGCACCCTGCATCCGTGCTATCTTACAGATCGAGAGAGAGAGATTGAGATGGACACAGAAAGAGACAAATAAAGTAACTTTATGTGTGTGTGAATATGAGAGTTCGTTCCTTATGCACTCCTAAACGGCTAAGCCATTCTTTTTACATTTCATAAAAATGTACTCCATTAGCCTGGCAGAGTTGTTGGATACGTATTGTATCGGAATATCTTCGATGTGTATCGATCATTGACAATCGAAAAAATCAGCTGAAATAAAGAACGCGCAATTTTGTCGAAACATAACGCCTTACACGGTCCGAAATCATAAGTGCATTTGGTAAGGACTAATCTTATAAAATGAACTGACGTATCTTTGATAAGATAGGGGCGCGTTCAACATGTATCATTCTGTTTAGAGGACAATAAAATATGATACTTTACTGTTGCAATTGAAATTTTTATTCATTATTTAAAAATAATTTAATAAAATCAACATTAGATTTTCTACGGTGCAATGTAGACTACAATGTATTGTGGAGTAAGTCACTGCGCGAAAGCATGTCAAGCTTCCTTCCGTTGAACCGCGGCGGTTTTCCGACTTGAGCAGGTAATCAGAATATATTGATGTGATTGAAGAATGGTCGATTTTTTTCGATTTCGATGAAAGTAAAAGTATTAAAAGTGTAGAACATTCGTTAATCTTTATTCAGTCCCGGCAACGTCGGACATCTCTGCTAGTATATATATGTGTATATATATATATATATATATATATATATATATATATATATATATATATATATATATATATATATATATATAGGATCATTCAGTCTATGACAGACTATAGATACCCATCGTAGGGTTGCCTGAGCGTGAAATTTTTGTGGCAAGAGCTGCGCAATCTCCAGCCACACGTCTCCTAAGTCAACATTGTTAAATACTAGTGGCAAGTTGAGTATATGTTCAGGACGATTGGAAACAAATGCCGAGATAATCGAAGAGCACATCCAGAACCTAAAATTCCAAAACGGTTACCCATAAAGTCCTAACCAGGCTCAATGTTGCTTAACCTCGGTGATCTGACGAGACCGATGTGTTAACGTGATTATACCATGTATATATATATATATATATATATATATATATATATATATATATATATATATATATATATATGTGTGTGTGTGTGTGTGTGTGTCTGTGTGTTTTCTCTTACTGTACCTGCACTCAGCTGTAATTAATAAAATAACGATACATAGGGAAACACACCCTACTATATGGGCGATGGCGTTCGTGTCGAGGAATGTGGTCCTCTCTGACGACAATGCAACATGTTGTTTCCACCCAGGCATTTGTTTTGGTACTCGAACGTAATTAATTAACTAACGGTTCAAACAACGCACATTAGATGAACACAAAAAGAAAAAAAAAAAACAGAAAAAGAAAACACAAGTAACAATATCGTTAAAAGAAAAGAAACAATAAATGGTAAACAGCTGAGAAGACTTTGCAAGGACTGGCTCCGATCAAACTCTGAACAATTCGATTGCAAATTACGAACTAATTAACGTCGATCCAATTACTATTCCATTGGCTTACAATTTGTTTATTTGTTAACAGAGCAGTAAAAGCGAGTGACTGTCGGTTTTTTAGCATGTATTGGTCGGCCTCGATGGCGAAATAACTGGAGTAATGTAAATAAAATAGAATTGAAATGAATAGAGACCATGTTTTACACTAAAAGACGTACGAAGTATATTGAGTTATCACTGATTTACTAACCTCTAAGCTAAAATGTTTTAAAACTTTTGTAAAACAGTCAGGACACATCAGATCGAATGCGATTGATTTCCTTCCTTTTCATTGCGTATTTTATATGTTCTATATACTTATATAACGCGACATGTCTATGTCCTAATATATATGTATATATATATATATATATATCTATATATATATATATATATAGATATAGATATATA
Organism: Euprymna scolopes; assembly: GCF_053919585.1. NCBI lineage: Eukaryota > Metazoa > Mollusca > Cephalopoda > Sepiida > Sepiolidae > Euprymna > Euprymna scolopes. The sequence goes on from NC_136509.1 coordinate 80,368,487, forward strand.
TATATATATACGTACATATGTATAAATAAAAAAAATCAATAGGAAAAATATATAAATGTGTATATGTTTTCTATATTAATTGCATATGTGTTGACGTGTAGGAATACAAAAAGACCTAAATAAAAGCAAGAATGTTTCTTTCAAAAGCACATAATTTAGACCGATCCTTCAGTCTTCCTCAGTGTGAATGATGGACACACACACACACACACACACACACAAACACACACACACACACACACACATATATATATATATATTAATTATAATATTATTAATTAATAATTACTACGTGCATAAAAGTAAGTAATCTATGTGCACGTAGTAGTTATTAATTGATAAATAATACTTAATATTTAAATAAAAAATAAAAACGTCCTAAGATTTGGGCGAAGAAAAATGTAAACAAAGGGCCAACAACTCCTTTCTTACAATAAGAGAAAAAGCGAAATAAAAAAATTAATCGCTAATAAAAAAATTAAAACAGTCTTATATATATATATATATATATATATATATATATATATATATATATACATATATATATATATATATATATATCCAATCATACACATATATATATATACTTGCATGGGTGCTCGGCGTTGCCCGGGTGTTTGAAGGTGGATGTTGAGCAAAAAAATAAACAAAAAAAACGGCCAATATTGTAAACTTCGACCTCTATTATGACCTCTTAACATTTATTGTTTTGGGCTCAAATCAAGTTATTAAGTTAGATCCATGTCCAATGAACCTATATCAAAATTTTCAAGTTTTTAGACCCAAAATTGTCGGGGGAGTTTGGTAGAGTTCTCAAATGTCAAATCGTTGAACTTTAACCTCTTAACAGCCATATTTCTGGCCGAAAACCGATCGCATAGATTTTCCCAAATCTCAGTACCTGTATATCAAATTTAGAGTCTGTAGACTTAAAATTGACAGAGTTATTACGTAGGGAAATGTAAAGACGCAGACAGACACACAGGTTGGTTGGTTGTTTTTGTTTTACGGCATATCAACCCTTTTCGGGTGATTTAATGCCGAATCCAAAGATTTTGAAGAAAAAAAAAATTTAATAGAATATATTTGTTGTTTTCACGTCGGTTTCTACTTAACCCATAGTTGGGACCCTAACAGGTACTACCACTCCGGGTCAGAGTGGACCTGGGAGCAATAGTAATTAAAGGGTGGCTCCACACTCCCCAAAGACCACAAGCTGGGGCCCTCACCACTGGATATAGTTTAAAGTCATATCCAGGACCCCCATTGAGGGACTTTTACCCCCTACAGGGGAGGAGCAGTCGGCGTATTCTAATGCCCCACCGACAGGGCCGCAGACACACAGACACGTTCACTTATATATATATATATATATATATATATATATATATATATATATATATATATATATATATCATTTTCACAGCCAAACAACGTCGCAGCTCAACAAACCGGAAGTCGCAGTCAACAAACCGGAAGTCCAAGACTCGATTTTCGCCCTTATTTGATCTCATCAGTAAGACATACTTGCATGCGAGGCAAACACTCTGCCAACAGAGCAAACACGTCACACACAAGAAAATACATTACTATTATAATATTGTAATAATTACACAGATAAAGCAAGCTCCCGCAAAATCCGACGGTGGAATGAATCTAATTCGTCTCGAACAAGGGACACGGTCATCCAACAAGCTATAATCCAACAATGCTAACCTAGCGGGCAATTAATATTAGAGTAATATATATATATATATATATATATATATATATATATATATATATATTTGTGTGTGTGTGTATGTGTGTGTGTGTAATGAGAGAGAGAGAGAGAGGTGGAATAAAAAGGAGCAATCCGAGTTATGTGTTCATCAACGTTTCTTCTTTATTTAGAGACTTCCTCTAGATGAATGAGACGAAGAAAACAAAAATACCAGTACAAATATTTGAAAATGTTTCATGTGCAAAGTGTGACGCCGTTCTATTTCAGAAACGGAAAAAGAGGTTGGAAATTCAAAAAAGGAGGAGAGCTTGCGTTGTTAAATAAAGGGAGATATTTTAATAACGTCATATGGTCCTTAATATGTTTTTAAAAGATATGAACCCAGTTTGTATTCTTTCTGAAAAAATATGTCTGTTAAAATTCAAATATATGTTTGTAACAGAAATGAAATGAGTGTGTTATGAATTGTTACAGGGGATGTTTCCGTGGTATGACGTTAACCTGTGTCTACAATTAAATTATGTTATTAATTGATAAAAGTTTACTTATTAATGGCGCTATGCTATAGAAACCTGCACGTTGTTTAATTGTGCTTGAATTTGCGATAAGCGCTGATTCAAGAAGTCTCCGGCTGGGTTTATTTGAAATAAATTTAACTATTTTTGCTTGTTTAAAGTCAAAAGTATGATTATACTGCAATTAATAAGAGAATACTCCACTTAGAGAATTGTTAATTTTTTATATCTCTTTTATGTTCACTGAGCCTTTTTTTCTAACTTACGCTGGGTTTCACCAACGTATCTATGATGGCAATTTTGGCACGGAATATTGTATATGCCTGCATTGGAAACTGTTGTTTTGGGGATGTCTTGTAGTTTTTAATATTTGTCTTATAGTTTGTGATCTGGTTTGTATGAAATGAATTCATAGTTTGTTTAATGTGTTGAAAATTATTGTATTACTGTTGTGTGTAGGTAAAAGAAGGTATCTGTTTATAAGAAAAAGGTCTGGTGTATATGATTTTTGATAATTTATCCTGGAAAATATTTGTGTGGCTTTTCGCTTAGCATTCGATATGAAATATGTGGGATATTGCAAGGTTTTCAAGGTGTTTTTGAGGGATTTAAATTCTTTGTCCAGATATTCTGGACTGCAAGTCTTGAATGCACGTAAGAAGAAACCAATTATCATACTCGCTTTTATTTTGTCAATATGGCATGAATAGAAATGTATGTAATCATTTGTGTGTGTAGTTTTGCGGTGAACTTTGGGGGATAGTTTATTATTGGATTTTATAATAAGTATGTCTAGAAATGGTAATGCGTGATTGTTTTCTGTTTCATAGGAAAACTTTATGGAGGGTTCGACTGAGTCCAATTTGTTTTTAATGTTGTCTATGTGCATGTTTTCAGAAAGAAAAGTTAAAATGCCGTTAATGTATCTAAAATATTCTGTGTTTGGAAGTAATCTAAATTTAATAATTTAATACTCCAATGAGAGGGTTATCCATAGGAAGCCGAACTTTTGTTTGTAGAAATTGTTATTGAATCATGAAACAAAATTCCTTTTTATATCTCTATTTTGTCGGAATACTATTTCCATCATTCTCATTATACACACACACACACACACACACACATACATATATATATATATATATATATATATATATATATATATATAATATATACATCAATTAAAGATACTCAAGAGGGAAGACTCATGAAATAAAACGACATTATTCAGAGTGCTCAATAAAAAGAGTAAAATATAATATTTTTTATTTATATAGACAAATATTACATACTTGAAACACTGAACATGTTTATGTTTCGGACAATTCGTTATCAAAAACTAAAGGCCATCGTCCGGTGACGTAATATAGCTCATGTGCCACAGAAAGTGACTGGTTCTTCAATGTGCAGCTTCCTTCAGTCTTGATAGACTATGGATACCCACTGAAAGGGCGCCTGCGCGTGAAATTTGTGTGGCAAGAGTTGCGCAGTCTCCAACAACGCCTCTCCTGAATGAATATTGTTGCATGCCAGTGGCAAGTGGAGTTACAGGACGATTGAAAACAATGTCAAGGTGAGCGGATAGTACATACACCACCTAGAATTCCCAAATGGTCACCCATCTGGTACTAGCCAGGCTCAACGTTGCTTAACTTCGGTGATCTGGCTAGAACCGGTGTGTCAAATTCTTAAATAGAAGAAAAAGAAATATACCTATATATATAATAATATTTACTTATATAATTATATATTTCTATTTTCGGTTTACAGACTCGAGATTTGAAAGGGTATTGAGATTTGAGACAAGCATTTTCGTCGGGTTTCGACCAGAAAGTTGGCTTTCAAGAGGTCAAAGTTACACGATTTGACCTTTGAAAACTCTACTAAACTACTCGGTCATTTTAGGTCTAAACACTTCAAATTTTAGATGTGGGTTACTTGCACATGAGTAAAATTTTAATTTGATTTGAGCCCAAAAGAATAAATGCTAAGGGGTCAAAATCGGGGTCAAAGTTTACAAGGATTTTACCGCTGTGATCTCTACCAAATTACTCAGCCAATTTTTTGTCTAAATATTTGAAATGTTACATAAAGTGTATTCAGAGATAGGATAAGTTTTTTCATCGGTTTGGGTCGAAAATTTAAGCTGCCAAAGAGTCAAAAGATTTTACCTTTGCAGTCTCTAGCAGACTACTCAACCAATTTTCTTTCTAAACATTTGAAATGATAAATAATGGGTATTCAAACATGGGGCGAAAATTTTGCTGCCAAGTTTTCAAAGTTAGCCTTCGCAGATTCTACCAAACTCCTCCACCAATTTTTGGTCTAAACACTTCGAACTTTATATGTAGGTAAATTGGACATGATTCAAACGTTTCATTCTGATTTGACACCAAAACAATGAATTTTAAGGGGTCAAAATTAGGGTTAAACTTTAAACAAATTACCTCTGCGGTCTCTAACAAATTACTCGGACAATTTTTGGTCTAAACATTTGTAGCTTTACGTTAAGGATATTCACACATAGATAAAGTTACGAACAGAACTTAGGGCCCGAACAAAGCCGGTATGAACTGCTAGTATGTTATAAATTAGAAAAATCGAGACAAGACAAAATCTAAATGAAATTGAATAGTCTTTGATTTTTCCTCGTACTTTGTGTGTAAATTCCCCAAACAGAAACGGGATATTTTTATACTTGTAACAAAGTCAATTGGTTGCTTATAAACAGTTTTCATAATAAGTATGTTATACTGTTAATTGTATTCTCAGATTAGTTTGTTACTTTTTCCGACATGCGATCTTTTATTACTAGTCCTATGACTTATTTGACTCTTAACTAATAGAATATTCCTTTTGTTTAGTCTACATCCCCTTTTTATCTTCTAAATGCTCAGTCACTGTTGACGAGTTTATCGATACAATTACGGCTAATGTTGTATCTTAACTGCTTATCACCATTTTGACGAGATTATCCGAAACAATTACGGTTGACACCTTACACAAGAAGCCAGAGGCATTATTCCTTCCTCTGACTTAATCATCTATGAACATATTATGCAGTAATTATTGATTTTTCCATCTTTTTGTCACATTCAAGTAATATCCCACAGTACTGAGATTAACCTTTATTATTTATCGTCGACATTGTTCCTAGTCAACGCAAGATCTCTATGTAATAACGTACTACTTCTCTAATTCCCGATATCATATTCTTTTGTAAACCGAAACATTAAAAGCCCAGTCACTAAATTCTGATGACTAAAGATACCCGGGAAATTTCATTAGTTGTCGGACCTTTTCCAGAAACGTTTGAACTGTCTACGAACAAATTCATCGTAATCCACACACCCTATTTCTGTACCATAGAATTTACGTACCTTGGAAATTCGGTAAATGTGTTAACTTAAGTGGAACGGCTCACGAGCACCTTTCCATTTTCTTCAGCGTCTGTCATCAAGTGGCTCTATGCATTGTCTGGAGCAATTTTCACGAAAAGATAAAAATAAAAACTATCAGCGTGCGTTGTCATTAAATGTATTATTCGTCTGAATTAATTCTGTTGTATGTCAATTAGATACGTTTTAACAAGACGTGTGATTTTAGCGGTGTTAATTAGTTCACTTTCTCATTTGCATCTCTCATCAAGACGTTCATTATTTTCTATTCTTTAACATGAATTCTCAAGTTATTCTAATGACCTACATAATTAGTGCCATCTTATCTGTCTCTATATTTAGAACAGTATGTTTCGCCGGTTTCATGTCTGCCTGTCTATAAATAGCTTTACTTAATTACTGCTGATGGGATGTTCATGAAAATCTAATCAGACTTGTTCGCAATGACATGATCAATTAAAAATATGACATTTTGAAGTTAAGAACGAATTAAGAAGAATATCTGAAAAAAAATAGTTTAGCAGTAATCCACTTTTTAGAAGCACGGAGTAAACGGAATTCAAAATATGGGGTTAGAAAGAACGACCACGTGCGTTTCTGTATTTTTTTAAATAAACAAAATTTATTTATTTAAAGTTTCAAATTGTCGTTTGGCAGAGTTTGTTGGTCGAAGGTAGATATTGTGTATTGTCAGCAACCTCATATTTTAATGGCAGGCTTAAACTACTGTCAATAATTTTCCCCACTCTTTATCTGTGCCTAAATCCAAACGTAGATTCCATGAGCAAAGCTTCTTTCTTAGAACTGCACGTCAGTGGAACTCTCTGCCGCTTGCCTGTTTCCCAGCTGACTATAACTTGGACGTCTTCAAGTCCAACATAAACAAACTCCTGACAAACCGCCCCCTTAAGTAAGACACTATCAAAACCCCCAACACTAATGCTTACTATAATTCTATCTCATTGATTACTGTACATGCAATGACCCTTATCCCTGAGTGGCCTTCGGGCCTTGATAAGTGGTGCCCCCCATGTAAAAAAATCCCGTTTACTCCGTGCTTCTAAAACGTGGATTACTACTAAACTACCCATTTGCGCTTACCACTGGACTGACCATACACAATATCTATCTCCGACCAACAAACTCTGCCAAACGACACCATGGCACGTAAGAAAAAAAAAAAGAAAAAAATATATTATATTGTTTAAAAAGAAAATTCCTGATGAAGGATTTATAAGCCGAAAATTTTAAACTTTAAATAAATATATTTGTGTTTATTTAAAAAAAAAATACAGATACGCACGTGGTTGTTCTTTCTAACCTCATATTTTGAAAAAAAAAATGTTTGTAACATTGACTTGAAATATAAATACATTTAAGCATATTGTCAAATAAATTCTCTAGATGCTTTAACAAAAATCTCTACAGATGCACAGCCCTCATTGCCGATGTTGGGTTAAAGACAGTATCGGCGAGAAAAAGCAACACAGACCTTACTTCAGAACTCCAGGTCATTTCATTGTAAGATAATATTTACGCATGCTGAAATTGAAAGATAATCCTGTTTTTGCCCTTCTTTTTAACGACATATGGGCAGTCTAACTGCGTATTCAAGTAGAGAAATATCAATTTTTATTTTAGTTCGTCTTTGTCCATATAACTTACTAAATTCATCTTTCAGGGCAGATCTTCTTAGCCAAATGCATTTGGACGCATATATATATATATATATATATATATATATATATATATATATATATATATATATATATATATATATATATATATATATATATATATATATATATATGTTAATTAACTTTCTGTATAGCAGCAGCCGTATAGCCAATGGTTAGAAGCTCCGAGTGTCGTTTGGAAGATCGAGTTTCGATCCTGGCTTGAGGTAGTTGCTTGTCTATCCGCACTGATGAGCTGTGAAACAGCGAAACAGTACTGTATGTGGATGACTATATAATTTTTTTTATTTAATTTAAGTGAACAAAATTACCATAAGTCGCTTCAATAAGATTTCTGTGTCAGTATTAAAAGACATTGTCATGCGACAAGACAGCTCTAATCTTATTCGACGCCAACTATTTAATGAAAATGGAAGCCGAATAAAACAATAGAAAAATAGCGTAATTATTTATTCTTTTTTTATTTTTAGACGGAAACAGTAAATTTATTCTAGCGACTTATGGATATTTTGTTTACCAAAACAGAATAAAATAATACTTTGCTATCTATAAATGAGCACTATCAACGACCTTGTTCAATTTTTTTTTTTTTTTCATTCTTAAGATTTGATGGAAATCTGGTCTTTTACTGAAGATGTTATTAGGGAACCGAAAATCAACAACAAAACAGGATTTCAGCTTTTGGATAGCAGTATAATATATATTCGGGTGCTATTTAATCCATTCTGTTCTCGTCGATTATATGAAGTCATTCAAGACGGTAGTAATTTTAAGTTTTGTTTAAATCCAAATTCCCACATTTTCTGAGGTTGAATTTCCCCCTCTCTCCGTAAAAAAAAAAACGACATTATGTCGAACTCTGCCTTCATATGAAACACAAGTCAGCCGAACAACTGATTCGAGTCGGTCAAAAAAAAAAGTCCCACGAGGCTATTTCTCACGAATTTACTAAATATTCGAACTAACTAAACTAAATATTCGAACTAAGTAAACTAAATATTCGAACTAACTAAACTAAATATTCGAACTAACTAAACTAAATATTCGAACTAACTAAATTAAATATTCGAACTGACTAAATTAAATATTCGAACTAACTAAACTAAATATTCGAACTAACTAAACTAAATATTCGAACAGCTTTTCCCTTTTTTTCCATTAACAATTTTAATTTGTTCTCATACAACTTACAGCTCATCGAATGTCGATTGGCTAACAAATCTGAACACGCGCGCCAAGATATCTAGGAAAATGATGACGACATTAAATTTCGAGGGTCGAGATAAACAAACAGAATTCCTTATCTCGAAATTAACGAAAAATTTGGTATGAAAATGCTAGACTTAATTCTATGTTGGGTTGGAATTGGCAAGGATGTGGCTGGGTAATGCGACATCGGGACGGGACACCCGTTCAGAAATTGGTGCTGTAATAAGAAGTAATTAGTGGTCGCTATTCGCTGTTATTGGAGTGGGAACGAGCCGTTCTCTTACCCTCTTCAAATACGTTGGGTGTGGCTGTATGGTTTGAAAGATGAGCCAAACCCTGCCATAAATCATTGTCTTTATTAATACGGTTGTTATTTGATGAGAGAGGAGGATGGATACAGGGAGATTACGAGAGAGAAAGAGAGAGGGGCAGAAGGGGAGGAAGACGCAGAGAAGTAAGATGATACAGAGTGTCTCTAAGCAAGGGCGATGGTGGTGTACATAAGCGTTTTGGAGGAGGTAAGAATGGACGGGGAAACGCTGAGTCGGAAGGTGGCGTTATGGGATTGAAAATAAAGCGAGGTAAGTGGGATGGGTTGAGACTTATGAAGAGGCAATTTAGAAAGAGATGTAAATTGAGAATAAGTATCAGGAAAAAAAAAGGGAGGAGGCGGAAGGATGGACCAGAAGAACGCAAGAAGGAGCAGCGATACTCTTCTGGTAAAAACGGAACTTGATACTATAGATAAAACTAAGGGAGAGAGTATATGTCTGTGTGCATGTATCTTTGCAAGTGAATCATATTTTATTTATGCTATGTAGAATTGTGCTTAATAACACTGAGTGGGCCACTATTATATAAAATATCTAAACCAAATATATCAAATCGCAAAAACTATAACATCTAAATATTATGTATGAATATATATATATATATTGTTATTTGTATTGTTATATATATATATATATATATATATATGCATATTGCTATTTGTTTGTGTTATATATACATATATATACACACACACACACACACACACATATATATATATATATATATATATATATATATATTGTTATTTGTTTTTGTTTTTGCGATATGTTTTGAATGAATTAAATTATTTACGAAAGTGCATTCTTTACCTAAATGCGCGTTGGGAATAATTTTCCCTTTAACCAATTTGGTACCCCCATATGGGGGGGGCATATATATTGTTTTTAAAATATAATTATCCACTGACCCGTGTTTCGTCATCTACGACTCATCAGAGTGGCTGAATCTAGCGAAATTCAAAATCAGACCCCATGGTAAGGAGTCTCTCTCTCTCTCTCTCTCTCTCTCTCTCTCTCTCTATATATATATATATATATATATATATATATATATATATATACAACGACTAAATGACAAAAAACTATACTCCAAAAGTCATGATGTTGACCACCTTATTATTTAATCGTTTATTAAATTGACATTTACAATACGTGACAGTATCTGTTTCGTAGCGCAAAATCAATCAATTATTATATCAATCAGTGAATATATTATGTCTTTAACTCAGAGGAAATAGCAATAATCAATTCATCAAAAGGAAATAAAGTATGATTTTACATGATTAAAATCCGAAATTCAAAATGGCGTAATGGAAGCATATTAAAGGTATTTGCAGATTCTCTTCCAATTTTCCGATTTTAATCATGTCAAATCACACTTTATTTCCTTTTGGTGATCGATTGTTGATATTTCTCCTGATGAGTTAAGGGCATAATAGATTGTCTGATTTATATAATAATTAAGTGATTGATTTTGCGCTACGAAACAGATACTGTCAAGAATTGTAAATGTCAACTGAAATAACAGAAGCGTTCGAAAATATATAGCCACAGCACTAGAGTAATATAGACCACCGCCGCCCAATTCATTAAATTTTGTTGATTTAAGTTGTTTTATATAGAAATTTTCTGATATTTATCGCCAAAAAAAAAAAAGACAAAAAAAAAATGAGTTTAAGATAAAAAATTACTTTGGTATATTAATAACAGCAACTAATTATTTGCGTACGTCAGTTTCAATAATTTCTTTTGAATAATTTTGCAGTAGGGACAACATCTATAAATAACGGATGTATTCATTTTTTTTTATTTGTATCTCATCGATAATTTACATACAAAATGCACATTGGAAAACTTGTAAAACTTGTTTCATGTAGTATAAACGTATACTTTTATGACAGAGTTATTAAGACACCAACAGATTTGGCCCAGAAGAATTCTGCGCTAAGATCAGATTTTTGGAGTATGTTTTAACATTGACAGAGATTGGAGAACGTGATCAAAAAGCAAATATATAACAAATAAATGTTACTAAAACAAGATGAGTTACTGTTATACTTTGCTGGCGTTTTTATATACTTTTAAATGTTTATTCGGTTTGAAAAACAAATAGTGCCAAGCGTTACACGTGTACAAGAAAAATGGCCTCATTATATCTCCTATATCTTTTAAGTCTCGACAATGAGTTAAGAATTTTAAACTATACAAAATATTGTTTAAAACCTACCTAATCAATGTTACCATGACCTGTATTGGATGGGTTTCTTTATCTATTTTATTTTTATTTTTATCTTTAACTCGTTGCCGAGACTTAAAAGATATAAGATATATATATAGATAGATAGATAAGTAGATAGATAGATAGATAGAGATAATAGAGAGATAAAAGGTCTATTTTCCTATGTTACGCTCGACAATACTGTGTTCTTCTCTCTGAGAGGTAATCTCCTAAGTACGTAATCCCACCGAACGAGTTGCCAGGTCTTTCAGTCTGATGTAAATGTTTCCTCTTCGGTAACAGAAATTCGCCACTTGCTTTTTTTTTTCTTGGGTAACTTTATCGTATATGTAGCCGGTTTGGTATTTGCCTTTGCACCATATTACCTTTGGAATTCATAATCCATTGCAATTACATATCCACTTCGTACATCGAAATAACAAATTAGCATGAAACTAACAGTTCACTGTACATATTGTTCTTGCATACGCTTTTAAGAATAGCAGATCGTCACATGAACGAACAGCTAAGCTTGCTGCGCACACGATTAACATGAAACCTTACTGTGTTCTTATTATACTATATTGGCTCCCTTTATGTTGATTTCGCTACATTTTGACATTATTTAAAAAATACAGGGTGATCCAAAAAAAAAACAAAAAACAGAGGGCAATCAATTGTTTTTCTGAGCATTTTACAATCAACGGAGAAAAAAGGCCAAAGACCCTAGTGTTTTGATGTGATGTTTTGAATATAATAAACTAGTTATGACCAAAGTTTCATTTCATTCGGACAAAACACTAAGAAACGAGACATAATTAGAGTTGGAGCCCGTTTTTTTTTTTTTTTTTTTTGGTCAGCCTGTATTCATTGACCATAGGCCAACAATACGCATACTCGAAGATTTCCTTCCAACGCTTCTAAACGCAAACACAACGAGTATACGGACCTGGTGCTTCTTTTCGTGTAATAGGATATTTTCATGGACGCACTTTTCATCAGTATTTCTGGGGTTTTTTTTACACACTTTTCGAAACTAACAATTCAACAAATATGCTTGGAATGCATCTACTTGCAACAATTACTCGTGCAGAGATAAGTGTGGCTTTTTGTATTCTTTAATATTTCTATAGCTGCTTGTGTGTGAAAGGGCGTTCATAGTTTGCCTCGTTGTTTGTAAATTGTTAGGTGAAAGTTCACATTGTTTGTCTGAGATATCTCTTAACATTTACGGAATCGCTTTCGAAGCCACATTATCATTTTTTTGTCATCGTTCTCCTGTCACGTTCTCTTGATATAAGGAACTAATAATTAATTGCGGACTATTATTATCATCTTTATTAGTTGTTGATTCACGACATTTCGGCCAACTATTCTTCCGGCCTTCGTCAGGTGGTAATCGCGACGGATAGGAACTTCAAATCTCCTAACTGCATTATCAGCAATCACTGTCATCTGTTGTCGTCTCACCACGTTTTTGACCAAGTAAGCCTCTGGCCGGCTTTGGGTAGGATTGAAACCGCTATCTTTAGACAATGCTCATCTGGAACCGTAGAGATTCAACGTCTCTATCAACTGCGCCACCGTCCCCGAAGGGGCTATCAAGGTTGGATTTTTTGATCTTATAAATCCACGTTTATTTATTATCTGATCTTCCATGGTCGGGTCCGTACCGAATGGTATATATATATATATATATATATATATATATATATATATATATATATATTTTAAATTGAAATTAATTATTGAGATGAGTATTATTTATAAAAATTTATTTATTGCAGACTATTATTCTCATCTTTATTAGTTGTTGTTTCACGATAGCCAAGAAATACATGTGTATATATATATATATATATATATATATATATATATATATATATATATATATATATAGCCAAGAAATACATGTGTGTGTATGTATATATATATATATATATACCCTGAGTTCTTTCTGCTATGATCGAAACCGAAACCAAAACCTACGAAGAATTCTTGGTAAAATCATTTATAAAAGAAATAGATATGAGTGTCATCAGCTATAATCGAAACCGAAACCAAAACTCACGGAGAAAACTTGGTAAAATTATTCCTAGTAATTAAACGACTATCACCTGGAAGAAAAAAAATGTTGGCGTGACCCCAAAAATGACACACACGCTATCGTATTAATATATAGATCTGCATTGAATCACGGGGGCTGCTAGTTTTTAATAAATGGAAGAAAAAGTGTATAGAATCGTGATGAACTTTGTAATGAATTGGCACTAAATTCCCGTTTATACATCTTTAGATAACAAAAATAATATTTACGAAAACCTGTCAAAAAGAAACACAGTTAATTAAATCTGTAAAATAAAATATATATTCGAAAATCGATACAGATTCTAAAGTTCGACATCACTTTTAAAAAAATCATTGAAAATTTTATATCTATATCATTAATTGCTAGATGAAAGATAATGTTTTTAAATTGCAACAAAATGTACATTACATAAAATAAATCCAAGGTATTTTTTTTATTCAATTTAAAATAAATTATACCTTACTTTGTTAAATTTATAAAAGTGTACTTTGAAGATAAATAAATTTCAAATTGAATCTTGTACATTTATTTTTAAAGCCTTTTGTTTAACAATTTTCACGCCTTGGATGAAATGATTTTCTAACTTGTATCTAATCTTTTTAAAATTATATTTTAAAACTTTTCTTCTCTCTATTTCAGTTTGTATTTCTCCTCAAACCACAACTCATTTTTGCAACCCCCTCTTTATATTAGTACAGGTCAGAATATTCTATCCGTTTCAGTTTGTATTTCTCCCCATACCACAACTCATTTTTTGCAACTTCCTCTTTGTAATACAGGTCTGAATAATCAAAAAATCTGAATTTTTTTTAACAAATACTTTAAAATAACATTTTAAATTAAATTTTTTCTAAACTTCTTTCAGAATAGAAAATCTTTAAAATCTAATAAGGAACATATTTCATATAGGGTCTATTAAAACGTATTCTCTACATAACGAGAAAAATGGAGATGAAAATTTCAAAAGTACTGTATAACTGGATACGCTCAATAGTAGTCGTCGTCAGCGAAAGTCTTTGTTATTGTTATTCTATCTACCTATCTGCTGCTAATAACACAGTTCTATATAAAAATTCCAGATAGATCGACCAGTAGTTTCCGATAAAACTTCTAGAATAAATATGGTATTATATTAATACCTTTTTAATTTCTAACTGTGCACCGAGCACATAAAATAATACTTTGTTTGCAGCGTCTTATCATAAGGTGCACACAAGATTTAAGCCGAATCGACTCAGTAGTTTTCGAAAAAATGTCTAAAGTAAATATGATATTGTGGTAAGAAATCTCTATTAGTTAGTATCCATGCTTCCGTCCAGTCTTGAAAGACAAAGGATACCCCTGTAGGGGCAGTAGCGCATGCACTTGTGAGGCAAGGGTTGCGCAAGCTCTAACCACACCTCTCTTGAATCGACACTGTTTGGGTCCAATGGCAAAGAGAAGAAACCAGGACGACTGGAAACAATGGCGAGATAAGCGGAGAGCACATATAGCACCTGAAAGTCCAAAATGGTCACCCATTTAGTCCTGACAAGGTTCAATGTTGCTTAACTTCGGTGATCCAGCGGGAACCGGTGTGTCAACGTGATTATGCCGTATCTATTAATTACTATAATCACTAACTGTATGTCGAGCCTCGCTATTCACTGCGCCTTATCATACAGTTCTATACAAAATTTCAGCCAGATCAGTCCAGTAGTTCCAAAATCATGTTAGGACTAAATGTGATATAGTTATAACTAATCCCTATTTATAACAAAGTAATAACTTAGTTGGATGCATCTTATTATAACAAAAGTCTATGCAAAGTTTCATTCAGATCGGCACGGTAGTTTATGAGGAAACCGACAGACAGACTAATAGAAATATCATAAAGATAACTGAAAAATAAAATAAAATTACGCAGAAATTTCGGCACTTGTGCACTAGTGTAAATGAACAACATTTTTGGTCTTCAGTAGGAACGTTTGGAGAGTTCATACGAGAGCAGAGAAACATACATCAGGGGCAGAGAACTCTTTTTTGTGTTATAAGTTTGTTATATTAATTTCCATTCAATAAATAATGTAATAAAAAAAATTCGCAACAACAAAAACAAGCACACGAAAAATTCAGAAGTTTGGCTTTGTTACAAAAAATCATTTTAAATCACTATTTTGTATTAAAAAAAAAACAAAAAAATATATTTTTTGTGTTATAATTTTCTTAAATCTATTATAAAAACAAAAAGAATACGCATTTATTTTTGTGAGATTTTCGATTCGGCTCTGAAATTGCATTTATCTGCCCCTGCTATGCACTCTTCAAATGTCCTAACTCAAAACCAGAAAAGTTGTACATTTTCATAATTACACAAATGCAAGCATTTCTATTGTAAGTAAAAACCATGCAATTGGTTACTATGACAACAATATTAAAATAAAACTAAATAAAGGAATATAATACATTGGTTCCAGTTTAATTAAATAAAATCGGGGAGGGGGAGAAGTTTAAAGAAGGATGATTTACTGTTTAATGAGATAGTACAAAATTTATTTTCTTTTATGCTTCCCTTGATAGTAAAAATAATATAAATATTTACGCTAACGCGTCGGATAAAGACGCAGTTCATTAGTTCTGTAAAAAAAAAAACATTAAAAATGGGTAATTTTATGCACTGAGCTGTCCGTGGTTTTATATTCAAACAGACAATATTGGTTTTCAATTATTTGCCTTTTTGTATCGAATACCGAAATCAATAGAAAACAAACAAAAGTACGAACACTTCGAACGAGATTTCAAATCAAAGGGATTTGTGAAATCACACGAGATTTGATGGAAGCATAAAAAAAAAATGGCGGATCAAATATCCGCAATACGCAAAATCAAATTAAACCAAGTTTTATTTAAACAGTGGAACGTGAATGCAAGGGGATGGGGGAAGATGGATATGATGATGAGAATGATGAGGAGGAAGGGATGCCTCGGACGTGTAAATCAGTGAATGTTGAGGATAGCGATCTAAGAAAGAATGATGGATTGTGGGATGAACAATTAGAACTATGTTAGAGCAGGCGTGATGTATTAATGTTGTACATAGAAAAGCAGGAATGGTAAAATGTAACGTATAAAGAAGAAAATATATATCTAAAACACACACACACATGTATGTATATATATATATATATATATATAAAAGTAAAAGTGTACGTCTGTGTGTTTGTCTCTGTGTACATTTCCCTACGCAATAACTCTGTCAATTTTAAGCCTACAGACTTTGAATTTGATATATTGGGTACTGAGATTTGAGAAAATTGATGTGATCCGTTTTGGGGCTGAAATTTTGCGATTACGGGGTCAAAGTTTAACAATTTGAACTTTGAGAACTCTACCAAACTCTTCCTACAATTTTGGGTCTAAACACTTGATATTTTAGATAGAGATCCCTTGGACATGGATCTAACTTAATAACTTGATGATAGCCCTAATCAATAAATTTTAAGGGGTCAAACTTTAAAAAATTTATAAATAAAAAATTAAAAAATAAAAAAAGGAAAAAAAAAATTCCTTATAAATTTTTTAAGTTTTTATGTCAGAAATGTTTACTTTAATTTTGTTCAAAAAATCAATTATAATTTTTTGAAGTTTTTATGTCAGAAATGTTTACTTTAATTTTGTTCAAAAATTCATGACATCCTTTTGTTTCTAGAAAATGTCTGAATTTTAGACTTACGATGATCCTTCAATAAACTTCCAGACTGCTTTACAGACCTTTCAAATTGTCGCAGACTCTTGAAAATTGACTATGTTTTTGCTACACATCTTATAAGATGGCTGACCAATTCTTATGATTTCAGGTGCGAATAAATAGCTGGAGGAAGAGTTTAAAAAAAACTCTACTAAGACCTGGTTGTTTCAGATGCAAGTTTTCAAAAATGAAATCGGAATTTGAGGATACTTGAGAAGAACAATAGGTAATAAAATTTTGTTTTAAACTGGGGAAAAAATGTCACAAAAACGTATGTTATGCCCCAGACTGTTTTAGAACCATTTTGCGTTAATCAGTTTTTGAGTGAAATAAGACATTCAAGCAAGGCAGGGATTCTGCGATGGATTATGAAAGGCGTGCGAGAAGTAAAGAAGTCGGAACACCAAAGTTGATTGGCCAAATAAAGAATTATTTGCTGCATGTTATTGATTTTTTTTCCGTCCAAGAAATTAATTTTTTGCGCTATCCCGAGAAAGTTCAGCTTCATCAACGCATATTTGTTTATTAAATATAATTCAACTGCTCCATGGAATTTTCACGGGTTCTACTAGTTTCTATTATTGTTTTATTGATTAGTATTGGCTTACTGGAGGCTGGACACACAAACTTATTTATCTTCCTTAAACAAAGCCAATTAGCAATAGTCCGTCATGAGTAGAAAAAATGTGATATAAATTTTGGGATCAACGATGGAAAATAGTCGATCATAAATTTTTACATTATTATTTTTTTTTAATTAAACGGTAAAAAACATATATAACAAATTGAAATGTTGTAAAAAGAAAAGAAAAAAAACGTGTCAGAAAACTGCCAGTTTTTTTTTCTTTTTCTCTCCAAGATTACAAAATATGGTTTAAGACTCACAAAATTCATACTAGTTAAACTACTAGGTAAAATTCACATCTAAGTGACACTCTTCTGGGGGTTGAAGGTTCAATCTTCATTGCAGGCGATACTAAAATGCATTTATCAATTACTTAAGTCTTCTAACCGGCCATGGCAGAGAGACAGAGGGGGTACTATTCCCGTGTATTAAATAAAGACTTCAGTTGAAAATTATCTTTGGATACCCGAGATCGACAGAGAGATTTTCTAGTTCGTCAAGATACGCCCAAATGAGGTTACATCGGCCAAAACGTAGTAAGAATAAAACAAAATATGAGAATAGTAAGAATTTTTATCAAAATTAACAGAGATTAGACCATTCCTGCAATGATTAGGACCCTGTTTACCTTGCGGTAGTAGTTTAGTAATGTGCAGTTCTAGGAGGTCTACCCTCCCAGGCTTTTGCCTTCTCTCTTTGAGAAGGTGTTAGTTATTGCTAATTGACTGAGGCAGCCTTATTGTGGGATGCCGATAGGGGTTCCCATACACTTTTTACAGCTCAAAGCGCCCCTTCTCGGGGGTGATGACTTTTCAATCCAAGATTTCTAACCCTGGAATCTAAATTCTTGCAGAGAGACAGAACAAAACAACGCTAATACACAGAGTATACAGTTTTGATACTCGTTCCTTACAAAAGAATATGCAAGCTGATGTCATGTCTACTGTAAAGAAACATCTACCCCCCCACATCCAGTGCCATACCTCATAGGAAAATATTCTACTGTTTGTCTTCACAAATTAACAGTCTTGTTATGCTCTTATAACGAGTACTGCTGCCTCAGACTCTGAGGGCTGGCGGACCACCATCCGGTGTGTGACTGAGATATCTGAGAGGAGGAGAACCACACCTTGGCGGGAGAAGCGGGCCCGTAAAAAGGAGAGAACAGAACCAGCTTCGACCCCGGCCCAGGCAGAGAGAAAGAAAAGCTACATCTTCAGTAACTGTGGCAGGTCCTGTGACTCCCGCATCGGCCTGCACAACCACACCACAAGCTGCAATCCCCCGATTCAATCAGACGCGGAATTTCATGATCTCTCGAGATCGACGGAGCCAACAATGACGAGTACACATCCATCGTATACCTATTTGTAGATCTACGATGATTCGTATGTAATTACTTCCATTAAATAAAAACTAACAACTCACTCCATAAAACTAATTCAAAATACAAACAAATGCCACACGGTATTGATTGGAAAAAAAATGAAATAATTTATTATCGTGTATTCGGCAAATTGTGAACGTAAGATTTATGTCGACTAAAATGGGACTTTTTTGGAGGAAACGCTGCCAAATATCGAACCAAACATTACTAAACTAACTTTTCCATCGCAGTTTTGGCCATCGTATTCTCTCTCTGTATCATTCTTTGTTTTCTATACGCAGTGTAATTGATTGCCCGGGAAGCTTAATGCATTCCTCATGCAATCTCTCGTTTATATATATCTATATGTCTTTCTCTCTCTCTCTCTCTCTCTCTCTCTCTCTCTCTCTCTCTATCTCTCTCTCTCTATCTATCTATCTATACACAATATATATATATATATATATATATATATATATATATATATATATATATATATATATATATATATATATATATATAGGTGAGGAAGATATTTTTATAAGATGAAGAGGCTAGACAAATTAATCAGGAGTAGGAAACTAGATCTTACATCTGGAACATTTCTTTGTTCTTGAGATTAGGGGAGGTGGTGTTTGATCAACGCTGCTGGGGGCCATGATTTAATATAATAATATTTAATATACTATTTTGTCTTTAAATCTCCGAAACATCTGATCATCCCTTAAATTAATATTAAGACTATTGTGAATTCGAGAGAGCAAGTTGATGCCTTGACTGCAGGTGATTAATGACTTACTGACTTAATAGTTTTCTAACGAATGCAAAAAAAATATAGAAATTAAACAAGTTTTTTAATATAGTTTTAAAGATTCAAAAATCTTCCAAGACTATATATATATGTGTGTGTGTGTGTGTGTGTGTGTCGGTGTGATGAGAATAATGGAAATAGTATTACAACGAAAGAGAGAAATAATTGTTAATTGTCCATCAATGTTTCATCTTTATTTCGAAATATGCTTTAGGTCATTCACCGAAAGGTAGTCTAGAAATAAAGGCGAAACTTTGATGAATACATAACTCGATTTGTTCCTTATATGTATATATATATATAATATATATACATGTGTGTGTGCGTGTGTGCGTGTGTGCGTGTGTGTGTGTGTGTGTGACTACTACACTTAATCACTTAAATTAATATACGAAAGTATAATTTTATGCGTAAACTAAGTATTACTTCAACATTGCTCTAGACATAGGTAGAGCTAGGTAGTGAGGTAGAAAAATATATATGGCAATTTCGCTACACAGAATATTCTGCGTAGCTTAATTGCCATATATATTTTTCTAATTACTATATATACAGGGTGTTTCAAAAGTCTTTGGAACATTACAACATATTTAAAATCGTTATGTTCCCAAGACTTTTGAAACACCCTGTATATTATTATTATTATTATTATTATTATTATTATTATTATTATTATTATTATTATTATTATTATTATTATTATTATTATTATTGATATATATAGTGTTCAATATTTACCATTACAACTTTCTATTATTACCTATATTTAGTTCCTTTTCCTGATTTTTTATATTTTTCAGGTATATATGTATAAAGTTTCACTTGAAGATTACTTTGGAGAAAATGCTACATTATTAAGTGAAACGAATTGCCATTGTAGATCAATTCAAATTCGGAAAGTCTGAAGAAGACATTGGAAAGACCTTAAATGTGAACCGAACATTTGGGTGAAGAGCACTAAAAAGTTTCAATTCAACTAGAGAGATTAAGATATTTGGAGGCTCTGAAGAATACATTTAGTAAGGACATCTCACAAAAAATCATCTTTAATCAGTGTAAAGTACTTACCAAGTGGTTGCAGCAGTTTATCGGTGCGGATGGCGGTTACATTGAATAAAGTTTGAATATTTTAAATCCAATAATAATATTGTATATATTTACGTTTGGGTGGTGTGTATTGTTTAATTTATTTAATAAATACGGGCAAAACTCCTTGTAACGCAAATTATTCAAGACATATTATTACGTAAATTATTGAACACATAGAATCCTTTATATACGCCACACGGTATTGATTAAAAAAAAAATGAAATAATTTATTATCGTATGTAGCCAGACTTTGTGAACACCCTGTATATATATATATATATATATATATATATATATATATATATATATATATATATATATATATATATGTATATGGGTTGGCGCATAAGTCACTTTACAGTTTGAGAATCGAATAACTTTTTCTTAAATGACTGTATTTAATGAATTCTTTTTTTATTACACAGTTTATAGTGTGGAAATTTGTTTTGACTAAATTACGAAAGATAATGTCTCTTAAGTCGCCTCCATTCTCAGTTTTGCAAAGTCGAGTTCTTTCTAAGCCATTCTTTATGATAATTCTTAACATCGGAAGTTATAGGGAAAGAATTCCCTACGTATGTTTGCCTTAAGTTCTTGGATGCTTCGAGGCTTTGTCTTTAAGATATCCCCAAAGCCAAAAATCTAGTTCTGTCACATTAGATGCATCTTGGAGGCCATTAAAAATCGAAATTTCAAGATATTTTTCGATCCTGAAACATCAAAGTTAACAACTGTGCAGTTGCTCCATTTTGTTAGCCACCAATACCCTAGCATGTTTACTAACTGAGGTTGAACAAATTCAATAGCATATCTTTTAAGGGGATATCGAAAATTGAAATGGCGCATTTACGATCTTTGCATTGCAACAATTGAACGTCCATTTTCAAAACTATCCTTACTCGTTGTTCTGTTGCATACTTATCTATATAAAAAATTTCCAAAGATTCTATTTTATAATTCTGAAAAGAGAAATTAAAATATGTTAATAGAAAAAAGTTGATTTTTTTAAATGTAATGTGACTGATGGGCCACCCCGTATATATATATATATATATATATATATATATATATATATATATATATATAACTATTTCATTTATTCACATAAATTTACTATACGAAAGTATAGATTTATGCGTAAACTTTAATTATTTACTTCAAAAGTGCTCAATACGTATAGGTAGAGCTAGTTAGTAATTTATAAAATATATATGGCGATTAAGCTACACTGAATATTCTGCGTTTCATCCAACTATAGGATTCGTCAGGCTTATGCGCGAATTCTGTCGTTGCTTCTTGTTTTTATATATGTTGGGGATTACTAGTTGGCCACTCAGCTTTCTAGTATCCACCGCGCCCCTTCCTACCAGCCAATGGGCATGCATTTTATCAAACAAAGGATCTGTTTTAGAGCTAGATAGCGATACAAAATAGCTTTAAAACTAACAATAACAATAGAAAACAAACAAATAAATAAATTAAATAAACATGAATATACATAAACGATCACACGCATATGTGTATATATATATATATATATATATATATATATGTATATATATGTGCATTATTGTGGACACATAGGTATATTTATATGTATATATATAAAAAAAAAGCAGAACGGCCACCTAAAACCACTAACCTAGCTCTAAAACAGATGCTTTGTTTGATAAAATGCATGCCCATTGGCTGGTAGGAAGGGGCGCGGTGGATACTAGAAAGCTGAGTGGCCAACTAGTAATCCCCAACATGTATAAAAACAAGAAGCAACGACAGAATTCGCGCATAAGCCTGACGAATCCTATAGTTGGATGAAACGCAGAATATTCAGTGTAGCTTAATCGTCATATATATTTTATAAATTACTATATATATATATATATATATATATATATATATATATATATATATATATATGATGAGAGTAATGGAAATATTATTCGGACAAAATAGAGAAAATAAATAGAAACAAACCGAGTTATGTGTTCATGAACGTTTCGTCTTTATTTTTCATCCAGAGGAAGACTGAAAATAAAAACAAAAATCTGATGAACACATAACTCGTTTTTTTTTCCTTTTTATTCTCTTTCTCTCTCTCTCTCTCTCTCTCTCTCTCTTTATATATATATATATATATATATATATATATATATGGGTGTGTGTGGGTGTGTGTAATATAAAGCTGAACGTCTGTGTGTGTGTGTTTGATCACGAATAGGCTCCTATATGGTTGACTATTATAGAAAACTAATCATATATAATAAGAAAAGGTATCGAGACACAAGAATGGGTATGTTTGTTCTGGCATAATAATGATTCATTAAAATTGTGGAGTCTGCTTCACAAAATATGGAAATAAAAAAATAAAATAAAAAACGTTTACAAGTGTTTTTGATATAAATATACATAATAATACTTTGATAAGTATGTTTTTCCTTATATAGGGGTGGTATAATAAAATTGTGGGGTCTGCGTTCGCGCCTGGCCTCCATAAAATGGAAATAGGCATAAACTTTAATAAAGACACTTCATATATATCTG
Source organism: Euprymna scolopes (assembly GCF_053919585.1). Classification (NCBI taxonomy): domain Eukaryota; kingdom Metazoa; phylum Mollusca; class Cephalopoda; order Sepiida; family Sepiolidae; genus Euprymna; species Euprymna scolopes. The sequence goes on from NC_136509.1 coordinate 80,391,827, forward strand.
CGTGAGTATACTTTGATAAGTATGTTTCAGTTTGAAGAAATATGATATAATAAAATTATGAGGTGTTCTTTCGCGTCTGACCTCCATAGAATGGAAATATGTCACAAAGTTTAACAAGGTTTTATAATATAGATCCACAGATATTGTGATAAGTGTTTCAGTGTGAACAGGTATGTTATAATAAATTATGTGGTTCACCTATTTTATTTTTACTTTCATCATATTTTGCTTGTGTTTTGATACCCCCAAATACGAAGCTATCTCTTTACAACCCTTCCTTTTCATAACCCATCATACTTTCATAAATCAAAGTCCATTTTCTGTAGGTTGTTTTTGAAGCAATCAACGACGGGTACTTTTGCTAGTATATATATATATATATATATATATATATATATATATATATATATATATATATATATATATATATATATATATATATATATATATATATACCCGCCGGCTACATAACAACAGTAAAAGGCGGGTATTTTTGAGAACCAACTCAAATAGAAGCTGCTTATTGCGTCCGCCATTTTTTCGTTATTCCAGGTCGCCATAATATTGTCACCTTTTCTTCCCGCCCGTCCACGGCCTCTTATCTGCAGTTCGGCGCGAGTTACGAACACGATACGAGATATTAGCTGCGTGAAGAACACTCGAACGTTATAAGGAATATGTCAACAAGTTTTCGTGAGAGAGAAAAAAAACGAATTTATTAAACAGTGAAGATGAAAAAGTTTCTTGAGCAAGTCTGTGTGTCTCGAATATTTATTCTCCTGCTGAGAACACTTATTAACTAAAAAAATGTCTTACCTTCTTTTCTGACTGTATGTGCAGTATACTGTATTAAAAATACAATACCAAGTCGTCTTCGTAATCTAGTGAGAAATCGTCGTTTTATTCTGTGCACACCCATTTCTTTTTAGAGAGCTGTTACTAGTTGTTCTCTATACTAATTCCCTGCAATGTGTACGATTGAGCAATAATTTTTTTTTTTTTACAAAGGCATCACCACATTATCAAGGCCCAGAGGCCACTCAAGGATAAGGGTTAAAGAGTGTACAGTAGAAATTGGTCAATATAGTAATCATTAGTAATGAAAATTTGGTAAATTTAATAACTTATATGGAACGGCTTATCAAGAACTTATTTACTTTAGACTTGAACACAACCATATTGTAGTCAGCCGGAAAGCAGGAAAACGGAAGACAATTCCACAGGCGTGCAGTTCTAAGAAAGAAGCTTTGTTCATGAAATCTACGTTTAGGTTTAGGCACAGATAAAGAGTGGGGGAAATTATTGATAGTGTTTACAGCTAGACGAGTGTTTCTTGTGAAAGTTTGGCGAGGGGGGACCATAGATTGAAGCTCAGTTGAACACTTTCCATGAAAATAACGATACATCAGAGACAAACTCGCAACATCTCTTCTGTGAGATAGAGGTTGCAAGGAGGAGAAAAGGACATCTCCTACGAGGCTACGAAGTCTATTTTGAACTCTATCAAGGCAGGATAAGTCCTTTCTAGCAGCTCCTGCCCAGATGTGGCAACAGTATTCCATCCTTGGACGTACCTGGCTCTTATATAGGTAGAGAATAGCATCAGCAGTGAGATATCTACTGGATCGATAGAAAGATCCCACCATTTTTCCAGCGGCCTTGGCAACAGATTTGATATACGTGTTCCATTTAAGATCAGGAGTAATGGTCAAGCCCAGAAGCTTGTCAAAACTTGAAGCCTCCTGAAGACGAGAGCCATTCATTTCAATTGATGACAAATGTGAATTAGAATGTTGATGATGTAAAGAGAGAAGCTTGGTTTTAGATGCATTAAAAGTAACCAGCCACTCCTTTCCCCATTGTACTACGTGCTCAAGATCAGAGGAGAGAGAATTGGAGAGAACTTGGTCGTTTACTGTCTTAGATGTGGTACCATAAATGGTAGTGTCGTCAGCATAAATGTCTACAAATGATGTAAGGATATGATTTGTAAGATCATTAATGTAGATCAGGAAAAGAGTTGGGCCCAGGATGGATCCCTGAGGGACACCGGCATTAATACTGTGAGCTTCTGATTTTTGCCCCTCAACTACTACTCTTATGAACCTATCAGAAAGAAATGATTTAATAATTGAGAAGACTTTTCCAGCTATACCATAGCTAGCGATCTTATGAAGTAAACCTTTGTGCCATACCCTATCAAAGGCTTTAGATATGTCAAGAGCAATTGCCCTAGAAAGATTGCCACCGTCGAGAGATTTGCTAATCCTATGCGATATAACTGTAAGGACATCTGCTGTAGATCTAGCAGAACGGAAACCATATTGAGTGTCACTAAGAAGGTTATTTTTGTTGAGATGTTTGATTACTTCTGTATTTAACACAGATTCTAGCAACTTACTTATGACGCACAGGAGACTTATTGGCCTGTACTGAGAGGGGATGAGCGATCACCTGAATTCTTAAATACAGGGCATACTGATGAGATTTTCCAGGGAGATGGGAAACTATTCTCCTTAAGACAACGTTTAAACAGTTTTGTAAGTATGGGCGCTAATTCAGGTTAACTTTACTCTCTTTTCTTTTAACAATGACATTTAATCCCTTATTCTCCGCCACGCGTGACTTCTCGCTACGGCTGTGACATCATCACTGTCTCAAACGTGATCGTCTTTTGACGCCTCTCCTCATGAACATAGTTTCGAACGTGCTCTTGAACGTGCCATCCAAACGTGCTCCTCAATGCGCTCTTGATCGTGCTTTTGAAAGTACCCTCGATCGTGCCGCGAACGCGTTCCTAAACATGCTACTGGTCGTACTCTTGAACGTGCTCACAGACGTGAACGTGCTTTGTTGTCGGTTGCATTGCTGGATAATCAACATTGTAGAAAGTTAATTAGTTATCGATCTATCTGTCTATCTATCTACTTATCTATCTATTCAATGATATTCTTAAAATAGTTTATATTGGGAATTATTTATCATTTATAGAATAAAGTGTAGCAATGGGTTTTTGCTGAGGATGTTTACATAAATTAGATAGGTTTAATATAAGAAAAATAACCTTGGGCAGGCAGACATGGAAAGCTCAAATATTAGGGATACGAGAGCTTTTTGAATGATGACGTAAGAGAGTTTGAGTTTATTCAGGAGAGTGAACCGACGTACTTGAAGCCAGGGAACGAGACTGTAATGAATAATCATGTGGAGTCCATTTAAGACAACTGAAATAAATTTATATTATAAAAATATAAAGTGTTGTTCTGGAAGACAGAACAGAGGTCTCAATAGGTTATGGTGTAGGTCATTTCATGTTTCATAATTCAGCAATGAAGATGAAAAGACTCTTGAAGAAAAAAGGTATGACGCACATATTATTCTTCTCATACAAAAATGATACTCTATGTAAATATGATTTTTTTTCTTCCTTTGAAGATTGTAATGCTGGGTATGAGGCAGCCAAACCAGCTGCCAACATTGCCCCGCTTTTTTATTGAAACCAACAGAGAGCTCTTTTTAGTATCCTCGCTGTTCCCTTAAGTGCAATTGTCTGAATCTTTTGCATTTGGTTCACCAGGAATATTAGTTAGGTAGGACTTCAGGTTCTTCTTCATAAGTCCTGTGGCACCTATGATAACTGGTATGATTGATATCCCCTTTAGATTCCAGATACCCGTGTGATAACTCTGATACAACATGATTCGGTTTACACGTCGATATCATATCCTCTGGCTAAACAACATGCATACAATGTATACGTTTATAACAGGCGTTATAAGAAAAACGTCTTCCCACCTCTTTATGTAAGATATGACTGTTTTATATATCATCCATTTAATATCTCACCATATAACAGCACACGTTCTTTTTTATCATTACGGTGACGTCATTTCAAATTTCGTATGTATTTTCAAACCTGTGTTCATACTCCGTTATGATCCTACCTCGCAAAACATATTTCCATTCCAAAATTTTACATCTTGGTATCTTATATGGGTGGACCTCATATGAGTTTACACGAACAAAATCAAAGAAATGCCCATCATTTGAACACGTTATTACAAGATTACTAACCTATTCACATCTAATATTAATAATAACTTACGACTGTTGTAGCTTTTTAATTAGACACAAGAGACATTTTTCAACGCAGAAATCTATATATATATATATAAATGTGAACGTGTCTGTGTGTGTGTCTGTGTGTGTGTCTGTGTACATTTCCCTACGCAATAACTCTGTCAATTTTTAGTCTACACACTCGAATACAGGGCACTGAGATTTGGGAAAATCGATGTGATCGGTTTTTGGCCAGAAATTTGTCGAGTAAAGGGTCAAAGTTCAACGATTTTACCTTTGAGAACTCTACCAAACTCATCCGAGAATTTTGGGTCTACGCACTTGAAATTTTAGATACAGGTTCCGTGGACATGGATCTAACTTAATAACTTGATTTGAGCCCAAAACAATAAATTTTAAGGCGTCATAATAGGGAGGAAAGTTAAAAAAAATTGACCTCTGCGGTCTCTTCCAAATTACTCAGACAATTTATGGTCTAAATATTTGAAATTTTACATAAATAGTATTCAGAGATAGGGCAAGCTTTTTCATCAGTTTGGGTCGAAAATTTTAGTTACCAATATATAAATGCATGTATGTATGTCTGTTTGCATGTCTGCCTTAAGCTTTCAATAGAGGCGACGGATTTTACCAAGATCAGTATCGTTTTAAAGTTCGACCTTTCATACGACAAATATCGAAAAATTGAATAAAAACATTAATATATTCCCCTTCAAATAGGCACTTTTCTACAAGAGGGGGGTCACTTTCTTCGCCGATATTTTTTAAAGTTATCCTGTCCTTTAGATTGTCTAGCCTTAATTTTAAAAAAATGTCGCTTCAGGTGTGGCGGTGGTCGTAACAGCATAAATGTTAGGTTTTTACCCCGTTCTTTTCCTCCTTTGCGGCACGGTTTCGAACCTGCCTTCCTACTACCACTTTTTATTTTGCTCAACATACACATCCAAACACCCGGGCAACGCCAGGCTGAAATGCTAGTATGAAAATAAAAAAAACTGCTGAATACAAAATCAAAACGAGGCTAATTTATAACATCACAAAAATATCGAAAGAAAAAAAACACTTACTGCATATATTTTGACAGTTTATTATTTTTATTCTTTATTATAAAGTAAAAGAAATCAATGACTTCTTTTTATTTTTATATTTACGGGAAATTTAATAAGATTTTTTTATTGATGAGATGTGTATTTTTACATAATCAATGCAACATCAATGTTGCATATTTTTATTTGTATTTTATTTTTCGTACTTCAGCTTTTGAATGGATAAGAAACCGACTAGGTTAAATTTAGATTACGAATTACAATATGGATTATTTTAAGGCTACTTATTAGAGAGAGCAGTTTGCTTGAAAACATATTTATTTATTATTTTTTAGCCTGCCAGTTATATTGCAATTTACTCCGTTTACAGGCAAAACTTTCGTCTGCTTCTTGAGCATTCTCATTGTCTAAGCGCTTCGACATCTTTCTACACAAAAAAAACGGTTTTGTCTGCTTCAAAGGCTCTACCAGCATTAAAATCTTGTTTCGTCTTCATAATTTTTATTCTGTAGTATTTTCAATCATCTTATCACACTTAACATTTTACTGTGAACACTTCCGTCTAATAATCCATATGCACCAATTGTCTTTAGCTCTGGTTTGTAACTTATCCAAAAATGAAAGTTATACGAAGTGCCCTAAATAAATTTCCAGACCTTTTTCATGTGGGCAATTTTATTGATAGTATACACATAAATCTCTATTATCCTTCGAAGTGATCTCCTCCGGTTGCAATGACTTGTTATATCGTTACAACAACTTCTGGGTGTGGCACTATTTCTTTGCGCCACTGTTTCTAACACACTATGCGGCATGACTCAGTGGTTATTTGACCATGTGCGTAGAGATACAAAGAAACGCCTTCCAATAATTCCCTTTCCTAGAGCTCTCTCTCTTTCCTGCACGACCACCATGAAGTGAAGACGCATATTCTGTCTCTCCGTAAATGGGGGGAGCACCCCCCTCCCTCAACACTAGTTAGGTTAGTTAGCTTTGAAAAGCCGATTATCCAGTTTTTTTAATTGTTAAAGTTTTTGTAATATATATTTTGTAAAATAAATAGTTAAGATTTCTCATATACATTACAATTGTGTTGCGTGTCGTCTTTCTTGTGTCTGCCATAAATGTCTCCATACATATCTTAAGTCGAAAGGCGGCACTGAGGACAAAGAGATGAAGATTCCCACCAGAATGCCACCAGAGTGAAGAGACTATATTGAGAAAAGAAAGGAGCCACACCCAGATCCAACATCTCAGGTATGATTTTCTTCTTGCTACACAGACCCTAATGACTGGCCCATCTTCATATCTTCATGAGACCGCTTTAAGACATTTACTATAACACGTCTGTCGGTCACACATCAGTGACCGGCTGATAGTGGTATATGGAAACCCCTGTGAAAGACCGTTTGTGTGAGCGCATCAATGACCCTCGTCACATCCCCTTTCATCCCATCAACTGTATCATAACAACGGGTTCTATGGTTGTGCTTGAGCTTAGAGCTTAGAGAATAACCAAAAATAACAGGAGGTAAGATCCATACTATAGGGAGGGGTAAGTTTTGTCTTGATGCCCAGCTTGGTAAAACAGTCTGTGACAAGGATGAAGTTGTGGACTGGTGCGTTTCCTGGTGTAAATGCCACTGACCTGATTTAAAAAGAGCTCGCTTCGTCCGAAGGAATCTCTTCCTAAACTCCCTTAAAACCTCAACAGGGTATTCCATGTTGACTGTCTGTCCAGTGTAATGTAGATCATGGCTGTGCTGTCCGAAAAGGGATATCATAGGTCTATGGGTAGGTAAGCGCTGTCTAGCTTCTTGGGTCTAAGAGAGCCAGCATGCTTCTACTGAGAACTCTGTCTCTTGGTCTCTGGGTCATAGTAGTAGATGCAGCTTTCAATACGGATCACTAGAGCATCAAGTACCGCGGGATCTGAATTTATCAGCTCGACTTTCTCACTGCTGTCATGACAACGTCTTTTTTTCGGATTTTTTCTGAACACTCTTCTAACAAATTTTGCGAAAATCTTCCGCATCTTCAGTTCCTCGCGAATAATTGTGTGTACAGTTCCCACACTGAGATTAAACTGTGCACTTATTGTCTTTATAGACACAAGACGGCCCTTATCCATGAAATTCTTTATTTGGCCAATCAATTCTGGTGTTCTGACTTCTTTACTTCTCCCACACCTCTCATCATCCCTCACAAACTGCTTTCCTGGAATCTCTTTTCCCACACGAAAAAAAAATGATGATCTATTCGTGCAAGATAGTCCAAAATCAGGCTGAAGCATTCCATACGTTTTTTGTGTATTTTTCCAAGTTAGACACATAATTCTTTTGCACGCCCTTCTTCATTATCCTTACATGCAGATTGCATTTATGAAATTCACAAGCTCTGACAATCAGACTTTTGTAGGTTGTATTCTAATTGCTGCTTTATCTGTTCATTTGAACCTGAAACCATAAAACTTGTTCAGTCATATGATAAGATATATAGCAATAACATACTGAATATGTAAGAGTCTACGAAAATTTTAAACGCTTGTACAAAAACCTCTGAAAAGTTCTTGAAGGCACCTCGTACTCGAGTACAGAGGAATCAGACCATACGCGGATACAGATTAAATTAAAATGCAAGTAGCATTCTAAAAGTAATTCCTCATATTTTTTTCATCCCAAAAGTAATTAAAAAGATATTGCAAATTGCATTGATATGATGGCTATTTTTGAAATTTTGCACAAACATTAAACATGATATGAGTAAAGATGTAACAGAACGGATTTTCCAGGAAAATTTCAGTTACCTCCCTTTAGGTGGCTTTCGCATTAAAATGGCTAAAATTGACACTTTTGTACTTATTAAAAAAAATTGATGCCCCGGATTTTTATAAAACTTTCTGGAAAGTTGTAACTAACTGATTTCTATATAATCTTCATTGTCTATACTTTGCAATAACTCTTAGATGTGCCCCAGGGGCTCTTTTAGGGCTAATAAAAGACTCCATTTTTGGAACTATTTTACCATATTTGTCCAAAATTTTCTGTGTATACTTATTTAGCAGTTTTGCATAGTGCTGAACTCATATTTAAATATGTTTCGGCCTTGGAGACTTTTGGGGATAAATGGGGGGGGGGAGGAATGAGGAGCTTAGTCATTTTTTTTTTTGCATGATGCAGAACTCAAATTTACATATTTTAAAAATGTACATATTTTAATGGCCTAAAACTGCACCGTTTTTTCATTGCCACCAGGATTTGACGCCCCCTGGGCTAAATGGGGTCAGTTGCTGAACTTAGTCATTTTATGGCTCATTCACTTTGCAGTTAAAGTGGACCATGTATGCTCCACTTTTTTGTTCTTTGCCTTGTGTGTTTTAGTTTATACTTAATGATTACAACAATAAATTTTACAGATTTATATTTTGATTTTTGTACTAATACAGCTTATGCAATGTAAAAAACTGATCAGGTTAAATTTACGTTCTGAATTAAAGTATTGATTAGTTTAAAATTAGTGATTAGAAAAGTCAGCCTCCTTTATAACATATATAGCAAATATTTATTTGGCATTTTTTAACCTGCCAGTAATAATAATAATCATCAAGAACACAGGAATTATTCAAGGTTAAACGTAGGGTAACATCAGTAAGCAATAATAGAAGCTGCGTATTTTGAAAAGGTTCTTTGGCGTATATTTATCCTCGCGGTAAAGCGCAGGACACAAACTGTTTTAAATAATAATAATAATAATAATAATAATAATAATAATAATAATAATAATAATAATAATAACGAAGTCTCGAGGACTACTATTGAGCGTAACTAGTTATACACTCCTTATTTATTTGGAATTTTTTAACTTGCCTCATAATCATCAAGAACACAAGAATCATTAAAGGTTAAACGTAGGGTAACATCAGTAAGCAATAATAGAAGCTGCGTATTTTGGAAAGGTTCTTTGGCGTATATTAGTCCTCGCGGTAAAGCGCAGGACACAAACTGTTTTAAATAATAATAATAATAATAATAATAATAATAATAATAATAATAATAATAATAATAACGAAGTCTTTCGCTAGCGAGGACTACTATTGAGCGTAACTAGTTATACACTCCTCATTTATTTGGCATTTTTTAACTTGCCCCATAATCATCAAGAACACAGGAATTATTAAAGGTTAAACGTAGGGTAACATCAGTAAGCAATAATAGAAGCTGCGTATTTTGGAAAGGTTCTTTGGCGTATATTAGTCCTCGCGCGAAAGCGCAGGACACAAACTGTTTTAAATAATAATAGAATAACAATAACAAAGTCTTTTGCTATTGAGCGTAACCAGTTATACACTCACTTTGAAATTTTCATCACTATTTTTCACGTTATCTACTGAATATTTGTTAATGAAACCTATATGAAATATGTTCCTTATTAAATTGTAAAGATTTTCTATTCTGAAAGAAGTTTTTAAAAAATTTAATCTAAAAACGTTATTTTAAAGTTTTTGTTAAAAAAATCAGATTTTCTCATTATTCAGACATGTATGACAAAGAGGGAGTTGCAAAAAAAGAGTTGTGGTATGAGGAGAATTACGAACTGAAACAGAGAGAATATTCAGACCTGTAATAATACAAAGAGGGGTTGAAAAAATGAGATGTGGTGTGAGGAGAAATACAATCTGAAATAGTGAGGCGGAGAGTTTTTATAAATACATACAAAAGCACATTCATATTTTTTGTAAATCCAAATTAATGAATTAAATAAAATATAATCTTAAAAAGATACGATACAAGTTAGAAAAGCATTTCATCCAAGGCATGAACATTGTTAAACAAAATGTTTTGGCTATAGGCTTTAAAAATAAAGGTACAAGATTCAATTTGAAATGTATTTGTCTTCAAAGTGCACTTTTATACATTTTACAAAGTAAGGTATTAAATTTAAATTATGCATAAATATCATAAGGTATTAAATTTAAATTATGCATAAATATCATATTATAATTAATACAGATTTCTTATTTACTATAAACAGAAATACCGTAGGCATTCAACATTTTGTATCGTTATTTTCATGGAAAGTGTTCAACTGAGCTTCAATCTATGGTCCCCCCTCGCCAAACTTTCACAAGAAACACTCGTCTAGCTGTAAACACTATCAATAATTTCCCCCACTCTTTATCTGTGCCTAAACCTAAACGTAGATTCCATGAACAAAGCTTCTTTCTTAGAACTGCACGCCTGTGGAATTGTCTTCCGTTTTCCTGCTTTCCGGCTGACTACAATATGGTTGTGTTCAAGTCTAAAGTAAATAAGTTCTTGATGAGCCGTTCCATATAAGTTATTAAATTTACCAAATTTTCATTACTAATGATTACTATATTGACCAATTTCTACTGTACACTCTTTAACCCTTATCCTTGAGTGGCCTCTGGGCCTTGATAATGTGGTTACGCCTTTGTAAAAAAAAAAAAAAAAACATAAAGGTTAATTACTTTTAAAAATAATGAAATAAAACAAACGGAAAGAAAGTGAGACATGTGCAGGTGAGTATTATTATTTTTTTTCTAAACCGATTACTTCACGCTGAGATCGAAACCAAAACCTAAAGTCAGTCAAGTACGATAAAAAAAGTTAGACAAGTTCGATTCTTAAATAGTGTTTCAATCCTGCTTATTCTAAACATCAGAAGTTGGCATGTTTCAAGACCGGGCATGCGCAGTCGCGAAATAGTTGACAAACAGATAAAACTCCGATGACCTCTAAGTAACAATTTTTCTTAGCAGCCCTTCATTGGATGAAAACCGATTGAAAAGATTCCCACATGTCTAGGTAGTATGTATACTAAATGTCAAGTATGTATGTCCAAAATTCGTTTAGTATATTGATGAATAAAATGTCCCCAGACACACGCACACATCCTCACTTTAAAAGATATATAGATTAATTATGCATTGGAAACTATTACATTATTGTGGTGTCTATTTCATAATGTATTTAGCGTGAGTGTGTGTGTGTGTGTGTGTGTGTGTGTGTGTGTGTGTAGCGTTATTGTATGATTGCGTACAAGTACTAACGCAGACTATACACTAATGCAATACAGAAAACTAATATAGGACTAACCGGTCAGATTTATACGAGGTTGGAGATTAGGTTTGCTTAAGAACAATTTGGTGTTCAGTTATTTGTTTCTGTGCAGTTATTAAACGAGTCAAGAGAGTTGAAGGGGGAAGAGACTGTAATTTTCCATATTATTGTGGATATGCATAATTTAGAGACTGCAGACAATGCACTCATCTCACCTTTTCTCTCTCTCTCTCTCTCTCTATATATATATATATATATATATATATATATATATATATATATATATATTAGGCACTGCCAAAAATCAAAAATGGCCGAAAAATCAAGTTGTTGTTGTTTTTTAAAACGAAATTACATTTATTAAAATCCATTATTTTTGAGTAACTTTTTTTTTCCAGAAAGATAAAACCCTGCATTTTATCATATAGAAAACAGAATAATGTAAAACTTTTTCTACTATTTTTAATTAAATTTTAAATGTTAAATTTTCCCAAAAAGTTAACAATTGACATTTTTTGTCTTGCGCAAAAAACGTACATAAATATTAAAAAAAAAAAAAGATTTTTGAAATAATTAATTAATTTATTTGTTGTCTAACTAAGATTTAGGATGAGTTTCTATGAGAATATGCAAAAATATTATAATATAAGTACATGGATTTCAAATAATTCCACTTATTCATATAGGCAACCAGTTACTTCGCGTCGATCTAGCCCCTGTTTACGTTTGTATTAGATAAAAAAACAAACTATGGAAGACCAAACAGGCCCCAAAAACTTATTTTTTAGTGACGAAAATTCCAATGTATTATTAACGCTGAGGCTGGCCAGTAACAGATGGGTGACCATTTGTATGAGTCTTGTTTTTAATGCGTATGTGTGTGGGGGGCAGGCTCCCCAAAATGAGGGGGGGGGGGAATTTAAAGCAGAATAAAAAAAAATTATTTCAGCGCGTTTGGTCCACCGTAGTCGAAAGGCGGCAAACGTTTTCAAACCGGATCGAAAAAATGATGCTATTTTTAACACAAAGGGCACAAAATTTATCGATTTTTTTTGTATCGATTCTTCAAAGCATGCCCTGTTTAATAATGGTCATGCATTATTCGGCTCGCTAAAAAAATTGTTAATTTATTTATCAAAGATTTTAAAATGGCTTTTTTCGTATAAATATTTTTTTTTCTTAACTTAAATTAATTGTTTTACTTAACATATTCACCGAATTTCACACTTCAAAACTCAAAAGCGGGATAATTAAACACAATCGAAGTTCCGATATTCAGACGTCAAAATAAGGTATGCAAACACTTTTTTTTTAAATCTATAATCCTGTTCCTTACAACAACACAATATGTTGTGTTCAGTTTCAGATGATTATTTTAAGCATATTTGGAACCCCCTCAAAACAAGGGGGGGTAAGCAAATATATATATATATATATATATATATCGTTTATGAAAAATAAGTACACTGTTATAAAGTTCATTCTTTTGTTAATAATCGCTGAAAATTTCGTATTGATCGGATAATTACCTGATTTTTGGTAGATTTTTAAAAAGACGGTCCCTCAAAAAGTACTTACCTGCCCCCCCCCCAGTTTTGGCGGTGGCTAATATATATATATATATATATATATATATATATATATATATATATATATATATATATATATATATGCAATTATCTACTAAAATAATAACAATAAAATACCTACAGATGCTAGTGAGTCATCCTTTGTCACGACTAACCTCGGTCGATGGATTCGAACCCGGCAACAGAATCCATCGCCGGCTTTAATAGCAAGGACATTAATTTTTTTAAATGTTTTTAACGTCTGTCAGAGTGATCTAATCATTATATGATGATCTGTGCATAAGAGCTTAATTGACCGACTTTATTTCAACTGAAAGGGTTCAACAATAAGAAAGGGCTTCTTAAATGGGCTGACATAATTATTTACTATAATAATTATTAAATACATGCAGACACTAGTGTTTAATCATTTCGGAAATCACCAGTGCAGAGTGTAACAGTTAATACCGGTCGATAGTTTCGAACCCGGCAACAGAAGCCACGTCTAGCTTCATTAAGAAGGACTTTATCATTTCGGCCACCGTTAATTGCGAGAAATACTGTTGAAATATAAACATTTATTTTTTTAATATTTTTTAACGTTTGTCAGAGTGATCTAACTATTATATGATAGCCTGAGCATATATATATATATATATATATATATATATATATATATATATATATATATATATATATATATATATATATATATATATATAATTCGGTCCGCCAGTCATAACTGGATATAAGCTTTTAGTAATTCGCAATTGTGCTTTAGTCCCCAGGGATGCGTGGCAAGTGGATATAGTACTTGGTAAAATTCAGTTGTAAGTAACACTTACTATATAAAGGTCGCTGGAAATATGGTGGGATCCTTCTACCGCTCCAGAAGATATCTCACTACTGATGCAATTTTCCATCTATATAAAAACCAAGTACGTCCAAGGATGGAATACTGCTTCCATATCTGGGCAGGAGCTGCTAAAAAAAGCCTATCCTGTCTTGACAGAATACAAAATAGACTGCAACCTCTCTCCCACAGAAGAGACGTTGCGAGCCTATCCTTGTTTTATCGTTATTTCCATGGCAGGTGCTCGTCTGAACTCCAATCCCTGGTCACCCCCTCGCCAATCTTTCACGCAAAAAACCCGTGTAGCTGAATCCACTGTGAAAAATTTCCCCCACTCTTTATCTGTGCCTAAATCAAAACGTGGATTCCATGAACAAAGCTTCTTTCTTAGAACTGCACGCCTGTAGAACTCTGTTCCGTCTGCCTGCTTCCCCCCTGGCTACAACTTGGAGGTTTTCAAGTCCAACGTTAACAAATTCCTAATAAACCGCCCCCTTAAGTAAACACTTCATCAAATCTAACCACACACGTAATGTACTTGCAATAACCCTTATCCCTGAGTGGCTTCCGGGCCTTGATAAGTTGTGACCACCGTGTAAAAAAAAAATAAGTATGAGTAAAAAATCAATGGTAAGTGACATTTCTTGGAGATCGAAGGTTCAATATTGCAGACGACAGCTAAAATACAATATAGAACTTAGAAACTTTTTTTTACTTAAACTAGAAGACTTTTAAATTTCCTCCCAAGCTTTCCGTTTTTTTTTTGTGTTTTTTTTTTAAGCAGAAATCTAAATGCAATGTGAACAAACATATCGCTGCTAAACTCCAAAATAAGGATGCCGCTGCAGGTATTATCCCTAATTCAGGGTAAAATTTTGAAGATGATCAACTACTATTTTTTTTGTTTTGTATTAGTATATACTGTTGGTACGACATAATCGCGTTGACACACCGGTTCTCAGCAGATCATCGAAGTTAAGCAACGTGGAGCCTGGCTAGCACCAGATAGGTTACCATTTGCGAATTCTAGGCGCTCTATGTGCTTTTTCCTTATCTCGGCATTTGCTTCCAGTCATCCTGAACCTCCACTTGCTACTAGTGTTTAGCAATGTCGACTCTGGAGAGGTGTGGTTGGAGGTTGCGCAACTCTTGGCACAAAAAAGTTCACGCGCAGGCCCCATTACAGTGGGTGTCCATAGTCTGTCAAGACTGCAAGAAGCCTGTGTACTGTTAGAATATAAAAAAAAAAATAGATCATACGTATTTTTAATCTTATTGTCTTCGTAAACGGGGGTTCTCTTCAGTTTTAATTAATCATCGTACGGGTTTCACACGACAGAGAACAGCTTGTTAGAAGCCTGTAATTGTGCGTTCAAGAGGATGGGTTAATGATATTCGGTCCGCGTATACCATCTGCCACTTAAACAACACACGACCCGGACTTGAACTTACACGGACAGAAGTGTGTCCCGGTGTCGATATAACCATAAGGATCCGTTCCAATTGAAGTGCATGCGATCTTGTTGACCTTAGAAACAGCAAGTGCAGGATCGCTTGGAATCAAATCTGCAAATCCTTCAGAATTCCTCACAACTAACCTTAATTAAAACATTATTTCGTTACGGTATCAATAATTTACCCAGAAGCAATTTAGCGCATTCGGAATTTTTATTGGCAACGTCCCCATTTTTCCATTCAACAATTTAATAATGTAATATATTACTAGTTGTTGAAACGTTTTCAGATGCTAAAAACAGAGTAGCTATCAACGAATTGCGAAAGTAAGAGTTTATTAATTCGCTAAATATTCTGGGAATCCTAGTTTACGGAGATTAGAGACTTGTGGTAATTTCTTGTTCTACCTTCCAATTATATTTTACTAGTAGTGACACCCGGCCTTACCCGGTCGTAAAATACGCCTGAATATATTTTAATCCATACAGATTCGGTATTTATTACAGACACAATTCGTTTCTGAATATTATAGTGTACCTAATTTTAAAATATTAAAAAAACTGACTTGGCTGTCATCAGCTAGAATCAAAACCATAACATTTAGAGCTCCAGCCGCATTCCCTACCGTTTGAGCTATCAACAGATAAATAAGAATTATTTAAAATTAAACACTTTCAAGATATGAATGAATTTGCGCATGTGCAAAATTAATAGAAATGTGTCAGCAAGTTGAAATGAACATTTGGCATTTCAACTTGCCAACATATCTGTACGCGTTATTTATTCATTCAAACAAAGATTTTACTGGTTATGGAGCATTCTTTGTGTGTGATTACTATTTTCTGTTAACCTCCCGAGAGTTACGTGGTTTCGTGACTTACTCCGGGATGATCTCCAATCCTTAAGTTTGTCTCTGAAAATTTTCTATTTCAACATGCCCTCCGTTATGAAATATGTGTTAACTACTGTAATAATATTAATTTTAGCAGAACCATGAAGAATTACGAAAGGCATTGAATGACGTTAGAAAATAGTGGAATAAAAAAAAAAGATATTCGTTACATAAAAAGCCTGAAGTCAAGTCTGTGTTTCTTTGGACTTATGAGTCGGCACCGGATCTTGCTTCAACGCGCAGGGTCTTCCAGCAGTTATCTGATTGCACCAGGGGTCATCACCACACTTTAAGCACATCCAGGTACACTTTAATGTTTATTTTCAAGCAGACATCGAACATGTGAGGTGACATGATGTGGCCCTCACTTGAAGCCAAACCAAAGACCATAACCGTGACCGTGAATTTAGTTTTCATCACCCTGGATACTTCTTTCGATGTATTTTGAGAGTGCTGGCAATGGCCCTGTTTTCGTTATTTGGATTGATAGAGAGCACGAGTTGTAAAACGGCGTATTTCTGATCTCGCTCGTTGAACATTGTGTCACTCTCAAACATGCTTGAAGGCTCCTATCACTCTTGGGATGTGTACGCAACTGGTAAACTAGTAGATAATCTGCAACAACAACAACAAAAACAACAACAACAAAAACAACAATAACAAAAACAACAACAACAAAAAGAAAAACGGTTTTCATTAAGGGAAACTGGAATCATGTCTTTTCTAGGGCGACAATTTTATCGTTCCATCCTTTAGATTTTTTTTTTGTTACACAGTGGTCACCACTTATCAAGGCCCGGAAGCCACTCAGGGATAAGGGTTATTGCAAGTACATTACGTTAGTGTGGAGATTTGATGAAGTGTTTACTTAAGGGGCGGTTCATTAGGAATTTGTTTACGTTGGACTTGAAGACATCCAAGTTGTAGTCCGGTGGGAAGCAGGCAGACGGAACAGAGTTCCACAGGCGTGCAGTTCTAAGAAAGAAGCTTTGTTCATGGAATCCACGTTTTGATTTAGACACAGATAAAGAGTGGGGGAAATTTTCCACAGTGGATTCAGTTAGACGTGTTTTTTGCGTGAAAGATTGGCGAATGGGGACCAGAGATTGGAGTTCAGACGAGCACCTGCCATGGAAATAACGATAAAACAAGGATAAGCTCGCAACGTCTCTTCTAATAATAAATTTTCTCGCCGCCTTAGTTTCGGTTCATACAAAGATGCGGGATTTTGAACAAAATCGCAGTCAAAATAATTATAGATCCATATACTTTAGATTTCTCAAGTTTACAGATAAACATTCCTTCATTGGATTTACCTTTTTATCATAAATGGTTTGAAATTTTCTTACAGTTTTATCTTTCATCTCAAGACGTGGACTTCAATATAGCATATAATCCCTTTCCATCTATATTTTTCAAATTATCTTTGAAACAGTTCTTCTGCTCTACTCTGAAGTTTTCACACTATGTGCAAATTTATAGCTCGCCTATATAAATATTATTTTGCTAGCGGTTTTTCCTCTGAGGATAAGACCGATTCTTTGACACTACATAGAATAAAAAATATTCTTATTTATAAGCTGTATCTTTTGTTTCGAATATTAAATGTTGTAAATTCTAATTTGCAAACATTTCACTTCTATTATATACCGATGCACTATCTCGAATGCTAATCTGGGTTCCCGGCGTTGCCCGGGTGTTTGGAGGTGTATGTTGAGCAAAAAGTAATAAAACTAAAAAAAAGTTGTAGTAGGCAGGCAGGTTCGAACACGTGCCGCGAAGACAGAAAAGGAAGTGAAAGAAAGTCTGACGTCTTAGCCAATGTCTCAGTGACGCACACAGAGGTCAAATGCGTTGAAATTAACCGAAATTAATCCAACGGTGACAATGACTTGCTAAAATGTCTGCGAAAAATAGACCCCACCTTGAACAAAACGGCCGGGTTTAGAGTGAAGAAATTAATGCTTTTGGTCAATTTCTCGATATTTGTCGTCCTAGACGTGTAACTACAAATGATACCGATCTTATCAGGGTCCCTCGCCTCTGTCGAAAGTTCTTTGCGAGACATACATGCATACATGCATTTAAACAGACATGCGAGATTTATATAATCGATTGAGAATTTTCATCTTCTATGGATTGTCCGATAAAAATTAGTATTACTATATATATATATATATATATATATATATATATATATATATATATATATATATATATTCTTTGAAGTTTTTACCCTTTAAAACTATACAAAAAATATATTTTTTATCATTCGTTAGAAAACCATCTAGTCAGTAAGTCATTTAATCACCTGCAATCACTGCATCAGATCGCTCTAGAATTTACTATAGCACTAATAATTTATTTTTTAAGGGATCATCAGTTGCTTACCATGAAACACTGTTCCGGGGATTTTAAAACAAAACAGCATATTACATCATGGCTCCCCAGCAGTGTTGATCAAACACCACCTCCCTTAATCTTAGGAAGAAGACATGTTACAAATATTTGATCTAATTTCCTATTCTTAATTGAATTACTAACCTTGTCATGCTAGAAAAATGAATTTCTTACCTGTGTGATTCATCAGTTTCCAAATTTTAAATGGATATATTTTTTAATTTACCAGTCTTGTATTTATAAGATTAGGATTAATCCATTTAACTACTTATCACCCCCACTATGATTAGTATTTTTATTTATATTCATATTTATTTAAAATTAAATATATAAAGGTTAAAATTATTTATACATATATATACATTTTTAATGTAATTATAAATACATTTTATTCATTACTAATATAGTTTTGGATTTCCTTTATTAATATATTCTGGTTAATCTTAAACGATTCAAAAGCATCAGGATAACGAACAAATGCTTTATTTAACTGTTTAAATAGGTTAGTTTTATCCCCACCTTATTCTATCATCCTTATTACTAAGCTAGAAACTGATGGTATAAAATCTATTAATTTTAAAGTAACGCGAGCTATTCTCAAAAACTCTGACATAATGGTTCCATAAAACATAAAAACAGGGCAGATACTATCTTTATGCGGCATAAGTACTATTTGAAAGGGGAAAGCGTTTCTTTTATCAAATATTTTATAAAGAAAAATTCCATCCTCAATTTTTATTTCGAAATCCAGAAATGTAGCCTGTTGTCCTCTATGTTCACAATTCAATTCTCATTCCTTTGGATATATAAGATGCTTATTGTTTTCGAATTCAACATTATCGTTAATACATATAAGGTCATCTATAAATCTCCTAGACCCATGAAAGTTATGTTTTAGATATATCACTTGTTATTAGTGATGATATATATATATATATTTATATATATATATATATATATATATATATATATATATATATATATATATATATACTCAAGTCTATGTAAATACAGATTTGCCCCAAATCGTGCAGGATCTAATCCCATTGGGATACCTATCGTTTGGAGTAATATTTTATTCCCTATTTGAAAATAGCATTCTTTAATAAGATGACTTATAAGTATTTTTAAAGTGCCTTTAAAAACACTCGTTTTACTATTTTTATTTTTACACCAGAAAGCTTTATAGTTTGAAAAGTTTATATATTTACCTTTTCCACCTTCAAAAGCTAAATCTACAGTATCATTTAATTCTTTTAATAGTTCTTCGTGCGGAATTTTAGTATATTGCGTACTAAAGTCAAAAGTAGCTATAGATTTTGATTTCATTTTGGAATTTATTTAACTAATTTTTCTTTCACTGGTTGGGAATTATTTACTACCCCAAATATATTTATATAACTATAGAATTTTCTTTTCAGGTGTAAATTATTTATTTGATTTATAATTAATTTAAATATTTTAGATATAGCTTTACTTAAAGGTTTAGTAATACACGTATTTGAACCTACGATAATTCAAGCACTAACTAGATTTTTGTGCATTTTAGGTATTCAATACATACCTGCATGATTTTTATGTTTGTCTTCTAACTTTAATCCTACTTTTTCGCTAATAATACTATTATGCATAATAATGCTATCTAAATTAATATTACTAACTGTATATGTATCTGAAATGTTACCTATAATTTCTACTTCTATCAATAAACGTTGTATATAATATTTTTTACATATAAAAGCTATATTGTTTGTCGCTTTATCAATCGGAACTATTACAAACTTGTCTTGAAGTATTTGAAGTTCCTCCAGTATTTCTGAATTTTTTAAAAGAGGATTGGTTTTTCTAGGGTGCTTAAATTTTTTTTTTTTATATGTTTAACCTTTTCATTTACGCATTTAAGTATACTATTTTTCCATGCTTCAAACGTAGACTGTGCTAATTTCTATTTCTTTACCATAGACATAATAAAACCTTCTAGTGCTTTATTTACTTCTTTAACGCATTTAGTGTAATTTAGGCATTTAGGCTCTCTATAATTCGGACCCTTACTAAGGAGTTTTCTTAAATTAGAATTATTTACTATTCTAAAATCTCCTGTAATTACATATTTTATCTAATTATTACAGAAAGGAGAGGAATTATATTTACATTCTAGAATATTTATGATATTATCATTTATATTTATATGTTCTACCGTTTTTTTATAATTAAAAACCTTATTGTGTATTGTTGGCCTTAGTATATATGTCACTATTTGTTTTTGATCTTTTGTCTGTAACTCATTAGGTAGTAATTTTGTTTATTAAATATTTTTATGTAAATTTACATCATCAAAACCTTTATTTTCATACAAAACTACACAAACATTTCTAGGTTTCTTTTTTATACCGTCCACAGATTGCTTATATAATTTAGTGTCGATTATATCCAGAATGTAATCACACCATTGAATGAAATAGTCCTTCTTATATATCGTATCCGGTTGTAATAATATTTTTGATGCTTTTTCCTTCAAAACCTTCTTTTTTGTTTGATTAAGTAGTTTTCTTATATAATTGAACGACTCAGAAAGTTGATTAATCATAATATCTTTAGTTTTACTAATATATATATATATATATATATATATATATGTATATATGTATATATATATATATATATATATATATATGTAAAGGAATAGGCTCCTATATGGTTGACTATTATAGAAAACTAATCACATATAATGAGAAAAGCTGTATCGAGACATAGGTACGGGTATGTTTGATCTGGCATAATGATGATTCATTAAAATTGTGAGGTCTGCGTACGCGCTTGGTCAACAAAGTATGGAAATAAGTGTTTTTGATATAAATATACATAATAATACTTTGATAAGTATGTTTTAACTTAAATAGGGATGGTATAATAAGATTGTGAGGTCTACGTTCGCACCTGGCCCCCAAAGAATGGAAATAGGCACAAACGTTAAAAAAGACTTTTCATATCTATCTGCGTAAGTATACTTTGATAATTATGTTTCAGTTTGAAGAAATATGGTATAATAAAATTATGAGGTGTTCGTTCGCGCCTGACCTCCATAGAATGAAAATATGTCACAAAGTTAAACAAGGTTTTTTTAATATAGATCCACAGAATATTGTGATAAGTGTTTCAGTGTGAACAGGTATTGTATAATAAATTATGGGGTTTACCTATTTTATTTTTACTTTAATCATATTTTGCTTTGATTTTGATACCCCCAAATTCGAAGCTATCTCTTTATAACCCTTCCTTTTCATAACCTATCATACTCTCATGAATCAGAATCCATTTTCTGTAGGCTGTTTTTGAATCCAGTCAACGACGGGTAATTTTGCTAGTATATATATATGTATATATATATATATATATATATATATATATATATATATATATATATATATCCTCTTAAAGTTTCCAAACGTCTTCATTTTATAAATGTGAATTTCTTAATATATATATATACATATATATACATATATATATACATATATATATATATATATATATATATATATATATATATGTATATGTATATACTAGCATGAGTGTCCGGTGTTTCACGGGTATTTGGAGGTGTATGGTGAGCAAAAACAAAAAGCGGTCAATTTTTTTAACTTTTACCCCTATTATGACGCCTTAAAACTATATGTTTTGGGTTCAAATCAAGTTATTAAGTTAAATCTATGTCCAAGGAACCTATATCTACAATTTCAAGTGTTTAGACCCCAAATTGTCGAAGAAGTTTGGTAGAGTTCTCAAAAATCAAATCTTTGAACTTTAAGCCCTTAATCGACAAATTTCTGAGCGAAACCCAATCACATGGATTTTCCCAAATCTCAGTACCATGTATATCAAATTTCGAATCTGTAGACTAAAAATTGACAGAGTTATTGCGTAGGGAAATGTACACACACAGACACACAGACAGATACACAGAAACGTGCACTTTTATATTTATATATAATTAAATATACATTTATACGTACATATAACGCAATCACCAGTGTAGAGTTACAATTCTTCTGGTTATAAGACTCGCACCCATCCACGAACTCGCCTTTTTCTCTGTTTGTGAAATTTGTACCTCAGAGCCACCAAATAAGTGCCACGGGAAAAAAGGGATTAATAATTATTAAACTCTGAATTAGGGAAAGTACAATGACAATCTAGAGTGTTCGCACGAGCTGAAGTTATGAAAATTGCATAAACGTTTAGTTGACTGAGTTATAATTCCTCAGACAGTCCTCATCCTTAAGTATTCTTAAAGGAGCTTGGTAATTATAATTAAGCAAATAAGTATTTATTATTCAGGCAATAGTATTTTATGCTTACGCAATTATCAGTGTAACGTTACAATTCCTGCTGGTATTTCTCTCCTCCTTTATCTTACTCTCTGTCTCTGGCTGTCTGTTTGTCTATCTCTCTCTCTTTCTCTCTCTCTCTCTATATATATGTATATATATGCATATATATATATATATGTATGCATATATATATATATAATTGTGTGTGTATGTATATTTACTTTACCATAAAATTCAACAATTGATCCAATATCATAACACACGATGGACATATTTTTCGGATTTGTGTGATCATGTCATTTTTTTAAAATTTCTATTTAAAGTTTACAAAGTCTTACTTTTCTTAGCAGTCTATTCTGGAAATATTCCTAATAATTATACGATTGTTCCTACGCTACGAAACAGATACTGTCAAGAGTTGGTCCTTTTTTAAATTTGGTAAGAAATACAGGGTAAGATGAATAACATCTTGGAATTTTGAATATAGCTGTTTAGTCATGCATTTGTATATGCTCCCTAGTAAGATTAAACATGCTCCATGGACTCCATAAATCAGATAAGTGGTATTTATGAAGAGTGGAGTATAATTGAAATAAGGATACATTTGATATTCCATCTCCCTTTTAATGTTCCCTTCTTTATTAATAAAGTGTATTATTAGTAATGGGACGATTCCAATAATTTTCTGCGACTCCGATACAATTACCGATTCCGTTCTAAATTGTCGATTCCGATACAGTTACCGATTCCGATTCCGATTCTTTATAAACCCCTGATTATTTAACTGTAAGATTGTTATTTTCCCCGATTTTCGTAAAAAGAAACACCTGTTACATATGCAGATATGTTCCTAAACGTCAAAATACACTGTTGGAAAATGATCTAGATTTAAGTTTTACTGGCATTTTAAAGTCAATAAATATTATTTTATCATTATTAACAACAATAGAAGTTTTTATTTAAAAAAAATAAATAAATAAAATAAGACAATTAATAGAATCGTTTTGACATCGGAAAATAGGCATCAATTTTTTGCGATTCCGATACTAATACCGATACTCCCAAATCTTCCGATTTTTTCCGATTCCCGATTCCGATACTCGTCCCAAGACTATTTCTCAGAGACTAAACACAGTGGCGTCTACATTATTCTATCTACAAGCGACCAAACACGTGCGTTTCTGACAAAAATATGGTGTACTTGTGCAAAAAAACGTGTAAATAGATATTATATGCAACATGAATAATAATTTGCGCGCCATAGTTAAAGTTGTCTAAGCTGGGATTAAGAGATCTAGGTATACTTCTCTAATGTTCTTGTAAAATCCACGCTAACTACGACGGCATTAACACTGGACGTGAATATCATCCAAATTGTATAGAGTTACATCCAGGTTGTGGTCTGGAAAATCGAATTGACTTAAGTAATCCGGAAGAAGCAACAAAACATCTCAGCTACTTTCGCCACACGAGGGGATTGATATCGAACAAATAGGAAGTTGTATCCGAATGGAAATTGAAGAGAAGAATTTCATTAACTGGTCTATAAAGACATGATTATAAGAATGTGTAAGGGGCATGGTGGTAAGAGAGGGCAGGAGGGCATGGAAAAGGTAGGGTATGAGGAGGAGGCGTTCAAGGAATGTAGAATGTCTGTGAAGCAACAGGGCGCGGGAAAGTAGATAAATTGGCGGGATAAAGTGAGGGTCTACTGAGAAAGAATGACCTGTAGCAAAAAGGTGAATAATTGATGAGAGGAAGGAAAACATCGTGATGAAACGGAGAAATGATTGAAAATAAATTTATATATATATATATATATATATATATATATATATATATATATATATATATATATATATTATATGGAGAAATGCAACGCAAACCTAATGACATGACACAAAGATAAAAAAAAAAATAAGGAAGTAATGAAAAATAAAAGCGTGGATAAAAATCTTGACATAAAAGAATTGAAGAAGGCTGGAAAATTGGCAAAAAATAAATTTGCAATGTCAGTTTAAAAGAATGAAATAAATGGAGAAATAATTTAAAGAAAACGCCAAACGGAGATTGAAGACCAGAACTGAAGGAAGCCTTAACCATGTTTTTGTATCATAGAGACATAGAGAGATGATAATTTGTATAAATTTGGATTGTTCAAAGTAGTGTTCTTATGTTCAATGTTATCCTAGCATCGTCTCGGTCGATGTAACCTCCGGCCTTGTTCACATGAATGCAGTATAATAATAAGCAGTGATATATAGTAGTAAGTAAAAAGACTGTACATCAAAAATCAATAATAGGTTACAAGCTGTCAAGACACATACTAGAATTATCTGCAAGGATCCCTGGCGTAATGGATAAGATACTAGGTAAAATTCAATTGTAAATGGCAAATTTTTAAATATTGAAGCTTCAATCTAATATTACAGTTATCATTCTCATTGCGGGCGATACTAGCAATATTTTTATATAACGTTTAGGTCAATGTCACTTTTCGACTTTCTCCATATATATGGGTAAAGTCGTATTTCTATTAATTTGTTTGTTTGTTCACAATATACTTTATATATAATGCCATAACCATAGTCATATATAACCTAATAGCTGATTATAACGTTTATGGCGTCGTAAGAGATTATTCACACTCGAGCAACGTCGACAATCAATGCTACAATGCAGATAAAGATAGGTATAGGATTGTGTTATAATATATATATATATATATATATATATATATGTATGTATATATGTATATATAATGATTCGTCGACATTTAATGTTAATAAGACCCCTACTACCATGTCTCCTTCTCCAACATCAGGGGTCTACGTTCTAACCTTCCAGAGGTTGAACCCCAATTACAGGAGACTAAACCAGACCTTTTATTTTTAAGTGAAACTGGCATTGGACAGGCTATTTCCCTAGATGAGTTTGCAATTACAGGATACTCTAACTTAACTTATAAATCTGACCCCCAAGATCGCCATGGGCATGGAATATGTGCCTATATTAAAGATAGCTTTCCATGTGGGAGGAACATCTCCAGGGAAGATCCTAACTTACCCTATATGTGCTTCCGGGTTGCTTTAGCTCACACTACTGCATTTATATTTACTCTCTATCGCCCCCACAACAGCGGAGTTACTATCTTTCAAAGCATATCTGAGAAAATTGACCAAGTCCTTTCTACTTATCCTTCAGCTAACATTCACGTATGTGGAGACTTCAATGTTCACAACGTCGAATGGTTGACTCACTCAAACAAGACCGATGATGAGGGGAGGTTCTGTCATGATTTCTCCATTGCCTATGACCTCACTCAGATTGTTCAGGAACCTACCCGTGTGCCCGATAATGACGGCCAGTATGCGAGCCTACTAGACCTTTTTCTCACAACTTGCCCTGAACTATGTTCAGTTTCTGTTCTGTCGTCTCTTGGATCTTCCGACCACTCTGTTGTATCAATTAAGATAAAAATGAAATGTAATAAGTCCCCAGACGTACCACTTCATCGTACAGTATATCGATACACTAAGGCTGACTGGGATAGCTTCCGTACATTTATATCTGATCTACCTCTGCATTCCATGTTTAAAAAGGATGTGTCCTCTATAGTATTAGACCTAACTGAATGGTTAATTGTAGGTATTGACCATTTCATACCCTCTAAAAAGTTTCAGCAAAAACCTAACAGCCAGCCATGGTTCTCTCCAGAATGTGCTGCTGCCATTGCGCACAGAAATCACTTTTTCCACTGCTTCAAACGTAATAGATGTATGGAAACTAAAGCCGTTTTCAGGACTGCCAGCAACCATTGTAAGAAAGTAATAAGGAACGCAAGAGAGTTGTATGCTCAATCTGTTAAGTCCAAAGTAGCTGAGCAGCGGCTTGGTTCCCACCAGTTTTGGCAAATAGCAAACAGAATCCTGAACAGAAGCGTGTGCTCCATCCCAACTATTATCAATGGACCTGAGGTAATCTCGTCAGCATCAGACAAAGCCAAACTCTTTGTCAAGAACTTTGCAGCTAATTCTACCCTTTGCGACCAAGACCGCCAACCCCCAATATTTCCTCCTGTATCAGAAAACACGCTATGTGATATACGTATATCTGTACGTGATGTTGCCAAGCTAATCAAAAACCTTGATTCCAGTAAAGCAACTGGCCCTGATGGTATTCCAATTATAGTACTCAAAAAACTTCAACCTGAACTAGCGCCCATACTTACAAAACTGTTTAAACGTTGTCTTAAGGAGAATAGTTTCCCATCTCCCTGGAAAATCTCATCAGTATGCCCTGTATTTAAGAATTCAGGTGATCGCTCATCCCCCTCTCAGTACAGGCCAATAAGTCTCCTGTGCGTCATGAGTAAGTTGCTAGAATCTGTGTTAAATACAGAAGTAATCAAACATCTCAACAAAAATAACCTTCTTAGTGACACTCAATATGGTTTCCGTTCTGCTAGATCTACAGCAGATGTCCTTACAGTTATATCGCATAGGATTAGCAAATCTCTCGACGGTGGCAATCTTTCTAGGGCAATTGCTCTTGACATATCTAAAGCCTTTGATAGGGTATGGCATAAAGGTTTACTTCATAAGATCGCTAGCTATGGTATAGCTGGAAAAGTCTTCTCAATTATTAAATCATTTCTTTCTGATAGGTTCATAAGAGTAGTAGTTGAGGGGCAAAAATCAGAAGCTCACAGTATTAATGCCGGTGTCCCTCAGGGATCCATCCTGGGCCCAACTCTTTTCCTGATCTACATTAATGATCTTCCAAATCATATCCTTACATCATTTGTAGACATTTATGCTGACGACACTACCATTTATGGTACCACATCTAAGACAGTAAACGAGCAAGTACTTTCCAATTCTCTCTCCTCTGATCTTGAGCATGTAGTACAATGGGGAAAGGAGTGGCTGGTTACTTTTAATGCATCTAAAACCAAGCTTCTCTCTTTACATCATCAACATTTTAATCCACATTTGTCATCAATTGAAATGAATGGCTCTCGTCTTCAGGAGGCCTCAAGTTTTGACAAGCTTCTGGGCTTGACCATTACTCCTGATCTTAAATGGAACACGTATATCAAATCTGTTGCCAAGGCCGCTGGAAAAATGGCGGGATCTTTCTATCGATCCAGTAGATATCTCACTGCTGATGCTATTCTCTATCTATATAAGAGCCAGGTACGTCCAAGGATGGAATACTGTTGCCACATCTGGGCAGGAGCTGCTAGAAAGGACTTGTCCTGCCTTGATAGAGTTCAAAATAGACTCCGTAGCCTCGTAGGAGATGTCCTTTTCTCCTCCTTACAACCTCTATCTCACAGAAGAGATGTTGCGAGTTTGTCTCTGATGTATCGTTATTTTCATGGAAAGTGTTCAACTGAGCTTCAATCTATGGTCCCCCCTTGCCAAACTTTCACAAGAAACACTCGTCTAGCTGTAATCACTATCAATAATTTCCCCCACTCTTTATCTGTGCCTAAACCTA
Organism: Euprymna scolopes; assembly: GCF_053919585.1. Lineage (NCBI taxonomy): Eukaryota > Metazoa > Mollusca > Cephalopoda > Sepiida > Sepiolidae > Euprymna > Euprymna scolopes. The sequence goes on from NC_136509.1 coordinate 80,420,040, forward strand.
AACATAGATTCCATGAACAAAGCTTCTTTCTTAGAACTGCACGCCTGTGGAATTGTCTTCCGTTTTCCTGCTTTCCGGCTGACTACAATATGGTTGTGTTCAAGTCTAAGGTAAATAAGTTCTTGATGAGCCGTTCCATATGTTATTAAATTTACCAAATTTTCATTACTAATGATTACTATATTGACCAACTTCTACTGTACACTCTTTAACCCTTATCCTTGAGTGGCCTCTGGGCCTTGATAATGTGGTGATGCCTGTGTAAATAAAAAAAAACACTTTGAAATGAGTTAAAAACATATTTAATCTGAAAAGGAAACACTGGAAAATGGATAGTCTTTAATCCGCGGAGTTTCGAAGAAATACTCTCCTTCTCATAAGAGGGTAGGAATTAGCAAAATGCAGGATCGGATTTTGCATGCAGAAGTATTTGATGAAACAAATTAATTATATATATATATATATATATATTATATCCTTATATTCTTTTTATATTTATATATTTTATTTATCTATATTTTTTTTCATATATTAGTAAAAAATAGTAACCGTATTATTTTATATTTTTTTTAATTGGGGAAGTGGTATTATCCACTGTAGAGTCAAGTATTTTACAGCTGTCCTGTTTTTAAATCTTCGAAACAGCTAAAGTGTAAGCAGCTAATGATCTCCGTTTTCTATTTACAACATTTTATTTACGATTTTCTTTTTTTTAGTTAAGTTCTATCTTTATGTAGTTAAATTCTGTTTTAAAATTGAAGACTTTTGCTAAGTCTATTTCTATTTAATAATGTAGTTAAGGCCTTTCTTTTTTTTCATCCACATATAAATGAATTCTCTTTTGTCATTATAAACTTTTTAGAAATTGGATTATGTAGCTGCTGAGTCTGCGATAGGTTAAAATTATTTTTTTTGTCCTTCGGGGAATCTAAACTGCATTCTTTATTTTTATTTTTGCATTTTTTTTATTCAAAGCTTCTTTAGACTATACATATATATATATATATATATATATATATATATATATATATATATATATATATACGCACCAATGTTAATATTTAGTTTTTATTAATATAATTTTTTTAATTTCTTGGGTCACATTAAGCAAATTGTTTATTCAACGAAGATTTGTGATTTGGATCATCTGGAGACTCGTATTAGTGATGCTTGTCTTCAAATTGATGGTGATGCTGATTTACTGAATCGTGTTTACAGGAACTTTGAATTTCGTATTGGCTCGTGCATAGCTGCAAACGGCGAACATATCGAGCAATTGTAATCCTTGTGAAGAACTTTGAATTTGAATAAATTTTACTACTATAACTTTTTTAATTTTTTAACTTTTTTAATTAACATTGGTGCGTGACTTCGTTGCCACCCTGTATATATATATACATATATATATATATATATATGTGTATGTGTGTGTGTGTGTATAATGATGCGTCGACTTTTAATGTTATTAAGCTAGTATATATATGTATATATATATGTATATGTATATATATATATATATATATAAAGACAGACAGACAGACAGACAGGACAAGAGAAAGATTGAAAATTATGAATAACAAAATGCAAAATTGGGAGAAATAATACCATACTTGATCAACTACTCTAATTTATCGGTGTAAAACCAATATAAAAAAGGTACATTGGTTAGATTAAGGGTTTTAAGATGAAGAGAAGAAAAACACGAATGGAAATAATAATTGAATAAAACTGAAAATAAAAAGAAACTAAGAAACGAGATGACAAATTAATAATTTACAGAAAGTGAAAATAGCACTAATGAAAAAAAAAAACAACAAATAATAAAAAAGCAAACTATACCGAAGTGATAGAATCAGAGAGGAAACTATATGTATACATAAAAGAGAGATAGAGTGATGCAAAAAGGAGGAGAGATATAAAAGGACGTAAATACAGAAGAAAATAATGGATGGAAATAAAGCAAAAAGAAACATTAAAAAAGTTAAAAACATAAAAAAGGAAACGAAAAAACAAAACGAAACCTGAAAGGAAAGAGAAAAAATAGAGAATAAGCAATAAAAATAAAAATGGTGGAAAATAACTGCAAATTAAACATAACAGAAGCACACACGCACAAAAAAGATGGCTGAACGTTTTTATTACCAACCTGACCCGCCTTAAATTTGACTTGGGGTTTTATATATATTTCTATTGCCTTTCTCTTACAAACGATTCGCTAATTTCATTCCAAGTGAGGTCATCCAATTGACCCGGGGGTCAGAGCTGCCTACCCGTCGTCTAACAAACAACCGTAGCCTTAAAGTCAGATTATCGACTTTGCGTTGCTTTTAAACCAAATCCAAAAAAGAAAAAAAGTAATAAAAAATACAAAAGAACCAAATTGAAATTGAAGCAAAAATCAAGGACAAAAACGTAAATTAAAACACAAAATACATCTTACGTATTCAAATTGCAACGAAATAAAGTAGAAAAAACGGCTCGTATATAATATACATAAAATATCTTAGCGGGGGAAAAACGCCCGCTTTAGTCTTTTGTTAAATAGATGGTCTCAAAAAACATTGCTATTGATTTACAAGCTAACACGAAGGCGTAAAGATCTTTAATTGTGCAGCAATAGAAAAGCTATAAATAGGAAAATTAAAAAGGTTTCACTCTCAATCTTATTCATGAGGAGCTGACTCATGCTGGACCTTTGACTCATCAAACAGCTAAGGAAACTTCCTTTATTTATATTATAGTGACTATTGGCTTCAAAAGTTGTCACAACGGAGCGTGGTAGTGGAGATTAGCTCCCTCTCCCTAAATAGGGGCCATATAGTGTACGTCTCAAATAGTCTCAGAAACCAATTCTAGCTTCTGGCCTTCCCATGTCGTTTGGTTGTTAACTCAGTGAAACTGTTTATATAAACTGTGAGAAAAGGCAAAGGCGGTCCACTTGCGCCTTAAAACCAGTCATTTCGGGCAAGTGGAGCCCGTCAACTTTTGATAGTAGCCTCCCTAAGAGATTGCAACTGATTCAAAACCTCCACTACTTTGAGAGATTACCCCATCACGGGAAAGGCTAAGGGAGTCTCTCGAGAGAAAATCCGGAGACGGAGTCCCTAACGCGGCCTGAATTTATGTTGTCATGATCGGCAACTCCTGCGATGCAATTAGAGCCAAGCTGTATTGATTCTCTTGTTCACTTGTATCCTCTGATTTTGCGGAGAGTAGGGCTTTAGCATGGGCAACAGCTATCTTCCAACATTACCCAGTCCAAGCTATGTAGCCCCACTGTTACACTATTTCTCCCGAGTCGGACGGTTGCTAACAACAATGTGATTATTATCTTAAATTAGGACGTTATACTCATAACGTTCTAACCGATATAATTTCCCAACTTCTTCAGAAAGAGTTAAATCCAAGGGTAAAACAGTAGTTCGAATATGCTAAGAAGTTGAATTGCATTAACAAACACTATTCGCTCATGCATGGAATATTGTTGGAGCAGATTTGCAAGGATACCATGTAAGGAGTTGGGTAGCAAGATGCCTGTTAACAGAACATTTTAACTTCTGGTACTAAAAATCGTCAAGGAAGCAGTGGTCTGAGACGTACGCAGTGTTTTCAATAAGTTTTCAGAGTTTTTCCTATGGGCAGTTTTATTGATAGTAAACGCAGGAAACTAAGGATCCTCTTCGAAGTGATCTCCTCCGGTTGCAATGCACTTGTACCGTTCCAACATCTTCTGAAAAGCCCCATTGAAGTCGTCTTGCATATCATATTCCATATTCCATATTCTTGATCATATTCTTGATCATATTCCATCCCTTTTATTGCCTCATCACAACAGCCTCTAAAGTTTTCCTTGAGCTTAGGGAATAACCCAAAATCACAGGGAACAATGTCCGCATGATAGTGAATGTAAGGAACTGTTCTCATGCCAATCTTGGTCAAATGGTATGTGGCCATCACTGAGCACTCTTGGGACAACCTTCGCGCAAATCTTTCTCATCTTCAGTTCCTCGTGAATTATTGTGTGTACAGTTCCCACACTGACATAAAACTCTGCACTTATTGTTTCTTTAGACTCACGACGGTGTTTTTTTCTTTTTGTATTTGGCCAATCATCTCTGGAGTGCTTTCTTCCTTACTCCTCCATCACCTCCGATCATTCTTCATAGATTCTCTGCCTTCCTTAGATCTCTTATGCTACACAAAAACTGATGCTCGTTTCACGCAAGATACTCCAAAAGCATTCCATACGTTTCTGTGGCATTTTCCAGGTTTAAAATAAAATTTTATTGTGTATCGTTGTGCTTTAGTGCCCCATGTCCAGATTGCATTTTTGAAATTCACCAGCTGTGAAAATCAGGCATTCGTAGTGTATATTCGACTTCATTTTAACCTGAAATCATAAACGTTAATAAGTCATCTTATATGATGTATAGTAATGGCATATTGAATTTTTAAGAGTCTACAACAATTATACTGTCTACAACAATTATACTGTCTACAACAATTATACTGTCTACAACAATTATAATGTCTGCAACAATTATAATGTCTACAACAATTATACCGTCTACAACAATTATACTCTATACAACAATTATAATGTCTACAACAATTATACTCTGTACAACAATTATACTGTTTACAACAATTATAATGTCTACAAAAATTATACCGTCTACAACAATTATAATGTCTACAACAATTACACCGTCTACAACACCGTCTACAACAATTTTACTCTCTACAACAATTATACTCTCTACAACAATTATAATGTCTACAATAATTATACTCTCTACAACAATTATAATGTCTACAACAATTATAATGTCTACAACAATTATAATGTCTACAACAATTATAATGTCTACAACAATTATACTGTCTACAACAATTATAATGTCTACAACAATTATACCGTCTACAACAATTATACTCTCTGCAACAATTATATTGTCTACAACAATTATAATGTCTACAACAACTATACTCTCTACAACAATTATACCGTCTACAACAATTATACTCTCTACAACAATTATACTCTCTACAACAATTATAATGTCTACAACAATTATACTGTCTACAACAATTATAATGCCTTTACAAAAAAAAAGTCTGGAAAATTATTATAAATACCTCGTAATTCCCAAGTCTAGAAGTTTGAAGAAAAACGTTATTTGAGTAGAATGCTTTCCAGCGTGTAAGGATCTCTACAATGTAGAGGTAGAATTTGCTGCTTTTCGGATTTGCCGGTTATATTCATGTCGAGGAGGTACATTCAGTTAATCAGAACACTTCTTTAAATGCCTGCAAAAGAGGCACAGGTTTGTTATCTTTCGGCGATGGGCCAGATGTTAGAGTTTGTCCGACAATGCGGAACCTGTACAGTTGTTGAGTTTTTTCTAACTCTATCTAAGAGCGAGAGACTAATAACAAATGCACCTGTCCATCTGTACCAACAATATGCCATGAATGAGCAAATAGTGGTTTTTAATGCAATACAATTTCTTACCATACTTGAACGACTGTTTTAATCTTGGATGCTCGCCTTTCTGAACCGAAACAGCATACACCCTAGGTGAGTTGGTCTGGCTTCGCTAGGGAAGTTGCAGACGTTTGGTTCTTGCATGGGGTGGCGACGTCCTTCCATATACAGAAAAGGTACTTCCAAATAGTCATCCATTTGTACTGCTCAGGCATAACATTGCTTAACTTCGGGGATTATACGAGAAGATGTTTGTCAACGTAATCACACGTGTATGCTATCCTGACAATATTTCAACTGATATAAGTTTTGACTTTATCGAATTTGATAGTGTTTACATCGAACCCGACATTACGTACAGAAGTTAGATAGAAACACTATTTTTATGTTATGGAATTCACACTTGATGCAAGGGGTAAAAAACAATACTTAAAGATCAAATAAACTAGCAAAGATAAGTGTTTGGCAGATGGATTACGGCCTTTAACAATTGTCTAAGTGCTTAATAATGTATTTTGTTTCTTTATAAGTAAACAAGTAGCCAAAAATCTAACTAGAATCCAGATGGAAACAGTGATCTCTAATTGCGCTTTATCTTAATTTTCTTTTTTCAAATACTCGACATACATCCGTTATGTCATAAATTCCCACTGAAAGATATTTTTTAAAGTTTTTGTCCAAGTATTTAAGTGCAATTATTTGAATCTCTTCTGCATTTAGTTCTCCATGTATATTTGCCAGGTAGTTTTTTTTTTTTTTTTTTGGTCCCCAGCAAAAGGAGGGTGGACCTGTAAAATTACCCTTATCCGTTCGTCTGTCCGCAATTTTCTCAATAACTACGCCTTTTTTTTACATGGGGGTCACCACTTATAAAAGGCCCGAAGGCCACTCAGGGATAAGGGTTATTGCGTGTACAGTAATCAATGAGATAGTATTGTAGTAATCATTAGTATTGGGGGTTTTGATAGAGTGTCTTACTTAAGAGGGCAGTTTGTCAGTGGTTTGTTTATGTTGGACTTCAAGACGTCCAAGTTGTAGTCAGGTGGGAAACAGGCAAGCGGCAGAGAGTTCCACTGGCGTGCAGTTCTAAGAAAGAAGCTTTGCTCATGGACTATAAGTTTGGATTTAGGCACAGATAAAGAGTGGGCAAAATTATTGACAGTAGTTTCAGCCAGACGGGTGTTTCTCATGAAGGATTGGCGAGGAGGGACAGGGGTTTGGAGCTCAGACGAGCACCTGCCATGGAAATAACGATAAAACAAAGACAGGCTCGCAACGTCTCTTCTGTGGGAGAGAGGTTGCAGGGAAGAGAAAAGGGAATCCCCCACTAAACCACGATGTCTATTTTGTACTCTGTCAAGGCAGGATAGGTTGTTTTTAGCAGCCCCTGCCCAGATGTGGCAGCAGTACTCCATCTTTGTACGTACTTGTCTTTGGAATGTTGTTAAATTTTGCACAAACATTAAACATGATATAAGTAAAACAAATGAACAAAACGGATTTTCCGGGAAAACTGAGTCCACCCCCACCCTAAATGCCTTTCAGGTTATAATGGCTAACATTGACACTTTGGTGCTTATTAAAAAAAAATGATGTCTTGGATTTTTATAAAACTTTCTGAAAAGTTGTTACTAACTGATTTCTATATAATTTTGCTTGTCTATACTTCGCGATAACTCTTAAGTTTGTCCCAGGGGTTCTTTTAGGGCTAATAAAAACACTCCACTTTTGGGACTATTTTACCATATTTGTCCAAAATTCAATGATGTTGAACTCAAAATTAAATATTTTAAGGCCTTGAGGACTTTTAGAACTAAATGGGGAGTGGGAAAATAATGGACTTTTTTCTTTCTTTTTTTTTTTGTATGGCTCAGAACTCAAATTTACATACGTTTAGACCTAAAACTGCACCATTTGTTAATTATCACCAGGATTTGACGCCCCCTGGGGACTTTTGATGCTAAATACATGGGGGGGGGGCAAATGCTGAAATTAGTCATTTTTTTGCCTCGTTTACTGTGCACTCACGGGGAACCATGTATCCTTCACTTGCTTTTCATGAGTCCCGTTGTTCCTATGATTAGTAAAATAATGGAAATCCTAAAACGATTCCAGTTTTGTTTTTCGTTTGTTTTTGTTCATGTAATATAATAAAACTTTGGTGTTTCATTACCTTTTCTCTTCCAGATTTGTTAAAACTAACAGCATTGGAAAACGAACTTCTACTCAAATTACTTCTTTTTCCTTCTTGTTCTATATTATTATGAAAGATTTAATAACTCCGTTTTCTAGCTACTTAGCTGTAGAAATCGCATAGATATAGTAAATGGTGCATGTCTTATTCCGTACTTTTCTTTCTAGTATACTAGTGAGGGGTACCCGGCGTTTCCCGGGTGTTTGGAGGTATGTGTGAAAACTCCGGGGGGGGGTAAAATTTTAAAAAATATATTTTGGTAGGTAAGTATGAGGATCGAACCCGAACCGTTGAGGCAAAGTTGTAGATTAAAGTGTGAAAAAAAAAGAGCGCGACGGTTTTCACCATTGGCTCACCGCGAGATGCTAACGGAAACACGTTTGAATTTATTTAATTACTTTGATTTGGCAGGTGCACGTTTTAATGATTTAATGATGCCAAGTTTGACTGCGGGATAGTATTTCATTTACTGCGGGAACGCTTCCCAAGATGTTATAGGCAAAAGACTAACCCACATGCGGCGTGCGACAAATGTTGAATATTTATATTCCCGAAGTCGAGCAAATTAAATAGACAGGCGAGCTTCGTTGTAAACTCTGAGATATTACGATTTATATGTTATATAAAACGTTTTTAAAAGTTGTGAACCGACAGACCGCTTCTCTGAAAAAAGCTTTTTGTAGACATACGGAAAAAGCGAACACATATACAAACATACATACATTTTCGCTTTTATATTTATAGATGTGGCAGGACTTGCAGATGAATTCGATATTTAATTTAACAGATTGCCTAACAGATATATATACACACTCCATTGTGTCGCATTGTATAGTAGCCCCCCCCCCCAGCAAAACATTACAGTTGGATGTTATGGGATTCACGCTAACAATTTCTGTGTGATAGAACCTGTACTTGTCGTTATTAAGACCACCCGTATTCTTAAATGATTGGTCATCAAAGCTTGATCTTGGGCAGACATTATAATCCTCTCCTGATTATAGTGGAGCGATCTGCTTTTTAGCCAACTTACTGTCTGTCTTGTGTGTGAATCTGAACGCTCTTCGCGAGTTGATTAAAACGTCTCCTCCCATCTAATTATCTTCGTCACTTTTAAGTACCAGTTAATATTTCTACCGCGCCTTTTATAATCGCCTTAATTGTCAGTTAATTACTTGGAAAAATTAAGTTGGAATCGCGTCGACGCTTTGCATTTTCCAATATTTGAAAGGCAAGAAAAAATAAATTAGATCACATTTCGGAATTATGTTCTGTAAAAATAATATTCCTAATTAAAAGACGCATGAAGCAATTAAGCAAAGGATGGTTCGGATATTCTTCGGTGATTCCAATTTTTATATTGGGTGAGGCTTCAGCATTTTATGATATAAATTTTCCGTCAAATAGGAAATGTCTACTTGGCTTCCAGTTAGACTTCGTAGCCTAACGGGGGATGCCGTTTTATCTTCCCTGTAAACTCTTTCCCACGAAGAGACGTTGCGAGCCTGTTTCTGCTTTATCGTTATTTTCATGGCAAGTGCTCGTCTGAACTCCAATCTATAGTCCCTCCTGTCCTGACTTTCCCGAATACATTCGTCTATTTGAAACCACCATCAATAATTTCCCCCAGCCTTTACTTGTGCCTAAATCTAAACTTAGATTCCATAAACAAAGTTGTTTCTTAGAACTGCACGGGTGTAGAACTCTGTTCCGTTTTTCTGTTTTCTAACTGTCTACAATATAGTTGTCTTCAAGTCCAACACGAACAAATTATTGATGGGCTCTCCCTTTAATTAATCCAATTTCCTAAATTCCAACTACTAACAATGAATACATGTTCCCTTTAATAACTGTACACAAATTATCCTTCATGCTCGAGTGTCTTCCGGGCCTTGATAAGTGGTGACTCCTTTGTAACAAAACAAAAAGGGTTTAGAACCGTACATTTGCAGACTGTCCCTCATATTTTAATGGCGTTTGAATGTCTACGTATTATTTTTTAAATTACACTAGTATATATATATATGCATATGTATATATATATATATATATATATATATATATATATATATATATATATAGTCCGAGTAGCAAGGTTATAAAGCAACACGCTGTCATCGAAAATAGTAAAATGTCCTCTAAACAAAGTTTTATTTGATTATTTGTGCATTATAGTGCATATTAACGTTTGGGAAAATGTCAGCAGCAGAGAAGGGTGACCAGCATGCGAGGAGATTAGCAGCAGCATTAGTCGAAAAACTGCATATGTAAATGTGGAAGTATGTGCGAGAATAGAAAGGGAAAAAGAAGAAAAAAATACGACACGTGCTCGAGCAGAAACAAAGTTGACGTTGAAGAAAATAGACGTCTTAAGCGAAAGCGAGAAATGGCTGGATGTGCCCGGCGTTGGGTCGGAGGGGAAAAGTGTACAATAATGAAAACGTTTGTTAAAAAAGAAAACAAATGTCGACCCGGATTTTTATTTATTCATTATATGTTTGTTCATTTGTGAAGGTACGCACATTATATCTATATATCTATAAAACGAAACGTGTCAGTCCGTCTGTGTGTGTGTTTGTATGTCTGTGTACATATCCCTACGAAATAACTCTGTCAATTTCCAGTCTACAGACACGAAATTTGATATACAGGGTACTGAGATTTCGGAAAATCTTTATAATCCATTTTCGGCCAGAAATTTTGCTGTTAAAGGGTAAAGATTCAACGATTTGACCTTTGAGAACTCTACCAAACTCCTCCGCCAATTCTTGGTCTAACCACTTGAAATTTGAGATATAGTTTCCTTGGACATGGATCTGACTTAATAACTTTATTTGAGCAAAAACCAATAAATGTTACGGGGTCATAATAGGGGTCAAAGTTAAAAAATTGACCGCTTTTTTTTTCTTACTCAACATACACCTCCAAACACCCGGGCAACACCGGGCTGAAATGCTAGTTTGTAATAAAAATATTTCCAATCGTAAACCATGCATTTTTGATAAATTATGGTGTACTTCGACAATGAAAATAACGGTGTCAATAAATTACTAGACTTTCCCTCCCACAAAAACAACGTTCAACATAAAATGTAGTAATTTTTTTTTTTTTATGAATATCATTTTTTTTTAAATTACCAAACCTGAAGCCGTGATGAATAAATTTATTCTACTTAATCCACTTATCAAACAGAGACGACATTTTCTATTCATCTATAAATTTATTTTTCTCGCTCTCACATTGAAACAACTTTTTCTATTTAAAAGTTATTGACATAAACTCCTCAATATATATAAAAAAGCGAAAACAAAAACAAAACAAAAAACGGTCAATTTTTTTTTAATTTAACCGCTATTATGATCCCTTAACATTTATATTTTGGGGCTCAAATCAGGTTATTAAGTTAGATCCATGTCCAATGAACCTACATCTAAAATTTCAAGTGTTTAGACCCCAAATTGTCCGAGGAGTTCGATAGAGTTCTCAAAGGTCAAATCGTTGAACTTTGACCTCTTAACAGCCAAATTTCTGGTCGAAAACCGATCACAAAGATTTTCTCAAATCTCAATACCCTGTATATCAAATTTCGAATCTGCAGAATAAAAATTTACAGAGTTATCACGTAGGGAAATGTACAGAGACAGACAGACACACACACACACACGTTCACTTTCATAGATAGATAGATAGATAGATAGATAGATAGATAGATAGATAGATAGATAGATAGATGTGTGTCATAAAGTGAACAAAGTTGGAACGTGCTTTCGCTGTTGAGATATTTTTTTTAAGCGATCGCTCAATCGTCACAATGCAACGTGAATTCAGAATACATTTCAATATTGTGAGTATTCTTTATGGAGATATTTGAAATCAATTGTTTATAACGATATTCCTAGCACATTGACTCGCCTGAAAGACAACATTCGTCGAGCTGTCGCCAACATACTCATCGATATGCTGGAAAGAGTAGACCGAAACTTCAGAAGTCGATTAACATAGAGTATAGAGAATGGACAGCATCTTAAGGATATCATGTTTAAAACTGGTATAAAATAAGAATTATATGTTGTGCCAGCTAACAAGTATATGTGATTATTTGTGTTTACGTGATTATTTGTGTTTACGTGATTATTTGTGTTTACGTGATTATTTGTGTTTACGTGATTATCTCACATGAGCAAAATGCACTGCTCCACTCTGTAAAATCTGTCGAATTTTACATCAGTCAGAAATTTGCATCTTTCACTTTTTGCGCTAACCAAGAATGGTAAAGCATGTCTATAAATAGGTATTTATTTATTTATTTATTTATTTATTTGCTAACTATTTAGTCCTTAATGAAAACGTTGACTTTGTTAAACTCCATGGAATTACAATATAAGTCGCTTCATCTCATATTTCTTTGTTCATGAACAATACATTCTGCAAGTCATAATTTGTATAATGCTATACCTTTACACGCATTTTTGCCCTATATTTTATCGAAAAAACAAAGATGTCTAATCATAATAATTTATTATATAATTTATAAACATGAATTTTCAAAAAAGCAAAATGAAAGAATGCCGTGGTTACGTAATACAAAAGCGCGTAAAAAAGAAAAAATAGATAGACCGTGCACTTATATTTCCATTTTAAAATTGTAAATTTACATGTTTCCTATACATATATATATATATATATATATATATATATGTATATATAAAGAGAGAGACAGAGAGATAGACAGACAGGCAGACATACATTGTAATTACAAATTTTTATTAAACTGCAGTTGTGAAATAGAAAAGGCATGTATACACAAAATAAAATATACCCTAGGGTAAAAGAAAAATAATGAACTAATCCTAACAATATTAGCATAGCAATAAAAAAAATGATAAAATCAATTATGATGATAATTAATAGAGAAAAAAATCCATAAACAAATACTCGAGTATAACATAAAATATAAAATGAGCACTGGCTTGAATACATGGGTCTGCGAATAACTAAGGATCTGATTTGCTGACAAGCAAACCAAGTTCTACGGGAATATATAAAAACAACAAGCAACATCCATTCCATGTAACGGAATGAAACGCGGAGAAATCTGTGTAGTTTAATTGCAATATGTATTTTCAAAGCTTGCTATATATATATATATATATATATATATATATATATATATATATTATATATATATAATGATATATAGATAGATAGAGTCCTTGTTGATTTTTTAACCTATATTCGGTAACATAGTTTCTCCACCTTAAAGATCTTTTTCCTTAGAAAATCGTCCATATTTTATTTGGATGTAAACAAATAATATTTTTAATTTAAAAAAAACTTAGAAAAATAGTAATCTACGGACATGCATGTTTCGAGGTCCAACCACTCCCTTGCGTAGCTTGACTGTCTCGCTAATAATAACAAAAAATAAATAAATATATATACATATATATATATATATATATATATATATATGTGTGTGTGTGTGTGTGGGTGTGTGGGTGTGTGTTTATGTTACAGTACGTTTTGCGGCTTGTAAGCGTGTACACGACCTGTAAATCAACTTGTAATGCCTGCATTAGATTAAAAAAGAGAAATACGCTAGCGTAAAATATATAAAGTGGTTTTGATGAGAGGCCGACGTTCTTAGACCAGATTTATCTTAGTTTATATCTGCTGCAAAAAAGCGAACTCACATGGTTACGTAATAAAAGAAGCGGGTAAAAGAAAAGTAGACAAAGCACGTATTTATTTGCCGGTTGAGTGAGTTTGATGGATATGCGAGATGATGCGAAAGCTATAGAAGGCAACTTGACAGATGAACTGATCAAATTAATTGCAATTCACGCTTACACCTCTCATTTGTACAAGACCGCATTTATATATGCATGTATATATATATATATACATATATATATATATATACATATACATATATATATATATATATGTATGTATATTTTTGCACATATATGTACATAAATTGAGATATACATACATAGAACCACGCGCACACACAGAGACACACATATACACACAGACACAGACACAGACACACACGCACACACACACACACACACACACACACACACATATATATATATATATATATATATATATATATATATAATTGGGTAACGAAAAACAAGATATCGAGGGAGTGATTTATAGCAACAAAAAGTATATTTCATCGTTAGTTACAATTGTTCCAAGACTGTTCGGATAAATTTAATCATTATCTCGTTTGAATATATATATATATATATATATATATATATATATATATATATATATATATATATATATATATATATATATATATATATATATATATTGATATGTAGTTTGCTTGAAGCATTGTGTGGGATAGGTATATATATATATATATATATATTAAAATATATTTATTACAATATATATATATATATATATATATATATATATATATATATATATATATATATCGCCAAAACCTCTGGCTTTGATAGTTCGTAGACTAAAATTTGCTGCTTTGTTTTTAAATGCTCTGAAAACACAGCAAGCAAGACTTGATTCCCAATATTTCTAATATGTTATATCTACCCTCTTTCGAAAATAATGTATATTATATACATCGCCAGTATCAAATAGTCGTTAAATTTACTTATTATATCAAAAGAAAAGCAAGGAAATATAATATATTAGAAATATCTTTAATCAAGTTTTCCTTGCTGTCATTTCAAATCATTTTAAACCACGGCAGCAAGTTTTAGCCTCCCCTCGATATTGGCCTGTGGTTTGTGAGAAATATAAGGTATTTTGTAATTCAAGTGCCAAACAAGGAAAACAAATGACTATGATTGAGACATCTTATGGCTGTACAAAAAGTTCCAAAACTGACGCTGAGTGATTGTTAAGGGCAAATATCTCATAACCCACTACACAATTCTAGCTTTCCAACGAGTCTTCATTTGTTAAATTCTGCTCAGTAGTCGCTGAGATTTGGAACTCATAAAATTGCTAAAGAAGCTGGTGTCTTTATCTTTCTCTCTCTCTCTCTCTCTCTCTCTCTCTCTATATATATATATATATATATATATATATATATATATATATGTATATATATATATATATATAGACGAATATTGGCTGAAGAGAGCTTGATAAGGATACCTTAAACGGGCCTTAGTATCGGGCTTGAAACCGATGGTACCAATGATCTGTCTTAACTAACAACTTTCTGTACACAATATATATATATACCCAGCCCATATATGGTTCTATGGGACAAAACTACATAAACATGTACAAGCTTTTGAAGATTATAATACTCATCCATGGTTAATATTTTATGACAACTGATTAATAAAGAGCGTATATTTTAAAACCAGTAAGATATGTGTACAAATTTGCCTACATTTGTATGTATAGTGTCCTAGCAGGCTAGCTTTAGTTATGCTGCATTGGGATAGATTTAGCTTGTTTTATTTTTTGCATGGTTGTCTCCCTTGTTGATTCTGTAGACCACTAATATGTATACGCATATGAATACATGCATATATCTATGATTATCATTTTATCATTATATATGAATACATTTATAATCTCCATACATAAGATGTGGATTTCAGAAAATTCCCTCGAGACCAAAGTACCGTAGTTTTACAACAGCAGATGCCACATACAAATTTACTATGTCTAGACTATTAGCCACTATCTTATGTAACTTTAGAACAACATTTTAAACACAGTAAGTCCTCATACTAAAATCCTACATTTCCTCCTAGAAGCAAAACCATTACAATCGCATCATCTTTAGATGAAGTAGTTCCTATTTTCCAACCTAAATTTTAACCGGACCTCAGACAAGACTGGGAAGAAATATACACATTCTACAGATATTGTGCTTGCACCCTGTGTAACTGGATTATAAACTCCTAGATATAACATAATCTCTCTATTTCCCGATTCCAAAATAATAAATTTTCACTTCTCAAATACCGCCTATTCTCATTGGCTGAGAGCTGACAATTCGATTTTTCCGGACTTCACAACCTAATACATAAACGAACGCTCCAGAACTGTTCAAATATAGCGGCACTCTCTACAAGAGGCAATCATTTAAAAAATCAACCAAATAACAATTCAAATATGATAACCGCTCATAAACATAAAATTAAATACTGATAGCCTTACACATACTTATGCACACATTAAAAACACGCCACTATCACCCTCTCCCCAAAAAACAAACCCTGAAAAAATATGTACGAGTACCATTGATAATTTTTCGATTTTGGAGCAGCTCAGCGAAACTTACACGATGCCATTGTTTTTTTGTTTTCTTTTACTTTGTTTTATAACTGGGCAATTTTGTATCTTATTTATACTTTTTTACATTTACTTTTAATGTGGGGGACTTTTCTTACGATTAGCTAGATTACAATCAGGATACTTATCTTGTCTACATTGGTTTTTCGACTATGAGAGAGAAGGAAATAGAGCGAGCGAGAGAGAGAGAGAGTTGGGAAGAATATATACAGAGAGTAAATAAAATCTAGTGTAGATATGAATTGTTTTTTTCTTCGGCATAAAAAGAAATGTAAAAAGCAAAAAATAAAAGCGAGCAAGATACATAGAGATAGAGAGAGTAAGAAAATGAGAGAGTTTCGAAGAATATATATATAGAGAGAGAGAGAGGGAGTGAGTGAGAGAGAGGGGAAAACCTGTGTAGATATTGCTTGCCGTGTAATGTTCTTTTTATGTCAAAGAAAAAAAAACAAACACTTCACGGCGTCAACATTATCAAAAACAGTTTTATTTCCTATTTCTCTCTCTTTCTTCCCCCACCTCTCTCTCTCTCTCTCTCTCTCTCTATATATATATATATATATATATATATATATACATATATATATATATATATATATTTATGTATGTATGTGTGTATGTATGTGTGTATGTATGTATTTGTTTGGTGAGGAGGGCGGCTAGTCTCCCGGAAGGATTAAAAACAAGACCTTTCAAAGGGCGAATGAACTCTTTTTCTGGGTCAACGGCCAACTAGCACCGTGTATATTAGTGTGTGTGTGTGTGTGTGTGTGTATGTGTATTGGGCTAGAGAGGGCTCCCGTAAGCCGTGGTGAAGACAACCTTTCTAGGAGAAGCAAATCTCTGATTTAAAAAACTATAAAGCGGAAGACCAGTACCCGCATTAAGCTGGTCTGCAGTTTAATTTGTTGCTGGCTATCTTGCTCTTGCTTGTTGCTGGATCTCAACATTTTGAACCGAGAGAGAGATTTAGCTGTCGTACAAAGCTAAGACTCTGTAACATCATATTTGTATAGATACTCCCTCAGACATTTGGACTCATGGATTTTAAATGTCTGAGGGAGTGGCACTGGTCTGACAAGACGTTACAATCATCATGTATGTATTTATGTATGTATATGCAAATACACGCATGCACGCACGCACGCACGCACGTGTATATTTGTGTGTGTGTATATGTGTATGGGGGTGGAGAGGGTTCCCGTAAGCCGTGGTGAAGGCAACCTTTCTAGGAGAAGCAAATCTCTGATTTAAAAAACCATAAAGCGGAAGACCAGTACCCGCATTAAGCTGGTCTGCAGTTTAATTTGTTGCTGGCTATCTTGCTCTTGCTTGTTGCTGAATCTCAACATTTTGAACCGAGAGAGAGACTTAGCTGTCGTACAAAGCTAAGACTCTGTAACATCATATTTGTATAGATACTCCCTCGGGCATTTGGGCTCATGGATTTTAAATGTCTGAGGGAGTGGCACTCGTCTGACAAGACGTTGCAATCATCATCATCATGTATGTATTTATGTATGTATATGCATATATATGTATATATATATATGTATATATACATATGTGTATATACACATATATATATATGTGTGTGTGTGTGTCCTTCGCTCTCTGTATATATTAATCGGAATATATGAGGAAGGAACGTGAACACACAACGTGACTTCTATATAATAGTAGACATATGTGGGTTTTGCTATATTCATACGCTAAAATGTTCAATGTATTTAGAAAGATGTATAAACTCCATTTCTGTATAGCGGCAACATAAATTGAATGGCGCGCCATGACCGCCATTTACTTTTATTCATCGGAGGTATATTTGCATTTATTACATATTTCTTGTTGTCTCAATATATATATACATATATATACATATATATATATATATATATATATATATATATATATATATATATATATTGTCATGGTTTCCTGCGATTTTATTTTTTCATTCACTTATTACGTCTCATTATTTATTGCTGAATCTCTGAAATATCGAAGGGAAAATAAAATAGAAGGTTGAGCTATGTCTGAAATAACGTCCAAACTTGTCACTCTAAGTAGGTCAATATTAATTTATACACATTTTTTCTATAAAAGACGTCAGAGATCGTTAGCCATTGAATTTATGTATAGCTTACTTTAGATTGTTTTTTTTTTGTCAAATCTCTTCGTTTATTTTTGAAAGTTTCCACGGTAACCATTTCTAATAAAGGCACTTCTATTTTACTATTTAATACCAAGTATACAACCACACGTTACTGTCAAAAATAAACATTTTTTGATCACAGTGTCTACACCACTAAAGCAAAACGTCGATTAGGCTCCAGCATATAAGCTGTCCCTATCGCTATAAATATCATGTGATATCCTATTACACGATGTAAAATATTAAAAACTAGTATTATCTATGTAGTATTTCAATAGAAAAATGCGAGCATGAAAGTGATATGTTTAAACATGGAAAAGAAAAGGGCAAGATATTCTAGTAAAAAATATAATAAATTTATAACTTAAAATATTGCAGCATTACGAATTGATTATATAATCTTATAAATTAAATTTAAAAAAATCTTAATGCTGCAATATTTTAAGTTATACATTTATTATAGATTTTACTAGAATATCTTGTCTTTTTTTCCGGTCTAAACAACTAGTACTTTACTTTTTCATGTTTAAGCTTAACCATATTACTTTTCATGCTCGCATTTTTCTATTGTAATCCATGATTTTTCCAGGCTTTCACTAAATTAGCTTGTTCTTTGTTTAATTTCAGTCTTTTGTTTGCCCCCATAAGCATAACATACACATATGTAATAACAATGTACGGCACTCGTCTGCCTTCAATAAAATTCCCCCAATTATCTCCCTTTCATTCTTTCAATTCTCTCTGTTTCACTTTTTACTCCTCTTTTCGTGAGAGCCATGAATTTGTAGCAAGAGTAGTCGCTGAAGCGACTTGGTTGCTATGAAAACTAGTACTAAAAACATCGCTCACCTCCTTACGATTTTTTACGATTTTGAACACTAATAAAATTACTATAACTTATGTTTTGCTGACCAAAACTTGAAAACAAATGTTTCACAATATAGCTGTAATAATTGTTTGAAATTTAGTCGAAAAATGAGTGAGCAATGAAGCTTTAAATCAGTTCAAAATGACTAAAACTTCCACTTAACCATTTATTCAAACACGGTAATACCGATTCAAACTCTATATTTACACACCTTGCATCTAATTATTTTAGAAGTCTTGTGTATTTCGCAATGATGTTTGTAATATCAATACAGTTTCGATTTACTTATGATTCAACCCAACATAACTAACCCTAACCCTAACCCTAACCCAACATAACTAACCCTAACCCTAACCCTAACCCAACATAACTAAGGAGCAGAGAAGATGCTACCCGCGCGGATTAAATAAAGCGTTTCGTCCGTAATTCCGTCCAGATTACAAGTTTTACAAAACTATTCCTGAGTTCGACAAGATACACAAGAAGAACGGCGCACGCTACATCAGCCGAAACGTAGTGATGTGGGATAGCAGGTTATCAAATTATCGATGAACAATGTTTGGCTTGAGCTGGACTAAAACGATGACGTGGAGATATTGACATGAAATTTTGAGCCGATAACAACAAATAGTTGTTCATAAGGAGGCTTCAATAGACGAGAGGAGACGATGTTCCATTGATGGAGAGTGAGATGAATTTTCTTTGATGAAGAGGAAGAAGAAAAAGAAGAAGAAAAAGAAGAAGACTGTATATAAATACAGCAGTCTATATAGCAGAGAGAGTGTGAATATTTAAGAGTCAAAGAAACATCTATATATCAATACGATAGCGTGTGTGTTATTTTGTGTGTCACGCTTGCATCTTTTTTCTTCCGAGTGACTGTCGGTTAACTGTTATGTCTACGGCTGTGACACCAGCTTATTCTTTTCATTGTTTTGTCTCTCGAGTGTGTATCCGTTGATATCTTATATGCTTTTATATAGAGTGATATAATTCTCGGTTGATCAACTATGTCTGTGTCGGATATATACCCGAGACTCAAAACAATGAAAAAAATGCTGCTATCATACACCTAGTTATAACCTTTCATTTCTTGCAAGGAATAATTTTAACAAGAATTCCTCATAAACTTTGATTTCAGTTTCGATTATAGCTCATGGCACTGATTATATCTATTTTTATAAATAATTTTACTAAGAAGAATTTATAGGTTTTGGTTTCGGTTTCGATTTTAACTGAAGGAACTAAAGTTATATATGCATAACTTGTAAATTTTTGTATATCATATATATCTTGCTCTTTTTTATTATTTATAAGCTAAATAATTTCGTAAAATTCATGAGTTTTCTCTATTGAATAACTGTAACTTTATATATATATATATATATATATATATATATATATATATATATATATATATATATATGAGGGAGTCCACTGTGGAATATCCACAGGTCCCACTTGTTTAACATGAAAGGAACAACCGGGAAGAATTTACATACCTGTTTCTTCGAAAGATGACACCAGGGAAATTTATATTTTTATGACATTTATTCACACACCGTCAACATTTCGGACATTACAACGTTTTAACTTCACATTAAGAGTTTTGATTTCACCGGCTTTTACGATGTCTTCTCCCAGGTTTATCGTTTTACTTCTTTGACTGACGTTTAACCATCAACTTCGTGTATATATTGAACTATGTCTTTGTGATTACGTCGTTTGCACGTCCTTAAAGAATCCTATGAGCTCCGTATCACGTGTTTGCATGTTATTATTGTTAACGCGCATTCCTTTTTTCTAAAAATATTTGTATTTATTTATCTAAAATTTCTTCTTGTTATCTATATATAGAAAAGCGAAAATGTATGTATGTATGTATGCATGTATGTTCGCTTTTTGTGTATGTCTGCAAAAGACTTTTTTCGTCGGCCTTCTCACTCGGCTCACTTCTTCTTAAAACTTTTTATATCACGTCTAAATGATAATATCTACAACTTAAGAACGGATTCGCGTATGTATTTAAATTGCCCGACTTTTGCGCACTATTTTTTCCAGATATTTCGACCGCCGCGTGTTTCTTTCGCTTTTCAGTATAAAAAAAACAAGCGAAAACTGGCTTGCAGCCGCGTCATGTTTCAAAGTCAAACATCACGCGACCTAAGTTTCTCGCACCTGTCAATTTCATTTTATAAACGTTAAATTAAGATGATTTTTTTTCATTCCTCTTCTCTCGTGGCCGAGTTGATTAGATCCCAGGGTCTTTTTCCATTTCGTTTCCACCTCCACGTTCGGGGTTCAAGCCTACTTTCCTACTGAAACTTTTTTTTTCTTTTTAACCTCCAAACACCCGGCCAACGTTTTCTTTTTAAAACAGGGTTGTTTGGATCACGTCTCAACACACACACCTACAAACATCCGGGCAACGCCGGGTACCCCCTGCTAGTTGTTTATAGAATCTAGTCGAGTTAAATTCCTAAAACGTCATTTAACCATATTTATTGAATTGCATTTTTCTCTTTAAAACAATTCTAATTCGATACACATGATAATAATATTCTTGCTCTGATAATTCGCGAATACCCAGGGTGTGCTAACATGCAACAGTGAGTAGAACCCTTTGGATGAGACCAGTATTTCGAATGATCCATTTTTTTTACAAAGTAGTCACCAATTATCAAGGCCCAGAGGCCACTCGAAGCTAAGGCTTAATAAGTGTACAGTGATCAATGGGACAACATCGCAGTAATTGTTAGTAGTGGACACTTGGTAAATTTGATTACTTAAGGGGAACGGCTCGTCAAGAACTTGTTTACGTTGGACTTGAAGACGACCAAATTGTAGTCAGCCGGTAAGCAGGCAAATGGAAGAAAGTTTCACAGGTGTACAGTTCTAAGAAAGAAGCTTTGTTCATGGAATCTACGTTTAGGTTTAGGCACGGATAAAGAGTGGGGAAATTATTGATAGTGTTTTAGGATAGACGAGTGTTTCTCGTGAAAGTTTGGGGGGGGTCGATAGATTGGAGCTCAGATGAGCACTTGCCAGTTCAAATGTTATTTGTTATTACGAAAATCCAAACGCTCACTTACCTTAAGTAAATTAATGCTAAATCTAACTGTAGACTAATTCTTATCTAACCGTAACGATAGTCATGATGGAGCTTTAATCAGATGAAACAATGTGAGAATAGAATATTACTCTGAATAATGCAAATATTTTTTGTGTTTCACTTCAACGTACATTTATTTTCAGTTTTTTTTAAATTTTTGTTTTAATATATCTCGACTATTTTATTTGATAAATTTCGGGAAATTTTTATTTTCTCATTCAATTATATTGTTGTCTAAATGCTATTTTCTCCAATACTGTGTTTATTTTAGTGATTAACCCGTATATCGCGATTTCTGAAAAAAATAAAATAAAGTTTAAAATAAAATGAAACTCTTAATTACATGTTCCGCCATGATTATCATCTTCTTCTTCGACCTACCAATATAATTGAGATGTAAATGCGAAGGCCAGACACATAATAGGAGGTTTTAAACAAAATACAAAAATAAAAACCCCCAAAAGTTTGTTTTTTTTATATATAAAACATATAATAGCTAAGTAACCTTCTTCACAGTTGCTTGGGTAAAATAGCATATTATTTGTGTCTTGCTTTCTTTTTCTTTTTTTTCTTTCTTTTTTTTGTAGCCGATGAATGCTTTCTTTAGAGGCTTATGTTGTCGTAAAATGGACCAGTTCCTGACGATCACGTTTATTAAAAGATAGTTTGGTATCCATCCAGCTTTGCACCAAGTATGGCAGCTAAATATGACGTCATTTTTTTTGTTGTAATATTAATGTATTAAAGAGTCTTATTTTTTCTAAAACGGAAAATAAAATTTAAAAAATGTTGATCCTGAGTATATATATTTTTATCCCTTAATTCGATTACTCGGTGCGGCCGTGTATTTACGAGGTGTCTTCAATAAGTTTCCAGACTTTTTTTCGTATGAGCACTTATATTGATAGTACACAAATGAAACGTTAGTCCCCTTCAAAGTGATCTCCTCCTGCTACAATGCACTTGTTTCGTACCAACAAATTCTGGAAGGCGACATCGAAGTCCTCTTTTGTGAGCGTGTCAATAACGCTCATCACAAGTCTCTTTCATTTCAATTATCTCATAACGACAGCCTCCATGGTTTTCATTGAGCCTAGGGAATTACCGAAAGTAACAGGGGGCAAGGTCTAGGCTATAAGGAAGGCGAGGAACTGTCTTGATATCCATCTTGGTCAAAAAAAAGTCTGTGATCTCTAAACATCGCGAGTAACTGAAGATGCGGAAGATTTGCGCGAATGCACCGGTCCACAACTCCATACTTTTCACAGACTATTTGACCAAAATAGCCATCAAGACAGTTCCCCACCCTCCCTTTAGTCCAGACCTTGCTCCCTGTGACTTTTATTTATCTGCTAAGCCCAAAGAAAAGCCTTTAAGGCTGTCCTTATGAGACAATTAAGAAGATGAAAGAGGTTTATTGATACACTCCCACGACAGGAATTTCATGGGGTTTTCCAGAAGTTGCACAACACGTGTACAACAAGTCTATTACAACCGGAGAAGATCACATCGAAGGGGACTAGTGTTTCATGTGTGTACTATCAATATAAGTGCTCCTACGAAAAATGTCTGGAAACTTATTGAAGACACTTCGTAAATACACCAGCGAGTAACTCCGTTTAATAACATTTGGCCTAGTATATAGAATTGCTGCCATTGGGAGTTACTTTCCACTAAGTAAATATGTAATTCGTGACGCTATTTTTTTGTGGATAGTTGCAGCATGTTTTTAAACCCTAAAATATAATTTAATTCCTTCAAAACATGATTTATTATTTGCGGAAGTAAACTGGAACATTGTAATAAATAGAAAAGAAATTTAAATGCAATTTATATATTTTTGTAGCGATATAGTCGTGACGTAAACAGTTCTGACTACTTACGACGAAAGCCGAATAAAGTTCCAACTTTTACCGAAAAATACAAATAAAAAGGCGCTGTTACTTGTTTTTCTTCATACGACTATTTTTCAATCGAAGAGCACTGAACTGAATTTTTCTGGACTATAACTTACATTAGGATATATGTTAGGTTAGGGCGAATAAATACACAATTCGTATTGTACTTACTTTTAACGTTTCGGTCGATGTAACCTCCAGCTTTTTTCAGGTGCATCTGTCAATCTTGCGATCGCATTCTGGAATCCTTCTTTCTAACCCGGGAATTTGAACGGAATTTCGAACGGAACTATTGTATAATCCACACGTCCCGGCAGTCATTTCTTAGTAGAAATCTTTACAATTCGCAATGGTATTATCAGTATCGCCGGCATGGAGGATTAAATATTTACACATTCAACCCACAGAAAACTGCCCCATATATATTCAAATGCATATCAACATTTCTTTATCATATTATATTGATATGATTATAATTAATAGTTTTCATGTAACGCTCATGTTGAAAACAGTAATTCAAATAATCCAAAAAATACAGGCTGTCCAAAAAGTCACTGAAAGGTTGAACATCTTTGTCATTTTACCACTAATGATTATTTTGTTCTATAGTTCAGGTATTTTACAGATAATATTAAGGCAATTTTCTATGGATAAGAATCGCATTGAACAACTTATGCAAGTTTTGGCAACAACATTATGTCTGACTATGGCAATGTAAAACGGCCACTACGTTCCCCAGACTTGACTAGCCCCGACTTTTTCTTGTGGAGATATCTTATCTTAGAATGTTACCAAGCTTCAAACCCTGCCAACATTAAAGGACATAATATTGAATTGGATAGCTCTCGTCTAGGAGAAGCCCCGTTTTTTGACAAGCTTCTGGGCTTGACCTTAATCCTGATCTGAAATGGAACACGTACATCAAGTCTGTTGCCAAGGTCGCTGGAAAGATGGTGGGATCCCTCTACCGCTCCAGAAGATATCTCACTACTGATGCAATTTTCTATCTATATAAAAGCTAAATACGTCCAAGGATGGAATACTGCTGCCATATCTGGGCAGGAGCTGCTAAAAACAGCCTATCCTGCCTTGACAGAGTACAAAATAGACTTCGTGGCTTGGTGGAGAATGCCATTTTCTCTTCCCTGCAACCTCTCTCCCACAGAAATCTTGCAAGCCTATCTTTGTTTTATCATTATTTCCATGGCACGTGCTCGTCTGAACTCCAATCCCTGGTCCCCCCCCTCGCCAATATTTTACAAAAAACACCCGTCTAGCTGAATCCACTGTCAAAAACTTTCCCCACTCTTTATCTATGCCTAAATCAAAACGTAGATTCCATGAACAAAGCTTCTTTCTTAGAACTGCACGCCTGTGGAACTCTGTTCCGTCTTCCTGCTTCCCTCCTGACTACAATTTGAATGTCTTAAAGTCCAACGTAAACGAATTCCTGATGAACCGCCCCCTTAAGTAAACACTTTAAATATCCACACTAACGTACTGTACTTATAATAACCCTTATCTCTGAGTGGCTTCCGGGCCTTCATAAGTGGTGAAGAGAAAAGACCACCTTGTAAAAAAAAATAAAGAAAGAACGAAATAAGGGAGTTAAATCGCAATCCAGAGATTCTGCAATCTGTCATGAATAATGTTTTGGAAAGAGCACAAATATGCGAAGCTGAAAATGGGCAACATTTAAAAAACATTATTTTTCATAAATAATGTTTGAATTTTACACTGTTTTTTTTATATTTACATGCTTTAGTCAGATTGTGTTAAAATCACAGAAAAATATCAGTAAAAATATAGAAAACCATTTCAGTTCAAAACCCTTCAGTGACTTTTTGGCCATACTGCATAAACAACATTTCAGTTCGTATTGACTAGCAACATCGAAACAATGTTACACTTTAATCTTTATGTCTAGTTATATATAAAATACATTTTGTCTGTGTGTGTGTGTGTTAGTTCGTTCCTTATGGATTTCAAAACAGCTGAGCTGATTTTTTATGTAATTTCACACAAAAGCATTTTATGTATCTGAGAGTGTTCTCACACAAATTTTGTATCAGAATACATCGATAATTATCGAATATCAATAATCAAAACTATGACATTAAAAAAAGAAACCGTTCTATTTTGACCAAAATCAGTACTTTTATACGCCCTATAATCACAAATGCATTTGAGAAGTCTTATCACTGCACAAGTAGAAAGGGTCGGCGTATAAAATCAACAGTATGTTCTTTATTTGGACAGAAGCGTTTTCAAAATTAGTATTTTTACTTTAGAGCACAAATAGATTAGAATAATTCAGTTTTTCATGTTATATTTTAACTTAAGCGAATAAACAAATACCTTTACAAAATCAACAGTAGGTTAAGTCCAGATCAATGTAGATGATAATGTATTATGATCACTGTATAATGTATTAGGTCAATGCAGAGAGGCAATTGAGCTTCCTCCAAGTGCACTGCGGTGGGTCCCCGACTTGAGCAGGTATTTAATCGATTTGATAGACAATCTGGTGATTCCACCGATTTCCACGGCAATAAAAGTATGCGAATTGTGAAACATTCATTGATTTTCATTTAATCCCTGGAAACGCCGGGTCTCCCTGCTAGAACAAGATGAAATCAAGAGTTTTTTTTTTCTCTCGTTAATCAAATTAATCGAAAAGAAAAAAAAAACAAACGCTAGTAACACACTTTGTTCGGTGATGTTCGTTGACGTTCGCCAGTCTCACGAGTGCTTGGTTAATAGGTGGAATCGATGACGTAATTATTGAGATTTTTGGATATCTGTTCCTAAAAAGTTATCGGTAAGGAACAGCAAGTATACCAACTATAAAAGCCGTTCCTTCCTTGAACTTTTAGATATTAGAAAAATATGCACAGGTTTTTAGGAATATTTTTCTTTTATATCATATTCTTTCAACGATATCACCTGACGAGCTTGTAATCAATGAAGCCAGTAAGCGTTATTTTCATAACGTTCCGTATCAAGAAAATTTCGATAACGAAAAAAGAAGAAAATCAATTTTAACCGCTGAGAAAAATCGGTGTCTTCACTCGTAAAACATTTTGTCACTGTAATTTTAAACCCCATAATTTTCATTGTTCTCGACAAATTTTTCCCCGCTTATTCAATAATTTTATTTTTTTTATATATTTCAATTCCGATATCGTTATTGAACGAGAACAAATATGTCTTCCTTTTCGTCATGTCGGTATTTTATTTTCTGCTAAATACAAGGAAAATACATAAAATGATAATATAACTGAATTATTCAATTTCCACTTTTCTATGTGCTCCGTTTTAGCTGGAAGCGCTATACGACCGGCCAACTACGGATTTAGAAATAAGCCGAAACACTAACGAAGCGAAAAGTTTTATTTCATTATTTAATCATCAGCAATATCATTTTGCATCAGGAAGGCTTCGCACACGTATTCTTATAAATGATCGCTCACGGGTTACAACAGGTGGTGTTGCCTGGAATCTGTTATTATCATATAGTATGATTCTAATATCATATAGTATGATTCTAATATCATATAGTATGATCTAATGAATCAACAAATAAATTATATTCAATTATACGTTACATAATGGAACACTGGAGTGTGTCGTCAGTGATGTTTCGGCGCGAACCATGGGAATGTTTCGGGTCTTCCAACATCAGACATTCCTCCCCGCGCATGACCCGCCCATAGGTGATCGGTCTCTAGTCCACTCTCCATAAATGCGCTTTCAGACACTGTTTAAACTGCGGCTGTACTCCACACAACATCTTCCTGGCTTCTTGGATTGGCTGAATTCTAATGGCGCATGTTTTAGTGTACGAATAATATAATAGCAATGGAAGAAAAATAAAAAACAAAAAACAAAAAAAAACTTAAGACCACCTAAGAAGAAGAAAAATTAATCTTCTTCTATTCTATTCTATCTATTCTTTCTTTCTTTCTTTCTTTCTATCTATCTATCTTCTATTCTATCTTCTATTCTATCTATTCTATCTATCTTCTATCTATTCTTCTATCTTTCTATCTTCTTCTTCTTATCTTATCTTATTCTTTCTTATATATATATATATATATATATATATATATATATATATAAAAATAAAGTGAACTCATTTTTTCGCGTCTGATTTTGACATTAATAGGATTAAAAATCAAGATATTTCATGCAAATATAATATGCACAAACGGCAGAACAATATCTGAGGTGTGTTATAGGCTTATTATTTCTCAAATTCCTCGATAATCTCAGATTTCTATACTTTTTCTGCTGAGAAGTCACGGCCAAAATCGGTTAAGATCAATGGAAGTGGTAAAATATTTTCTCTCTAAAAAAATCCTCCTCCCCTGCCACCACTTAACACCGTTTGGGGATCGTTCACAAGGAACAGTTGGGAAGACAACACCGGTTTGGCTTCGTAGTTCTTTCATGTGAAGTTATTTAAAATCACTAAACTAAGCTGCAGTGCTCTGTGGTGTAGTGGTTAGCGTGCTGGACAATTCACATTATATTTTCACGTTCGCGCCGACCTACCGTAGTCGTTTTTTTTTTTTTTCCTAAACAACTGGAATGGACTTTTCTTGGTGGCCGAACTGTTAACGTTGCAGATGTTTTGTTTTTTTTCACACTTTATTTTCCTACTTTTACTCATGACTCCGGGTTTGATCCTTCCTACTTACCTACCATAACATTTTTTAACCCCCCCCCGTCCCGGAAAAAACACTCGGGCAACGCCGGGTACCCCCGCTAGTTACAAATAAATCCAATCTTTCCCAATAATAATAGATGTGGATATATACATGCTTACGACCAATCACACACGAACAGACAACCATATGCAAATCATTCTTTGTTTAAAAAAAAAAAAACTTCAAGCTAAACCTTGGGAAATTACCAAATGAATTATAATTTAATAATAATCAAAAAATAAAGTCAATTGAAAAATAAAAAAAACTATATACAACTGAGAAATATATACTGTACGAATAATGGTAAAAACGAAGTGTAACTATGCGACTAAATACAAGTAGAATAAAAAAAAATTAATTAAGTATCAAAGTATTATAGGATAAACAAAAACATATAGTGTGATTTAATGAATAAACAAATAAATTATCATCTATAATGATCTGAAAATAAGTATTATATGTATATATATTTTTATACATATAATATTGCACAGAAGAAAGTAAAAGCTATCTTGCACATGCCTTTTATAACGTATAACTAAGAATAAGACGTGATTTTTTTTTTAATTTCAGTACTAGCGGGAGTACTTAGCGTTTCCCGGGTGTTTGGAGGTGTAAAAGAAAAATAAAGTGTCAGTAGGAACGCTCTAACCCATGACGAACCCGGGACGCGAAGGCGGAAAAGAAAGTGAAAGAAAACGTGACATCTTACCGCTCCGCTATAACGCCACAGCTAGCGAAAGGCGTTTAAATTAAGCGATGTTAATCTTTCAAAGTGAATGAGTTCACGCAGGCGCAGAAACGTACGTCGGCCGAAGGCCAGTTAAGCTTTCCGCCATTTCCTTTATTTGTTTCCCCACGATGTTGGGGAAACCAAGCTCCCCCGAAAAAGGGGGAAATCTAAAATGATTAGCAATTGTCTGATATGAAGGGTTTCCCCAACATTAATCGATGCAAATTGCTTTCAAGAGGTTCCGGCACGAAACGCCGATGGCGGCTGTATTTATTATTAGGCACAACGCCGTTTTTGAAGAGAGTGCAGAGGGCGAGGAAAGCTGGTAGTGCCTCTTAGTATGCAAGGTTGCCTCTACATGGACCAGAAACTGACTGCCTCAAGAACAATATTCTTTTAGTGCAGAATCTGCCGGAACAGATACGACACTTTTATCTTTGGTGGTGTGGCTACGAAAGGCCGCTTCCAGCTGTATTATTTGCTTCCCCACGAGAGCAAATTAGGCACAATTCCGTGATTAATGTGGAGAGAGGGGAGGGGAAAGGCGGACCAGCTCCCCCTAGATGAGGGGAGGGGGAGCTGGTAATTACTCTTGGCATGCAGGGTTGCGCATACATGGACCTGAAACTGAAATGGTCTTTTAGTGCCGCAATGGTCTTTTAGTGCCGCATATTTTATTCAGGCTAAAAAGTTCAAAAGAAAAAAAAAATCTAAGGCACATGGCCAACACAACAGGGAGGGTAATGGGGGTCATTGGTCATCCTAGTCACTCCAAAATTAAACAAAAATTTCTCTTAGCTTCTATCTTCTACCATAATACCGCATTCACCCTTTCGTACTGAGAGATGTCATACTTAGCCTCCAATTGTTTAAACATTTTTTATTAACGTGTAAAAACAAGAAAGTTAACAATAATGATTATACAATAATTCATTTGTGTCGAGGGCAGGGGAAGAAAAAATTCAACAGTGATTAGTATGACCCTCCCAACCCCGTCTAGTTGATAGACTGCCCGTTCCACTTCGGTTTGTAAAGGAACCTGAGCTCCTACGGGACAGTTTCTAAGTGGGGATGAGCTCCAGATGGGATTAAATGGAGAAAAGAACAATTAGTGGGTAAGTGGGGAGGTTAGTGATTCATGCTTTCTCTCCAAGATGGGTGAAATTTAGAGGGAGAGGTGAAAAGAAGATAGTTGAGGGTGGGGATCTCGGAGGCTTTATAGTCGGGGGGGGATGGAGCATTCACTCGCCTAGCTAAAGATTATGGTACATTTGACGGAACTGCGCGTTCCACACAAAGGTGGGGAACACATATTAACATTTGGCTCTTTTTCGTACACAGACTTGCTACATGTAATTATCTTCTATCAAATTCTGCGCGATGAAGCCTTCTTCTATACAAAATTGAACCATGATACTTTACTTTGCATTTTAAATGTTTTATTCAAGCCATCATATGAAAAAATAATTTCATACATTCAACAGTATGTTCTCTAGGGTGGAATGTAAACTACACTGTGGTATGGACTTACTCACAGTGGGGAGGCGTGTGCGGTTTACTCCCGTGGTACCATGGTGAGCTCCCAACTTGAGCAAGCAATCAATCGATTTAATTGAGAAAAGGACGCTTTCATCGATACTGGAGACTGAAACATTGGTTGATCCTCATTCAATACCTGGCAACGTCCGGCCCCTCTGCTAGTATATATATATATATATATATATATATATATATATATATATATATATATATATATATATATAGCGTGACCCCCCCCCAAAAAAAAAGACAGAGGACATTCAATTGTTTTTCTAAGTATTTTACAGTTAACGGAGAAAAAAAGGCCAAAGACCCTTGTGTTTTGATGTGATGGTTTGAATATAATAAACTAGTTATGACCAAAGTTTCATTTCATTCGGAAAAAAACATTAAGAAACGGGGCCTAATTAGAGTTGGGGCTGGTTTTTTGGGGTCATCCTATATATATATATATATATATATATATATATATATATATATATATATATATATATGCAGCATTTTTTTTTCTCTGTGGCATATTTCATTAAATATAAGAGACGTTTTTTGTCTATTAATTATATTTTCGATTCTTTCCAACTTCAGAATAACAGTCTTCACTTCTGGCGGGAACTGGCTGATGTAATCACCATATTTATCAGAAGTCATCTAACTGGTTTGGAACAATTTATAAAGTTTTTTTTTTTTCATTGGTTAATTATCTATTCTATTTTTTTTTCATTGATTTAAATTAATAGCATCCTGAAATGTTTGCAAATATCTCTACAAATACACACACACACGTATATATATATATATATATATATATATATATATATATATATATATATATATATATATAGTGCGTATTAAATATCAAATTATTAACGAGTTTACATTTTTCTTAATATTTAAGGAACGAGTGATTACAATATTATTTAGCTACTCCAGTCAGAAAATAAAAGGGTTTAAAGCAGTATTAGCGAAACTATGGCAGCAGATCGGAATATATGTTGCTTTCAGTGTATCAAGTTATTAACGAGGTTGAGAAAAAACACAATATACCCATAACTTGTTTATTGAAATAATTTTCAAACATTAAATAAACTATGAAAAATGCTTAGAACGCAATAACTACATAGCAATTTCTACGTTGACATAATTAGTAGGGGATATGCGATCCTTTTTATGAATGACGTAAAAGACGTTGTGACTTTTATGAAAGACATTGATCCACAGAATTAGTCAAATTTGTGATTTCGTCAACAGTTATTCCTCGCGATATCCTTTGGAGAGCATTCCACAACTCATATTTGCTCTTAAATTGTCGTCCACTTGCATAGAGGCGTCGCTTCATTATATTCAAAAGGTTCTCAGTTGGGTTAAAATCTGGCGAATCCGCAGACCACTCCATTTTCCGTAGGCTAGAGGACCCCAGTTGTTGCAAATACTCTTTGCTTTTGTTTGCTACATGCGAAAGAAGCGTTATCCTGCATAAAAATTATAGTTTTTCTGAACGTCAACCTTTGCTTCTTTAGTCATGGTTCAAAGTGCTCCTTCAGAAAAGATATGTGAGCATTTGATGTTATTTGTACGCCTTCTGGGATTCGATGGGCCAACTAAAGTACCTGCGATAATCCCAGCCGCATATCATTATCCCACCACCACATTGTTGGCACCTTAAACGCTGATAAAGATGTCGTCCATCTAGGACCTATCCCTTGCGTCAGCCATCTCGGCCATCGAGAGTAACACGCACTTCATCCGTAAACAAATCTTTGGAAAAATCCGTTTCATGTTCTCCTCTGCCCATTTCAGTCGATTTTGTATGCGATGTTGCTTTAATGGGGGTTTTATCACAGGCTTAACAGACTTTGCCACTTTTATCAGAAGGTGACATCGAGTACTTTTTGAAACATTCTTCAATCCGGCTTGGTTAAAAACTTCTTAACTTATCTGCTCAGGGTTCTTAACAACTTCACGTTTAATTTGGAGTAGAGAACGGCGTAAAACAACTCTAGATTTAATTTATCAGCTCTCTTACTAACCTTTTTAAGGTCCTTGACAAAGTTCTTCACAGTTTGATGGTGCCTTCCTATCATTTTCGTTATTTTGAGGGTAGTTTTAATTTTTGCTAGCTATTCTGTATTAGAACTCTTTTCAGACCTACTCAAACCACCTTTACGACCCATTTTATTAACGAAACAACCTGCCTTGTTAATAATTTGACACACCTCAAATATCGTGGATTCAGCAATTACGATGGCAAGTTGTTTACATTGCACAGATCCGTACGAAAATTTCACAGTACGCGCAGCTCATCATTGCGAACGTTTTCGAAGCTTTTGATACGAAACTACCGGTAACTTTCTGAAACTGGTAGAAAAATGTTATCTCGTTAATAATTTGACACGCAGCGTATATACACACACACACACATATATATATAT
The DNA here is from genome assembly GCF_053919585.1 of Euprymna scolopes. NCBI lineage: Eukaryota > Metazoa > Mollusca > Cephalopoda > Sepiida > Sepiolidae > Euprymna > Euprymna scolopes. The sequence goes on from NC_136509.1 coordinate 80,453,475, forward strand.
ATATATATATATATATATATTGTGTGTATATGTGGACGTATGTACATATATACACATTCACATATATATTCGCACGTATATACGTGCACGTATATATGTGTGTGTATATATGTGTGTATATGTGCACGTACGCACATATATACACATGTGCACATATATATGGGCACATATATGTGTGCACGTATACACATATACAGAAGCATGCACATATATATGTGTGTATATGTACACACATATAACATATACACACATCTACATATATATGTGTGTGTGTGTGTGTGTGTGTGTGTGTGTGTGTGTGTGTGTGCACGTATGCGAACGATACGGCACGTTTTCATATATGTCTTGCGTGGTCAGTTCCATTCGTTTTGTAGATCACTAGGTTTCGCCAGAGGCAGTTGCCGAGACGGAAATTGTATTTGCCGTGCACGCCGGGAAATATTTGATATCCAATTGCTATTCCGCAACAAACGCTCATAATTCATTTCCGCTGGTTTGTTATTCAAATCGGATTGCATCGATCCTCCATTTCGTCCAATAAATTCCGGAGATCGAACGGAGTAAATCAGTCCAGTGACTATCGAGTCGTGAACGATCAACGATCAATATCTGAAATCAGAACGGTCAGAAATCACCGGTTGCTGATCAACTTTACTTAATTTAGAATATATTGATAGCTTATTTGTATCTCACGCATGCGCGCATTAAGAGAAAAAGGATTTTATGGGATCCATGTGATACCACAGACACATTTCGAACGCGCCATTATCATATCGAAGACCAACTGTTGATTTTATGCTCAGAGATTTTCTACTTGTGCATTGATAATGACTTCAGTTAAAGTATAAAATGCAAAAGTCAAGTACCATGGTTCAATTTTGCTTTGGGCAGATATTAATTTTGAACGCGTCCCTGTCATACCAAAAAGCCAACTGTTCATTTTATATGTCGGTCTTTTCTACTTGTGCGGTAATAAAAATTCTCGAATGCACTTGTGATATTAGGCAGTACCAGGCGTTTCTTTCTTAGTCCATTTTCTTCGATTATCGATTATCAGTTATCGACACTTACCGAAGATATTACGCTATAGAATCTATCTCAGAACACTGCAATGTAGATAAAGTACATTTGTGTGAAATTTTAAAATATCAGATCAACAGTTTTAGAGTCCAGAAGAAATACTATCATACACGCCGACAAATTCCTTATATATATATATATATACATATATATATATATATATATACATATATATATATATATATATATATATATATATATAAAATTAAAATTAAAATTAAAATTAAAATTATAATTAAATTTACATAAAGTTGTATATTTGGATTTTACCGTCACTGGATTATTTATCTTCCACCAGACTATCCATTCACGTATAATAACCTTTTTGTACACCATATTCCCTCTGCTTCACTTTTATGTTATCTCGTAAGATCTTTGACTTACTTGTTGTTTCATTAAATACTTTTGCACGCAAAATCCGATCCCGCATTTTGCTAATTCCTGTCCGCTAATGAGAAGGAAAGTATTTCTTCGAAACTCCGCGGATTAAGGACTATCCACTTATCTAGTGTTTCCTTTTCAGATTAAATATGTTTTTAACTGTTTTTCAAAGTGTTTTTAACATGTTTTATTAATTATTTGCTCGTATATATATATATATATATATATATATATATATATATATATATATATATATATATATATATATATATATACGGAGTACAAAGTTTAATTATTGCAAACATGGCTGGAAGACCCATTTTCATGTTCATGATTAAAAGTCGGAAATGAGATAAAAAAAAAGAAACAAGTTTATGGGGGAGGTCAGCTGAACGGTTCCGCCCTCACTTTTCATGAGCTGCGTCGAGGGATTACTTTTTCCTTTTCTTTTTAAATTTTATTAATAAAATTGAGTGAAATGTGAGACAATACGTTTAA
>NC_136509.1:80460433-80475433 GCF_053919585.1 Euprymna scolopes
CTCTTTTTGACGCTTGTTTAGACTTTCATCGCTGGACGTGCAAACTGAATGGCCGTTTTGTAAAGGAACTTTCTCTCTTGTTTGAAAACGGTCTTTGCGTTTTTAGATAATTTTTTTATTGAAGGTTTTAGTGTATAAAATCTTTCTGAAATTCGTCCTCAATTCACTTAAGGTAATTCGGTGAAATTTAATCCAAATTAATAGGATTTCAATACAAAATGAAACAACAAAAATAAAATTAATAAAATAAAAAAAGCGTCTTTAAAATGGAATTCGGTCTCCGATTTCACTTACGAACTTAGTGAAAATTCCGACCCAATCCCTGAATTTTCGTAAATCATTCTGATTGTTTTTATAATTTACCATTTTATCTTATATTGAATATTTGACATTTTTAAATTCCTGTCACGAAATTTATAAAAGCTAATTGTTGTACGAAATAATTCATTCGATCAATAGAGATTAAGGTAATTCTTACACGTCTATAACATCGCATAGAAAATATATCATTACATAAACAAATTTCGCTCTAGAATGTTTTAGATGAAAATTGATAATTTGTATTATTTCAATTCGGATACTATACTTATCTTATATTATTTGTATTTTTTGGACTACTGTTCCCATCTTGAGTGTTATTCTCATGGCGTTTCGACCGATGTAACTTTCGACCTGCTTAAAGGGTATCTTTGTATAGAACTCGAAAGTCTCCACTAAATTTCCAAAGGAAACCTTTATTTATTTAGTTTGGAGTATTTTAGCATAGGAAGCCGGAATCTTAAACAGCTTGGTCTTGTAGCTTCAGATTGCAATACTGAGGTCTTATCCCAGTAAGATCTGCTGTAGTTCACGGTGTCTGCATAGGAATGCGATTTTGTATAAATTTTTTTTTATAGTTTTTCGCATAGGTTTTCAATATGTTATATAGTCTGTATTGATTTGATGGCATGTGATGAAATTTAAAGTGTGATAATTTGAACTCTTTGTAATATACTCTGTTCCGTCTGCCTGCTTCCCACCTGACTACAACTTGGATGTCTTCAAGTCCAACGTTAACTAATTCCTAATGAACCGCCCCCTTAAGTAAACGCTTCATCAAATTTCCACACTAACTTACTGTACTTGCAATAACCCTTATCCCTGAGTGGCTTCCGGGCCTTGATAAGTGGTGACCACCGTGTAAAAAAAAACGTACTATCATTCGTATCATTTTATCTCGACTTTTACAATTACGTTAAAAAAAAAGAAGCTGCAAAAATAAGAATCGAAACAATAAATATGGGCCAGTTATTAAATAACACAGAAAAATAACAACGAAACTGACAATACTAAGAAAGAAATCAAGGCATATTGTCGGCATTTGTTATTCCAATGAATGAGATTTGGTGTAAGAATGTTTTGGAAATATACTCTTCCCATAGAATTTTAACAGTAATGTTCTTAATATCTTTAGTAACTCAGTGGTTGAGAGATAAAAAAAAAATAATGGAACATTCGAATACCTGTGTATCTCATATAGAGTTCAAGTGCTATCCCCAAATAGTGGGCTCTTTGATTTCTGAGAACGCCGACTGAAGTAAAATAAAACAATATGTATATACAGGGTGACCCAAAAAAACAGAGGACATTCAATTATTTTTCTGAGCATTTCACAGTCAACGGAGAAAAAAAGGCCAAAGACCCTAGTGTGTTTATGTGATGTTTTGAATATAATAAATTAGTTATGACCAAAGTTTCATTTCATTCAGACAAAACACTAAGAAACGGGGCCTAATTAGAGTTTATATATATATATATATATATATATATATATATATATAAAGAGAGAGAGATAGGAATATATATATATATATATATTACATTTTCACCCCAGACAAGGCACATTGCTACTTTGATGTAGGGGCTACTATCAGGGGCATAAGCTACAGGGGTATTATGTAAGGAGTTGGACAGCAAGATGTCGGTTCACGTTACGCTTGAACTTCTGCATGTCAGTACAGTTGGGGAAGCAGGAACCCGAAAGGGAATTCCAAAGTTTAGTTCTTCTGGAGAAAAACTACTGGGGTAGAAGGCTCTCTTACATCTAGGGATCTTTACTGTAAAGTGGTGGGATTTAGCTGCTTTTCGGGTTTGTTGGGGTATTTACATCGAGGGGATACAAGTGCTTGCAGTTCTTCGGAGCATTCTCCGTAAAAATACCTGTAGAACAAGCAGAGGGATGCTACATTTTATCGCTGGAACAGAGGCTGAAGCTTAGATAACAGTTCAGGACCTATCAGGTTGGCGACTCTCTTTTGAATCTTGTCTAGGAGCGAGAGACTAGTGACAGATGCACCAGCCCAAATATGACAACAGTACACCATACATGGGCGAATGGTGGCCTTATAGATGTACGAGATTCTTTCGGGCGTTATATATATATATATATATATATATATATATATATATATATATATATATGTGTGTGTGTGTGTGTGTGTGTGTGTGTGTGTGTGTGTGTAATTCTTGGTTCGTTCAATTCAATAAACCATATTTCTACATTACCAATTTATTTGAAATTTTCAGACAGCCCATCTTTAGAGTCGAGGGATGTTTCTATGTTATAAAAATAAATTAACATCGCCAATTATAAAAATATTAAATAAAATAAAAATATTTTTCCTAAGCCGATAGTGCGAACCTGCTTTGTTGATAGAACTGAACTTCCATTTCAATTCATTTCATATACCACGATTTGACGAAACGAATTAGAAGATTTCATTTTCTGTTTACTCGATAAGTAAAACAAGACAAAACACAATTCATTTGTTTATCTTCCAAAATTTTTAATTTAAATTTTTTTCTTTATTATATCAGGCCAAAAAAAGTTGCCCGATTGCTTTTTGAGTCGAAGTCATTTTTTTTTTATTTATTTATTTTTATTTTTCGATATGAACTTTTTTATTATTAAAGGTATAAATTGTAGGTGAAAGTACAGGTTTTTTTTCGAAGAAAATTTATGGATTGGTAACGTGCTTAAATAATATTTGGTGTTAATGCAGAGAGTGATCCGCGCTATTTTTTAAATCGTATTTCCACGTTTAATTAAAGTTTGATGATATGTTTTTTATTCAATTGTAAGGTTACAGAATAGGTACTAAACACCCTCCCCTCCCCAGTGGCTTTTGTGATAATAACGTTATTATTTCAGCACGGTCACTCTCTGCATGAGTACCGATTAATGTTTTGTTTTGTGCTTTTTTACCGTAGTTTTTTTTTAAGAAAACCTTTTATAACAAAAATTGGAAGTACACGTTTTTTCTTTTTTTTTTACAGAAGTTGTTTTTATATAAGAAAATATGAATGCTTTTTCTTTATTAAAGAAATTGAGTACTCATGCACTTATTGATCCGTGCTGAAATAATAACGTTATTATTTAAAAAGCCATTCTTAACATGGGGAGAAGAGAGTATTTTGTACCTATTCTGTGCAAATTAAAATTGAATAAAATTTGTACCTATTCTGTACAAATTACATTTGAATAAAAAAAACGGTAAATTTTTAGATTAGGTCCACGTCCACAATTTTCTTTTAAATGACGACTTCTATAAGTTTTCGACTATGCTGAATACGGAAATCGCATTGGAATTTTGCAGAAATAAGTAGTTATCGAGATATAAAAAGTTGTATAATGCATTGTAACCTCTGGCGGCCATCTTTTTACGCGTATGCACGCGCGTCTTAAACAAATCTACGCGCGTAACAAAGATGGCCGCCAAAGAATACAATGCATAAAAGAACTATTTATATCTCGATAACAACTTATTTCTGCAAAATTTCAATGCAATTTCCGCATTCAGCATCGTCGGAAACCTATAAAAGTCATCATTTAAAAGAATATGATGGAGGTTGACCTAATCTAAAAAATACCAAAAAACATATAAAACTTTAATTAAACATGGAAATACGATTTTAAAAAATAGCGCGGATCAAGTAGTGCATTAGCACCCATTAATCGACTAACGTGACCTTATTGCCAAATAAGCTCAGGCTACAATGTTGAACGCGCCGTTCACGTTGTTTTTTTTTTAAGTTAAATTCAACTTTCACAATATCTTTTTTATTTTTTTTTATAATATAACGATATCTTTTTTAATAATAAATTGTTAGTTGAAAGCACAGAATAGTTATAAAAACACCATCCCCTCTCTATGGTAAGAATGGATGAAAAAAATATTAGGTACTCATGCAGAGAGTGATCCGTGCTGAAATAATAGCGTTATTATTTAAAAAGCCATTCTTAACATGGGGAGGGAAGGGTGTTTTGTACCTATCCTGTACGTTAACCTTACAATTGAATAAAAAAAAACATATCATAAAACTTTAATTAAACTTGGAAATACGATTTACAAAATAGCGCGGATCAGTAAGTTCATTAGCACCAGAAATTGTTAGGTGAAATACAGAAACAAGAAAACCGTTATTTTTTTTAGCCATTCTTACCATGGAGAGGGGATGGTGTTTTGTCACTATTCTGTCCTTTCAACTAACAATTTACTAAAAAAAAAACAAACGGAAATTTTCACATTAGGTCCACCTCCACAATTTTTAACATGGGTAGGTTGGGGGTGTTTATTCCGAAAGCCGTTCTTAACATTGGGAGAATGGTGGTATTTATTCCAAAAGCCGTTTTTTAACAGCCGAAAGACAGGTAAAAGGTTAAAACACGTGGTTAGGCATGGGTTTATTTTATTCCGAAAGCCGTTCTTAATATGGGGAGGTTGGGAGTGCTTATTCATGGCCGCCAGTGTATTATAGTGCATAGTACAGGTCTTTATATCTCGAAAACTACTTGCCTCTGCAAATTTTAAATGAGATTTTCTTATTCAACATAGTCGAAAATTGTGGAGGTGGACCTAATGTAAAAAAATACCCTTCCCCAAAAAAGATATCGTGAAATTTAAATTTAAGCGCGGTACCAAAAATAAAATTAGACAGAAAAATACCTTTGGGTTGTACTTGCATAAAGACTTGAAAAAGTTGTCAACAAAAAAAAATATATAACAAGTAAATATTTTCAAAGGCAAGATAAGTTACTTTTCTACCTAATTGGATAAGTTTTAGTGTTTTTATTGGGTTTGTACTACTGTACATGTAGATTCGAAAAAGTTGTCAAAAAATAAATGTATAACAAATATTATCAAAGGAAAGATATGTTACTTTATTACCAAAATGGGTATTTTTTTAGTTTTTTTTTTTTTAATGTAAAATGTTTATTCGGCTCGCAAAACACAGCGGTTACAGCTATATTTGAAAATTACAAATGGCGGCAGACTCTGTGTTAAACACGTTAAGTTTGAGAAAATGAGTTGAAACATAAAAGACTGTACAAAATACTGTTAAAACCCACCGAATACATGTCTGCCTATGTCACGGAAACATATATTGAGAGAGAGAGTTCCTGACAGTATTTTGTATAGTTTTTTTTTAGTTTTAACTCATTTTACAAAACTTAACGTGTTCAACACAGTCTGTCGCCATTTGTATTTTTCAAATATACAGAAAAGCACTACATGTTTTCGAGCCGATTAAACATTTTACACTAAATAAAAACACTAAAATCTTATCCACTTAGGTAGAAAAGTAACTTATCGTGCCTTTGATAACATTTATTTGTTATATTTATTTTTCAACTACTTTTTCGTTTCTGTGTTTAGTAATACAACCCCGTTTTATTTACTGTAACGTTTAGTCGGCTCGAAAAACAGTGTTTTTCAGTGTATATATATATATATGTATATATATATATATATATATATATATATATATATATATATATATATATATATATATATATATATATATACTAGCTGTACCCTGCCACGCGTTGCTTTGGCTCATTTTGGTGTAATGGAAAATTCTAATGAAAAGATAAAATGCAAGTTCGATTGGTATTAATCGTGACACCCTGCACTGAAGATTCCCGAAAGGATGAAACACTAGTGTCTGTAGGTATTTAATTATTATAGTAAAAAAAATAATTTTATATATATATATATATATATATATATATATAATTGCAGCATTAAGACATTTTTTTAATTCAATTTAACATTATATAATCAATTCCTGACGCTGCAATATTTTAAGTTCTTTTCCACTTTTAACAACTAGTCCTTTATTTTTCTATGTTTAAGCTTAGCCATATTACTTTTCATGCTCGCATTTTTCTATTACAATGAATAGATTATTATAACAAGCCAGTCTGACAATCTTTGGTAATGTTCATATATATTTATTTGTTTCCTGCATGTGAATTATTTATTCATTGCAATACTTTGCACGTCAAAACATACAATATAACATCACGTACGATATATATATTAATTTATTTTATTTATCTATATCTATATATATTAATTTATTTTATTTATATATATATAGATATCATGTACTATATATTCATTCGGCATAATTACGCTGACACAAAAGTCATCATTAGATTACCGAAGTTTAGCAACATTCAACCTGTTCAGTGCGAGGTTGGTTACGATTTTGGAATACCAGGCGCTGTATATAAGAGAGCCTCGACACATCTTTTTAAGAACAGCAAAAACCTAATGAAGTTATCCCCCCTGACGAGAGTATACATGCAAATGAGTACTGCGTATGAATTCAATATTACCATGACACTTCTTACTTTGGAGGAATTGATTCAATCCGCCTAAGGCGAATGCCGTGTCTTTTGTTTTCAGATCGCCCGAGGTCATTCTACCTGGGAATACCTCGAGATTAAATCTCGACTATTCTTCCACCCAGCTATTGTGCCTCCTGAAGGAGCTGGTTTTCCTCAATTTTCTGTCTGGTGCAACATCTAGCTGGCGTGGAAACAACTAAACGCAAACAGGCAATAAAACGTTGTGATCAAATCATATCACGTGAATCCGAGATTGGCTGTGAAATGAAATTCAGTTATTAGGAACAGGTTTGTCTTGGCAAATGCTATCGGACGAGTTTGCCGCGCGGATTTCGCGCCGAACCGGATTTTATCACCGGAAATCAAAATGAAATTGACCAAATCAACGAGCTGTCCGCTATTTTTGTTTGATCAACAAAACCTGAAAGGAGATTGAAGGATAGAAAAAGAAGCTAATCGGAAGCGCGCGTCATACCGGAAATGAGTAATGAAAACAAAGAGAGACGCAGAAAGTAAGAAAAAGGGGAAGAGAGGGGCTGAGCGTCACAGAAGATAAATAGAGAAGAGAAATTATTCATAAACCGATACACAGGAAGAGAAACCGATACATATTAGCGCGGAGAATTTTGTTTATATATGCACATCCATGTATACTAGTTATTTACTTGCTTAAAGATATGTAACACAGCCTGTGAGAAAATCAGCAGCAGCCTAAGAAAAACCTGCTAGCCAAAATATTAGCAGCAGCCAAATTAAGCAAGAGTGCATGCGTTGACGTCACCGGAAGAAAAGGGAGAAAAAGAGACAGCACGTGATCGAGCAAAGGAAACAATATGGCGTGTTTTGACACATGGGCGGCGAAAGACAAAATGCGCCGCGTGGTCGAAAAGCGGGAGGTCAAGCGACGACAAAGACCCGTGCGCAAAAGAGCGTCTCGACAAGTGAATGATATATTGAAACACAGTGAAGTAGGAAATTACTGGAATAAATGCTTTTTGCATTCATCTAGAAAGATTGCTGAGTCGTATTTTGTTTGTGTTTGTCATTGCTTGTTTGTTCGGGCGACGATAACAGACTATATGTGAGTCCGACACAGATAAAGAGTAACGTCCACGTCACAGATATTGTACAAGAGCAAAATTCGAGCAGACGCCCCTCGTTTGTGGACAGCATTCTGCATCTATAAACATAACTGGCAACTACTGGACCATTTGGCATTACGCGGTCGCGAGGTTTCAGCTGATAAACAATCAACTAACCCTTATTAATAAAGAAGATAACGCCTATGGAATTTTATCTAGCATCTAGCTTCACACAGATAAAAAAAAAATCATGAAGAGTAGAAAGTGAACATTGAGTTTACTTTGAAAAGCTTCGTAAGTCTTGCTTCCTTTTTTGTCCTTTTTTTACAAAGGGATTACCATGTATCAAGGCCCGGGGGCCAATCGAGGATAACGATTAATGTGTGTATTGTAGTTACTGGGGCAGTTATGTAATAATCATTTGTAAAAGTAATTTGGTATACTTGGGTTATTTACGAGGACAATTCAACCAGAACTCGTTTACGTTGGACTTGAAGACAATGATATTGCAGTCAACTGGAAAGCAGACCAGCGGAACAGAGTTTATCAGGCTTGCAGTTTTAGGAAAAAATTCATGAAATTCATATTTAGGTTTAAGCACCGATAGAGGGTGGAGGAATGTATTGATAATGATTTTAGCTAGACAAGTTTTTTGTGAATGATTGGCGAGGGGCAACCATAGATTGGAGCTCAGTTGAACACTTGCCAGGAAAATAGCGATAGAGCAGGGGCAGCCTTACAAGATCTCTTCTATGGAAAAGGAGTTGCAGAGAAAAGATAAGAGAATCGCTTACGAAGTCTGTTTTGAACTGTCAAAGCTGGATAGGGGGATTCGAGCAGATCCTGCTCAGATGTGGAAACAGTACCTCTTCCTAGGATGTACTTGGCTCTTATACAGCTCGCGAATTGAATCAGCAGTGAGATATCTACTGGAACAGTAAAATAATCCAACCATTTTTCCAGTAACCTAGGCAACACATTTGATGTATGTGCTCAATTTCTGATCAAAAGTTAAGTCCAAACCAAGAAGCGTGTCTCAGCATGAAGCGTCCTCAAGGTGAAAGCCGTTCATTTTAATAGGTGCCAGATGTGGGTCTTCCTACATTCTATGGGCGATATCTCTAAGAGGAAAGCATTGTCGTTTCTGACAAAATACGAAGTTTCCACTACTAACGATTACTACGCTATTGTGTCAATGATTATCGTATACTCATTAAACATTTTTCCTCGAGTAGTCTTCGGGCCTTGATATGTATTACCTCTTTTGTAAAAAAAAAAACAGGATAAAGAATTACCGTTTCTGACAAAGGGGTAGAGATTGTTGTTTACTGTCAATATAAAATTATCATTGGCTAGTTTTTAATTTTGATTTGTTTTATTCTGGCATTTTACACCAAGTGTTTTCACGTTTTGTTTCGAACGATTTGCACAAAAGAATGCAATGCTGTTGCGGCAGTATCAAAGTTGTTCGATTAATATTCGAGAACCCATCCGCGTCTTGGTATGAATTAAAACTGCTGTATTAGAAGACGCGCACTCTTACATCGTTCATGGGATTCATTGTCTGGTTTTCTATTTTACGCATGTAAACTATTTCATACTATTTGACTGCAAAATATTTCACCTCTTATAAAGTGTGCCTTAAAATGTCTTAATCGCAGTTGTAAAGTGTTGCGGTGTTGGATGATGACTTTATACTCTCTTAAAGAAGTTTAATTATATTAGATCCATTTATCATTCGGGATTATTTAATTTCAAAATACGATACCTGTTTCAAATTGTACTCTAAAACGTAACAATAGCGAGTCTAATGTAAAGCCAGTATCGATTATTGATGTAACACTCTTTTACAATGACTTGCTTACATAGGCCGCGTGTTTATCTGATTTTATCCGACGGGAGTACTTTAGGACAGTATTACTGAGGGTATATCCGTGTTTGGAGGAAAAGCATTACATAACAAAATAAGTCTAGGTACTATTTATTGCATAGCATTGTCTAGAATAAAACCTGCTTTTCATCATTAATTGAGAGAAGTAAATTAATGCGTGTATTTTTTACGGACTATTTTAGAGGTAAGGTAAGAGGAAGGGGGAATGCTGTTTCCCGTGTTTAAGTTGTCATTAGTAGATGGATGTTTGGTGATTCTTTTAGCTTTGCAATTATTTATTGCCCTTGGTTTAAAATTTCCCATATCTTAGGTTGTTTTTGTAGTTGTATATCTTTTGATGGTGGTGACTTTATTTTCCTTCTGATAAGTGTTATTTTTAGTTATTTATTTATAGCGCATTTGTTTTAGTTTTCTAGTTTTCAGAGTAGGGGTAATGTAGTTGTGTTTACATGTATATATATATATATATATATATATATATATATATATATATATATATATATATATATAAACTTTCTATACTGGCCCTTACGACAGACAATAGACCTTAATATTTACAATTCATTTTAGAAAAGATAGATTATTTTCTTCGTGACCTCATACTATATCTGAAACCAAAATTCATAAACTAAGTATTTTAATCCATGAATGTTGAACTTACAAGATGGAATTTCTGGACAGATATGTAGGAGATTTCTATTAGAATATTCTGCAAACGCTAAAGAAAAGGAGATGAGGAGAGGCAGATATATAGAGGGAATGGTGAGATGAGAACGAAAAAAGACAAAAAGGGAAGCCAATAAAATACCCTTTGAAGCATGGCATAAGTGGACATTTCTTCATGTGCTCTGGACTCTAAGGTCTGGATTATCCAACGGCCTTCTAGCCATTGTAATCCGATTAATAACATGCCCGGAAGATTATAAACGCTGTCCACGTGTATTATTGGCGCGAGATTTAATCATGCCCTTGCAGCCAAAGACAGGTTTAGGCGTGCAAGCATCCTCTGCCCTTCTAACTATTGTTGCAGGATTCAATTATTTGTATATGAAGAGGCCCCAAGGACAAACGCCTTATGCAAAACGCGACTGCGTCGGAATTTGTAAATAAAACACTTGGCTTATTAGAAACAAAGTAAGGAATGCAGTTAGATAGACGCAAGACCCGTATGCAGCATGCAGTTTAAAAATATAGTGAAAACCCGTTTTTATGATCACCATTTTTTTGCATGAATCACACGCGAAAAGCTTTTATGTTCGCAGATACAAAGTTGACTAAAAAGATCTTGCGGTTTTTAACTTTTAAATTCAGATGAACGGTTCAAACAAAATATTCTTAATCGAAATAAAAACCACCAGACTCAACACACTTTTACATGCGTAAAACAAGTGTATTTATGTCAGTGACGTAAACATTTTGCGTTCTGGCAGAGATGAAGTCTCTGAAGGCATTTTTGATATCGACTAGTTTTTTTAAACATTTCTTACGCAGAAACTTCTAGCGATGCTTGCATAAGTGGATTCGATAGGTGAACAATCTGGAGATTATGGCGAATGAGGAAGAGTTTTATAGCCTAATTCGTTCAGCGTCTACAGGGTCGATTTAGCAACGTGCGGTCGGTCATTGTTGTTGAGGAGAATTGCTCCTTTCCTATTGACTGATGATGTATATTGCTGTCGAAGTTTCTGATGTATTCCATCGATTTGTTGACAGTATTGCGCCGTAATGGTTACGCGTGCATTCAAACAATTATAGTTTAAACCGGTCTCGGACCACCAAATAGTTAGCATGAGTTTTTTGTGCAACTCTTGATTCGGGAATTGTTATCGAACTTCATCGGCGTCTAACCACTGAGCTGAGCGTCGCCAGTTGTTGTAAAGAATTCACTTCTCATTGCAAGTTAGAACCTGATCGAGAAACAGGTCGTTCTTATTGCGTAAAGTAAGGAATGATGACACTTCATAACGGCGTTTCTTTTTGTTGTAACTTAAGTCGTGAGGAACCCATTTATCATTTTTGTCTTTCCAATCTCTCTCAAGTGGTTGGAAATCGTCGTAGATGTTACGTCCTATTCAGAAGCAAGTTCTCAAAAAATAATGCGTGGGTCGATTTCGAGTAAGGCTTTTCATTGATATTGTCAACATCAGATAGATGACTACTACGCTCATAATCTTCAAGACTCTCGTCACCACCAGAAAATTTCTAAAACCACCATTGAGCTGTGCTTCATTAGTTTCCTGAACCAAACGCTTCATTGATATCGCGAGGTATTTCAGCAGCTTTTCGGCCTAGCTGGAATTGAAATAAGAAAATTGTGGAAATTTGCTTTCTTTTTCAATCTTATATTCAACGCTCTGAAAAGAAGACATGATTGTTTTGAAACACTTGTTATATAAACGATTAGATAGAGCGAAGAACGCTCTAACATATGACATATAATATACAGTTATTATAAAGAAAACTTCTTTGAGAATACAAAATTTGAAAGCAAAATTTAAAATTCGTAAAGAACTTTCTTCCCAACATATGTTATCGTCTTTTACACCCAACAGAACATAATTTCCAAAAGTTTTTCGAGAAAGACGCAGAAATTTGAAAAATTCGGAGATGCTGTTTGCAATTGCAGTAAAAAAATGACCGATAATAATAATTCTAGTAAAATATAATGATAATAATAATAATAATAATAATAATAATAATTATTATTATTATTATTATTATTATTATTATAATTATAATTATAATACTGAAATATTAAGGAAAACCTTTGAACGCGGAGAATAATACAATACTATATAACGAATAAGCGTTACAGGGAATGAAGAACACCGAAACTGCATATCAAGAGCTTCTACACCCCCATCATGCATCCCCCCAATGTTTCATCATCGTTTCCCCCAATACAAAAGTGAAACCAAAGGGCCGAGAAGGGTCAATAAGGACTGAAATACCGAGGAGCGAGCACCAACCAGACCTCGGCTGGACAAGCGCAAAGAGAACTGGGACCTTGGGGAGGCTGAGTGCCACTCAAATTCCAGTATAAACACACCAATTAAGTAACTCACATTTCATCATTTTTCATAATTCTTGGATATGTTACTAATTTCGACAATAATTTTCATAACTTTAACCTACTATATCGCTCCCCCTTACTTAAACCATAACTTTGATATATTTCCTGGACTGATTATTTCATTACAAACAAATCAATCAATTCAGGGTATTCTCATAGTATATATGTTTCACCTATCTTATCCAATCCCGGGTGACGCCGCATATACTGCTAATATATATCGTTCACCTATCTCATTTGATCCCGGGCGACGCTGGGTATTTTGCTACTATATGTTTTCCACCTATATCATTCAATACTGGGTGACACTTTCTGAAAGTATATATTTGCAGATCTCATTCAATTCCGGGACTGACTTCATGTCCGCCACCCCACTGTTGAAAATATACGTTAAATAAAGTAATGTTTAAATCGTAAACTATTTCATCCATTTCCGGGACTGACTTTATATCCCCAACCCACTGCTAAAAAGATACATGAAATAATGTAATGTCTAAATAGTAAACTGTTTTCGCCATTTTTGGAACTGACTTATAATCCCCACCCCACTGTTGAAAATATACATGAAATAAAGTAATGTATGAATCATAAACTTTTTCAGCCATTTCCGGGACTGACTTCTTATCTCCCATCCTACTGTTAAAAATATACATTAAATAAAGTAATGTCCAAAACGTAAATGGTTGCAGTCATTTCCGGAAGCGACTTCATATTTCCTACCCTAATGTTAAGAATATACATTAAATAAACTAATGTGTAATGCGTAAACGGTTTCACCCATTTTCGGGACTGATTTAATATCCCCCACCCCACTGTTAAAATATACAAGTAATGTTTAAATCGTAAACGGTTTGAGTAATCTCTTGGACTGACTTCATATCCCGTATCCCACTGCTTAAAATATACTTGAAATAAAGTAATCTTTAAATCATAAACTGTTTCAGCAGCTTTTCAAAAGTAATACATAAAAACATTAACCTGGTTAGAGATTAGGCAACCATTGCTTCAACATGAATTTCTGAGTGTAGTATCAGTTTCAGCATTCCAGTGACTTAAATTCCCCCTTTTTTGATCTTGGTTGATGGAGAAGAAATCCTTCATTACTGATACAATTTTATTTTTTGTTATTGACCATAGTGACCCTTTGGGGAGCTGGTATCCCCCTAAAGTTTGAACCGACCTCATGTCCAATTCCGCCCTTGTGGGGAGGTAAGTAAACAAAAAAATATTCAGAACGGACATATTCCAGATCATTTTATAATTAGTCACAAGTAACATTTCCAGGGCATTTTGTAATTAAATCAGAAATAAATTTTTCCAGTTACTTTTTTAATATTACATTTTTTTACATTAAACATAGTACCTATTCACAATGCCTCTCCACGGGGCAGATTTAGAGACCAGGGTCGTTTTTTAACGTGGAGAAAAATTGTCTTAGTCGTAAAGGATTTCTCTTTCACTGAGAGAGAAGAAATTGAAATATAGTACCTGAAGAACAGATACTACACTTTGATCTTAGCCAAAAGGCCAAGAAAGACAAATCATTTGTATTAGCTTTGCCTCAACAGCGACACAATTTTTTTTATATTTCCTTTTCCTTTTCAAGGTTTATTTGGAATATTCCACTTTCCTTTTTTAGGGATGCACAGCATGATAACGGACGTAGCGATAAGCGTAATAATATAATGATGATGATGATGATCATCATCATCATCATCAGTTGGGTAACATTTTATTAGGGTACGAATTTAGATCTAGTGTTGAACATCGGATTCTGGAAGAACTATTTCGGCCGATCATAATTCTTATCCGTCACTTATCCATCTTCCTCGAGAGTTACGTCATGCACCAATAATTTTCCAGGGAAAATAGAAAAGAAAAAATCGCCCGGAAATTGCACAACAGAGAAAATGTATTTCTCGTCATGATTTTTTTTTACTTGTTTTTTTTTTTCTCACTCTATTTGGTTTTCGTTCGTCTTCTTTATTTGTATTCCTGTAAGAATCAAAACGGGCAGATTAATAAATTTGATTGGTTTTATCATGAAATATTTTCTTTTTTATGAAATGTTTTCCTTTATTTTATTTTTTTTGTTGAAATTTTTTCTTTTTATATATACAGAATCATACAACAATTCTAAGTGTGCTCAACGTCGTTATAATACAACTTGACGTGCTAATCTTTCTCCTTCTTCTATTCATCTCCTCTTCTTTTTCTTCTTCTTTTTTCTCTTTTTCGCCTTCTTTTTCTTCCTCATTCCCTCTTCTTCATCGACATG
>NC_136509.1:80477933-80522933 GCF_053919585.1 Euprymna scolopes
TCACTCATTTATTTAGATCAAGCGAAAATTATTAAATACGTGATAGATAGAGCTAAAAGAAGACTTTTAGAATCAGCACTAATTTTGAATACTAATACTATTACGCAAAGAAAAGGCTTCTACCATTTAACCCCTAGCATAGGGAAAATAATATATATATATGTGTGTGTGTGTATATATATATATATTAAGTAATGTGATTTATAATTTATCTTTAGACTATTGTTCTAATCTCCTTTAATTTATATATATATATATATATGTATATATGTTTATATATATATATATATATATATATATATATATATATATATATATATATATATATATATATATATATATATACTAGGAAATGTACCCGGCGTTGCCCGATATTAAACGTGACGTTAAATTTCTTCTGAAGCGAAGTCTGGGTATTTTGGGACTTGTGGGCTTGCGCCTGTCCTTCTGCCACCCCCAGGATCTGCCAGCAGTCATATAACTGCGCTGAGGAATCACCATATTCTTCAGCACATCCAGGTACATTTTGGTGTTGACTTTCAAGCCGACTTCGAAGATATGAGGTAGCATTATGTAGCCCTCACTTGAAACGACACCAAAGACCATAACCCTGGCCGGAAATTTTGTTATCATCACCCTGGCCACGTGCCTGTTATTCGTAGCAATCCAATGATGCATTCGAAGTTGCTGGCAATCGTCTAATAGTCATAACTTCGATCGGTAGAGAACATGAGTTGTACATCGAGTCATTTTCACACATGATTGAAGGCTCCTATTGCTCTTGGGATTTTTACAGAATTGGCCAACTAGTAGATACTCTGCGATAAAAAAGGGAACCGATTTTCATCAAACGGAAATGGGAGCAAGTCGTCTTTTCTAAAGTGATAATATTATCGTTCAACACTGTATCTACATCGGAATGATGAAAATCTTACAAAATCTGGTGAATATCATGAGAAATTGCTGGAGCTCTCTGGCCTAGTCCTAATTCTGCTTAGACCACGAAACTATGGCTGACTCATGTGATGGAATCCTGGTCTTGCAAGAGATCTCCTACTTCTGGCGTAACTCAGACAAATTTGTTTGGAGATTTTGCTCTACAGCATATCAACACTTTCCGAATGCTGATTTCAGTAATTTCAATAAAAGTGATTAATTCTCCAACTTTTTAAATATTTTCAGATATTTATTTATTGTGTTTAGTTTTGTGGTTTTGTAGAGAAAAATTCTTTTTGTTTTGGGCTTTGCAGAACATGATTGAGTTTTCTAAAGGGAAACGAAAAATCAATAACATCAATGTTTGGTGCTTTTTAGGTAAACAAAAAAACGCATATAGGACATGCATTTATCTCTAGTTTATATATCGTTCGTTGTTATTAACTTCTAAATTCAAATAATTTCATCTTTCTCTGTGATGCAACAGATATTCCCACATTTTGTAATTTATTACATCTTGTAATTTATTACATCTTGTAATTTATTATGGGAAAAACAGAACGTTAGAAAACGTATTTGACTCGCATATTATTAAACATTCATGACTGTAGTTTTTTTTTCTACGAAACATGGTTGTATTACTCACAAGATTATAAATTTAATTTAAATTAACATGGGTAGCAATTTTTGTACGGGATCACACTATCTTACTTTAACTAAGAATTTTCTGCGTCTTGCGACAAATGAGGCCGTCAACGTAAATCATCGTTCTCTGTATAAAACAATACCAACACCGTCCCCGCCACCTATTGCATACAAGATATATACAGTCATTAATGCTTGCCTTAAATGTATATATAAAGTGTATAAACCATCGTCATTGTGAAAGTGAATAAATTTTCGTGCAACATACTGCGTATCAAAGCGTCTATGTGCGCGGTTGCGTGGATGGCTATTTAAAACGTACAATAAAAATATGAGCATGAGACAGTTCTGTTTAACGGGCTACTAACTCTAATCCCCAAAACGTACGTATAATTAAAAGCACAACCTAGGTCAATAGTAATCATGTAGAGTAGGGTTATTTTTGTAAACTCGTGCTAGGGATTACAAATGAAAAAAAAACACAAGTAGTGTAAAGTGTATAAAATATAATATGTATTTATCATAAAGAATACAGGAGCCACTAAAGTGGTATGAGAGGAACGTGTCCGTAGCATACGATTAAACATGGTATGAATGTCTCCATTTAGTCTCTGAAACCAGTGGTATTCATAGGACTGGTTGATTCCACTTATACCCCACAACAGTTATTTAAACAAAAAAATGAACAGTCATCGCATTTTTAGTATTGCAAAAATACTTTATTTCCATTCATTGACACCGCGGTGACCGGAGTCGGAATGGTCAGTTCTCGCCCGTATAACACCGTGAAGTTTTAACGCTTCTTTTGATTCCTCCGGAGTAAAAGAGCCGATGCCCTCTCCAGGCGAACAGCTCTGTTGTTGTTGTTGTTGTTGCTGTTGTTGCTGCTGCTGTTGTTGTTGTAGTTGTTGCTGTTTGCTGCTGCTGCGGTTGCTGCTGCTGTTGTCGCTGTTGCTGTTGTTGTTGTTACTGTTGCTGCTGCTGTTGTTGCTGTTTCTGTTCTTGTTGTTGCTGCTGCTGTTGTTGTTGTCGTTGGCAACCGTTCGTCTTGGGAGACGATGGTGTAGCAGTTGAGCTACATCGTGATAAGGAAAGATAGCTGTTGCTTGTACAGCAGTCCCCCCCTCTCTACGAAGCCAAAGGATCCAAGGGAAAGTCACAGTTAATACAGCTTGGTAGTAACAGTGCTGCAGGAGTTGCCGGTGATAACAATAGAAAATCACACTGCCTAAGGCAGTCTTGTTTTGGATTTTCGACTTCAGATTCTTTGTTTAGGGTGTACTTCCTTAGTATTTCCTCTGAAAATCTTGCAAAGCATCAGATGTTTTGAATAAAAGTTGCCTTTTCCTAGGTGAGCTACTATCCAAATTTCACCTGCCTCACCTGTCCGAAGTGACTGGTTTTAAGGCGCCAGTGTACCGTCTTTGACTCTTCTCTTAATTATCATAAACAGTTTCGTCGGGAGTAGTAGCTAAACAACACGAAAAGGCCAAGAACTAGACGTGGCTGTCAGAGGCTATTTGAGAGGCACAATATGAGAGCATTTTTATGGAGAGGAAGCTTATCCCCACTACCACTTTCATTCGTGACAAGTTTTTAAACCTGTGACAGAACAGTTCTGTAACTGACAGAAAACTCTTCAATTTTCGTTATTATATCATAATTTTCGTTACTATATCATGAATTGTTTCTTTCTCTTACGGAACTGACAACCCGCGAAACTACACTTGTTTCATCTTTAACGTTCTGTTATTGCCTATTGTTTTAAATTGTCTTATTCAGCCCGTTTTCGACTTTTTCACAATTGTCTTCTTGGTACAGATTTAATTTGTATCTATTTATTTATTTTTGCAGACTACATGATTATCTTGTTGATCTACTCGAATCTTCGTTACCGTAGCGCCCCAAACTGCGTCACTCTTACTTCCCGTTGTGATTAAATCTCTCTCAAATTTTAACTTTCCATTCATTTTTACTTTTCTTTTCTTCAACAAGGAGTCACAAGTAGCATATTTTAAGGGGGTTATCTTGCAAACTATAGACGCTATCACTAATTATTTATTGTGGTTTTTAATTTATTGGTTAATCGTCCAATTTTTCTATTTTATCCTTAGAATCTTTCAAAGACACGCGTCTAATTACCACAACCCAGAAAATGAAATCGACTTCCTCCACTTACAGTCTTGTTTGAAAGGTTAATGACTTGGTTTCAAGGCAATAACTATTTCTGTAAGGAACTTATGCTACCAAAACAGTTTAAGTTCACTCTGTAATTTTTCATAATTTAAATGTATACATTTCCTTGTGTAAATAATTATTTTTATATTTATCCTGTATGTCATTTGAAAATATATGCTGGCATTTATTAATATATATCTAAAAATGATAACCACAATCTAATACCTTAATTAATTATACGTGCCAGTAATAGATATGCGCGCAAATATATCCAGCTGGCACTGGTAATATGAGTAGGGGGTATGTCGAATATAATATTAAAAACGGTATTTGCAGTTAGACTAAGAAGTTATATTATATTTCTCTTAGTCTGCCTGTTTGTCTGTCCGAAACTCTTTTTCTCGGAAATTAGTCAAACGATATAGCTGTAATGTTGTATGGAGCGCAGCGAACTAAATTTTATCGGATCTGTGAAATGGACAATTAGGGATTAAAAGGGATTAGTCACCACAATACTACATTTATTCTATGAATTTTACTGGAAACTCTTGAGCCTCCCATGCTTATTTGTGTTTTGTT
This sequence comes from Euprymna scolopes, assembly GCF_053919585.1. NCBI lineage: Eukaryota > Metazoa > Mollusca > Cephalopoda > Sepiida > Sepiolidae > Euprymna > Euprymna scolopes. The sequence goes on from NC_136509.1 coordinate 80,482,272, forward strand.
ACGGCGTTATTAGTTTGATGAACTGGTAAGGATTAATGCAAATTAATAGGGGACAGTTGTTTACACAAAAACTGAGCACAAATTTAACAATAATTAACCATAATTTTTTATTACTATGATATTGTACTATTGGCTACTGTTCACTCTTTACCCCTTATCCTGAAGTGGCCTCTGGGCCTTGATAATTTGTGATTCCTTTGCATATATATATATATATATATATTTATATATATATATTTATATATATATATATATTTATATATATATTTATATATATATATATTTATATATATATATTTATATATATATATATATATATATATATATATATAAATGAAAAATGTGAGGCTCGCTCTTTGTTTATAAACAAAGCGGTTAGAGCACTGTACAAGTGGTGGACGGATGTTTGTTTAAAAAGACATTTGGCGAGATTATTTACGGGCGCTGCTCCCGTGGGTCGATATGACAGTCAACACGATGGTTATAGGTTCAATCCTTGGCTTGGGGGAGGTGCTAATTTAGCGGCACTGATGAGTTGTGATACAACGAAACAGAACTGTATGTCGATGACTACAAATATATATATATATATATATATATATATATATATATAATCCCCTTAAGTAATCCAAATTAACAAATTTACACTCTTTACGATCACCACGATATTGTCCAATTGATTACTTTACATTCATTAACATTTATCCTCGAGTGGCCTACGGACCTTCATAGGTAGTTACTCTTTTGCAAAAAAAAAACAAAAGCTGACGTTCAGTAACGAAATAGATGCATATCCTTTACTCAGCAAAAAAGCATCTGTAACAAAATATTTTTGCAAATGTGCATTTTCTAACCTGGCGACCATTAAAACCAAGTCCGATATTCGTCATACTGTACCAAAGACGGAGGTAAACATAAGATGCCCCGTCACACTAATCCAACAATGTATCCTTTTCAGCAAAATATGTAATATTTGATTTATAATTTTAGATACCTAAATAAACAACATAAAACAAAATCTTGTTTTTTATGAAGAGTTGATGTTGACATACGAGCCATTACAGGTTGGGAAACACCGTTATAAAGTATGTTTTAAGATGACAGTATGATTTGAGAAAACATGCAATGAGAACTGAAATGAACGGTTATTTTCTCTCAATCGCTGATCGTGTATTCTATCTTATAAAAACATTACCAAATACAATGTTGTTAGTAAAAAAAGGAAGCTCTAATAGCACTACACTCAGTGTCAAGTTGTCTTATTAGTGGTTAAATCTGAATACTAAAAAGTGATACTTTTTGAAGTTTATAAAGCTAACGTGCAACCATCTTTGATAGCATAACGTGTTTGTGTCACGTAAGTAATTGAAAATGTAAGGCTAAATGAGTATTAAAGAGCCACGTCCGTGCACACAGCCGCAAAGCAACCAATTGAAGAGATATTTTTTGTCAGTTAATTCTCGTAATATAAATGTAAACACATGTATATATATATATATATATTCATATTTATATATATATATATATATATATAGTCTTTGAAGTTTTTAACCTTTAAAACTATACAAAAAAATTATTTTTTATCATTCGTTAGAAACCCATCCAGTCAGTGCATCAACTCGCTCTCGAATTTACTATAGTACTAATATTTTATTTCTAAGGGATCATCAGTCGTTTACCATGAAACACTGTTTCGGGGATTTAAAAACAAAACAGTATATTACATCATGGCTCCCCAGCAGTGTTGATCAAACACCACCACCCTTAATCTTAGGAAGAAGACATGTTACATATATTTGATCCAATTTCCTATTCTTAATTGCAATTATTAACCTTTTCATACTATAAAAAGGAATTTCTAACCTGTGCGATTCATCAATTTCCACATTTAAAATGGATACATTTAATTTTTTTATTTATCAGTCTTGTATTTATAAGATTAGGATTAATCCATTTAACTACTTATCACCGCCCACTATTATTAGTGTTTAGTATATTTACATTCTAATTTATTTAAAATTAGATATATAAAGGTTAAAAAGATTTTTACATATATACTTTTTTATATATATATATAAAAATTTATTATATGTAATCATAAATACATTTTATACATTGCTAATATAGTTTTGGATTTCCTTAATTTATATAGTCTGGTATATTTTAAACGATTCAAAAGCATCAGGATACCGAACAAATGCTTTATTTTACTGTTTAAATATTTTATTTTTATCCCCACCTTGTTTCATCATCCTTATTACTAAGCTAGAAACTGGTGGTATAAAATCTGTTAATTTTAAAGTAACGCGAGCTATTCTCAAAAACTCTGACATAATGGTTCCATAAAACATAAAAACAGGGCAGGTGCTATCTTTAAGGGGCATACGTACTATTTTAAACGGGATATATATATATATATATATATATATATATATATATATATATATATATATATATATATTCCAAGTTCAAAAAAGTTCAAAAGATTAGAATCATTAAATTCCAACAAGGATCGTTGATAGTCCTCAATCAAAGAGAGCAAATTTGTAATTATTTATGTTTCTTTATGACTATATTTGCATAAAGAATGTATATATATATATATATATATATATATATACAATTATTAGTACATTAATTTAAATGCCTATAGACACTAGTGTTTAATCCTTTCGGGAATCATCAGTGCAGGGTATCATCATTGCAGCAGGTGGGGAGATTCGAACCCAACCTCAAATCCATCTATGACTCTGTTATCAAGGAATAAACCACACAGCTAAAGTTAACCGCTAGGAAATGCAATTGGAATTCAAACCTTTATTATTAAAATCGACACATCCGTCCAAAATGATCTAATCGTTATAACATCGATCTTTCCATGTGAGCTTGAATTACCGACTATGATAATAACAATAAAAACAGAGTTCTTAAAGGGGCTGACATAATTATTACAATCACGATTTAAATACCTACAGGCACTAGTGTTTCATGCTTTCTGGAATTGTTAGTGCGGTGGGGCACGATTACAGCCGGTTGGGTGATTCGAATCCAGCGTCGAAGCCATCTCTGGCTCCATTAGTGAGGAACAAATCACATCGCCAACGTTAACGTCGAGAATACACTTGAAATCAAAACATTAATTATTAAATGTGGAGTCGTTCGTCTATAGTGATCTAATGGTTATACCGTCACGATCTGCGCATATATATATATATATATATATATATATATATATATATATATATATATATATAACTTTGGAAGGAGGATATATATATATATATATATATATATATATATATATATATATATATATATATATATATATATATAAAACTTTGGAAGGAGGAGATGTAGGTAAAATATTTACCCATGTTTTCATGTTTGGACTCCATACTGTTCATTGTCAAAATGTTTTTTATTCAATACGTCTGACGATAGGCTGTTCTTGTGAAAATTTTCAATCGACATAATGTTTGAATTCGTCTGAATAGTCTTGAAACAATTGTAACTAACGATGAAATACACGATTTGTTGCTATTAATCTATTCCTTGATGATTTGATTTTGTTAAAACGATATATATATTTTATAAATACAGATTCACACACACACACACACACACACACACACATATATATATATATATATATATATATATATATATATATATATATATATGAGATAGACGTTCTAAAAGTAATACATCCTACTTTTCTTACGCTTAAACTGAGCAGCAGGGATGGCAAATTGCATTGTTACGATGATTGAACTTATACCTTAAAGACCTTAAAGTTCCATCTCTCTGTTGCAGATATAGACGGCATGGGACTATAAGAATACGCCTTGGACGTGCGTCGGAAGCAGGGACATGTCATTGAGTTCGTCTGCGCAGAAAGAATTGAATCGATACAACATACGTCGACTCCTAAATACACACACACACACGTCCTACCCTACGCACCCAGTTGACCAAGTACCAATGGGCCCCGCACCTCCACTCAAGTAAGAGTAAAAAAGGAAAAAAATGAGAAAAAAAAACAAAGAAAGATAAATAGAAACACAAGCATAGAGAGAGAGAGAGAGAGAGGGGGGAGAGAGATAAGACAGCAATGACTACAGTCCAGCCCAATGGACCAGGAATATAAATTGAACATACGAATGAAACGAAGAATCATTTACACATGTTTCTACCTCTTGGAAACATTTCAAATGAACTACGAAAATGTTCTTTTACATTTTAAACACGTCTTGAATATATTCTAAATATATTAAATAGTTTCTGAAGACGACGCTTCACAGAACATCTGAAACGCGTTAAAAACGATTTCAATGATTTAAAAAAAATTATTACAATGATCTAAACACAATTTACAATGAAAAACCAAAACACGGAATAATAAAATATTGTTTAAAAATACACATTGTTGGTGACAACTCCCTCATTTAAATATACATCTTTCTCTCGTTGGAATTTCTTAACCCATTATATATATATATATATATATATATATGTGTGTGTGTGTGTGTGTGTGTGTGTGTTTGCGTGTGTGTGTTTGCGTGTGGGTGTGTATATATCTTTTCTTTCTAATATTTCTTTCTATTTTTATACAGTTTCATTCTTTTCTTCTTTTTCTATTATCAATTCCTTTATTTTTACTCCCTCCATGAGTATTTCGTACGGTTGCATCTAATCTTTACTCCTTTTTTATTTAACAGCTTAAACACCGATATCAATCGGGCTCGATCATGCTGATAATCTACTCCGTTCACCCCTCCACATTACATGGACTAAAGATCTAATACGAAAAAGAAGTCAAGATGCCATGATATGATCTGGAGTATAGATAGCATCATCGGATGACATGCGCTTCGTTTATTCTTTTTTTTTTGTGGTGTATTCTACAACGCAGGACCCGAACACATTAATATTACTATGGCGTAAGCACCAAAATCAATATTTAGCAAGGTCACAATTCTTCGATAACCCAAATGTATACATAGTTAGCAAAAGTATTACGAATTCTGTAACGCTGTATACCTTTTCTTTAACGGTGACGTTACATTTTAAATTTAATATTAAGCAAGGTCACAATCCTTCGATAACCCAAACGTATACATAGTTAGAAAAAATATTACGATCTTCTGTAACGCTGTATACCTTTTCTTTAACGGTGTCGTTACATTTTAAATATAATGTTTAGCAAAGGCCACGATCCTTCGATAAGCCAAATGTATACATAGTTAGTAAAAATATTACGATCTTCTGTAACGCTGTATACCTTTTCTTTAACGGTTTCGTTACATTTTAAATTTAATATTTAACAAGGTCACAATTTTAAAAAACCTGTAACAAAATGCAAATCAAAAATGCGAAATGATATCACTGTAAGGAAAAAGATTATTAAAAAGAAAAAATGCACGTTAAAGGGGCGATCACTTTAGAGAGATGGATGACATTCGAGATGACAGAGGTCAGAAAGAAGGAGCACCACGACGATTTATTCAGAAATACCTGGAAATAAATATCTTTGTTACAATAAAAGAGTCAAGTTATTACTTGGACTATATTCCTTGCGATGTATTCGTTTTTCGTGTGTAAACTTGCGTAACATTACACTCGAAATGTATAAACAGTAACGTCACAATTCTTCGATAACCTAAGTGCATACATTACTTAGCAAAAAATATTACGAACTGCTATAACAGTGTTCACCTTTTCTTTAACGGTGTTGTTACATTTAAACGAACTCAACATGTTGTAGACTCCGTCGCAAGTGAACAGATAAAGGACAACAAATTTTATACACTTCTTCTTCTTCTTCTTCTTTTAACAAAATCCTTTATTTCTGGTATTTCCAACAACACACTTTTCTAAATATTAAACACATCATTTCTCCTTCTACGATCGAGTGTGACTTTTATTCTCTGTTGTGACGTCATTCACGTGTCTCAGACACGTTCTTTTCCGAACTGTCTCTTTTCCGTTCATGTGTGTCATTTTTATCTCCGCTGTGACGTCACACCACGCAGCCGGCTATGGCATTACCATGTGTATGCTGCTGCTAATATATCGTAAGCGGCTCTGCGATAATTCAAGATTCAATAAATACACATGAATATTATTTCAATTGCCATTGTTGACTCGTTAGAAAATGGAGGACTATATTTCGTAGTGACGTCACATCGAAACCTAATCGACATGTTTGATCTAATTTTAGACCGTTATTCATTATTATACGAGAGGGGTGCAATAAGAAATGTCCCTAACCCACTTCCCATAGCAGTAGAGCAACGACACTTGGCACAGTTATTAGTCTTTCTCTACATAGGAATCACCCAGAGTTATGCATTTCTCCCATTTATTTTTGCTGAGCTAGTTGATTATTTCGTGTTTTACAGAAATTCCAACAGCTTACTCATGATGCACAGGAGACTTATAGGTCTGTGCTGAGAAGGAGATGAGTGATCACCTGAATTCTTAAATACAGGGCATACTGATGAGATTTTATCACGGTGTTGGGAAGCATTTCTACTTAAGACAACGCTTAAATAGTTTTGTAAGTATGAGCGCTAGTTCTGCTTTAACATATATATATATATATATATATATATATATATATATATATATATATATATATATATATATGTATATATATTCATTAGTTTTTTTATTGCGGTTTCGATTAAAGCTAATGCACGCAAGTCATGATTTTTTTTTCATTTTTGAAATCACAACTTTATAATATATAAAAATCGATAGCTGTATAACTGTATGAAAATATATACGAAATCGATAGCTGATAACTGTATAAAAATATATACGAAATCGATAGCTGATAACTGTATAAAAATATATACGAAATCGATAGCTGATAACTGTATAAAAATATATACGAAATCGATAGCTGATAACTGTATAAAAATATATACGAAATCTGCAAGAATTTAAATATCATATTTAAGCGTATTTTACGACCGGGTTTTGCTGGATGCTCGTGCTAGCTTAGATAAATACTTTTGCAGTTTTAACAAAAAAAAAGCAACAATAATATCAGAGCGTCTGCATTTACACTGAACATCTACAGAATGGCAACATACAATATATTACATATGAATGAGGCCCCTGTTGAATTTCCCCAGGTCCCGCCAGTTAAGCGCTAATGTCTTTTTTAATACAGTAAACTTCATCAGCGCTGGTGTAAAAAACAGGCGAGAACCGGTGACGCCAAATCAACCGATATCGGACATATTAAACATAGAAGCGAGAGGCTCCTTATGAGCGTAAAAGCTGTGTTTGATTTCAATCTTCTCATAGTCACTGCAGAGTTAACTTAGCGCCATTGTAACAACGTCCTACCAATTTATCAATGTAACCGGTAGTTGACTCTTGCTAGAATTTGTTTCACAATAAGCATGCTTAGGATTCCAATACCTAGTCTGCTCTACTAGTAGATATCTGACGAATGTTTTCTTTTAATTTCTCAGTCGTTCCATCCTTCTAGACACTTCAGGACTCAATCTATGTTTATATAACCGCATTTTCCGTTAACTATGCTTCCAATCAAGGTAAACCGGTGAACAGCGAAAGGTTAGCTTTATATTCAACCGATTTAACTGTTTAATATATTCACAATCCTTTACACAAGTAAATCATATTTAATTGTCAAATCAACTTTAGTCTATGATTGACTTTTCCACTAAGTTCTCCTCACGAATATTTAACAGTCTTCGTTTAGTCTTCGTTTAATTATACAAATGTGCGAAACTGGTCATAACGTTACTACAATTCTATGTTGTCGGTGATTTTCGGTTTTGATTCGCCTATAAGCTCAGTAATTTTACAGGAATATCTTTGATGTGCATAATTTTTTTAATAACTTTACAGATTAAAAATCCAGGGGTAAAAACCGAGAGGATATTGTAAACTAAGAGACGATGTATTTCACAGTGCATAACTCATGTCTTCAAATTGGTTTTTGTATTAATAAATTACTAGCGGGGCCTGTGGAAATTCCACAACGGACTCATTCATATGTAATATATTGATGTTGGTATTCTGTAGATGTTCAGGGTAAATGGAAACGCTCTTATATTGTTGTAGCTTTTTTGTTAAAACTGCAAAAGTATTTATCTAAGCTGGCAGGAACGTCCGGCAAAACCCGGTCGTTAAGTGCGCTTAAATATGATAATTAAATTCTTGCAGATTTCGTATATATTATTATAATGTTCTATGGATTTTTATGTTATAAAGTTGCGATTTCAGAAATAAAAAAAAATAATTTTCCATATGACTTGGGTGCATTAGCTTGAATCGAAACCGAAATAAAAACTCATGGAAAAAAGTATATATATATATATATATATATATATATATATATATATATATATATATAACTTGAATTCATTCAGCCATAATCGAAATCGAAATCAAAACTAAGGAAGAATACTTGGTAAAATTATTTATGACAAGAAATAGAACAACATAACAATTAAACGACCCGGATGTAAGCGTGACACACAAAAGAACACACACGCACCATCGTATTAATATATAGATGATTACAATGTTATAACACTTGAAGGTAGGAATTTTTCTTCCACAACGACAAATATGATACAAGGGTCGTTAGGTGTGATCGAACAGTCAGCGTTCCCGAAGATGAGCATTCTGGCCTACAAAATATACCTGACCAGCCCTGTCGATATTATCCAATAGAGGCGCCTGAAGCGAGAGATTAATGGCAGAAACACTAGAGGATGACCTCCAATCTCTAGTGAAATTGGGACATAAATGGATAGTCATATTCAATGCTGCCAAGACTAAACTGGTTTCCTTCAATAATTACAAGAAACCTTCTCTACCACCAATAGCAATGGCCAAAGACGCTTTATCTAAAAATACATTTTTAAAACTCCTCGGCCTAAAGATAACAGGAAACGTGAGTTGGAACAATTACACTGAAAAAATTGGCAAGACCGCTGCAAAGAAGGTAGGTTCTCTCTACCGTGTTAGAAAGCTACTAACGCCCGAAAGTCCTGTACATCTATAAGGCCACCATTCGCCCATGTATGGAGTATTGTTGTCACGTTTAGGTTGGTGCATCTGCTACTAGTCTCTCGCTCCTAGACAAGGGTCAAAAGAGAGTCGCCAACCTGATAGGCCCTGAACTGTTATCTAAGCTGCAGCCTCTGTCCCACCGACGAAATATAGCATTACTCTGCCTGTTCTACAAGTACTTTAACGGAGAATGCTCCGACGAACTGCAAGCACTTGTACCCCCTCGACATAAATACCCCCGACAAACTCGACAAGCAGCTAAATCCCACCCCTTCGCAGTAGAGATCCTAGATGTACGAGAACCTTCTACTCCAGTAGTTTCTTCCCCAGAACCGCTAGACTTTGGAATTACCCTTCGGGTTCCTGCTTCCCCAATTGTACTGACATGCAAAAATTCAAATGAACTGATATCTTTCTGCCCAACTCCCCATAGAGTACCCCTGTAGATTATGTCATTGATAGTAGCCCCCCCCCCTATATTTAAGTGGCAATGTGCTTTGTTTGGGGTGAAAATGTAATTTAAACAAAAAACTTTATCTCAAAACCTGGAAGGTTAGATATCCTAAACATTTGTACATCATCAATAAACGATTTGAAAATTCAGAAAGATAAAATTGTTTGCTTTCTTGCTTTCTAGGAACACGATGTAAACAGTTTCTACCTATTCCCGGCACTCCCATCAGGCAGGATTCTGATTATCTGCTGAGATGAGTGCGTGGACACTGAACAATGCAAAAAAAGAAGAGCTATACATTTATTATTCAATTTGAGCCACATATTCCTTGAATAAAAAGAAAAGGACTGATGTTTTTGAACGGTTTTTGGTTTGAAGACTTGGTATGTAGAGGTTTTTAATCTCTCACAGTATTTATCATCATTCAATTATATATATTAACTGGCAGGGAGACCCAGCCTTGCACTTGTTCCGTGCAATCAATACTTGTATTACTATCGAAATAGATGGAATCGCTGATTTTTCAATCAAATCGATTGGCTACTAGCGCTAGTCAATTACTTAGTTCACCGTCTATCTTAAGCTACATTGCACTGTAGAGACTCTACTGTTAATTCTCTAAAATATATTTTATATAACAGCTTGAATTAAATTTTAAAATGCAAAAGCCAAATATCATGATCCAGGTGTCCTTTAAACAGGAACATTCATTTCGAACGCACCCCTACTATATGCAAGACCCTACTGTTCATTTTGTACGCCGGAGCTTTTAGCTTATGCGATGATAAAACTTCTTAAATGAACTTGTGATGTTAAACTGTAGAAGGGTGTTAACTAGAGTAAGAATCGAACTGTTTCTCATTTAATCGGAGTTTTTCGAATATTGATTTTCAATACTTATCGAATGCATCCAAATATAAAATCTGTATAAGAACACTTCCAGACTCGTAAAGAACAATTGTCTAAAATTTCAATACGTCCACCCAACTATTTTGCTGTCGATACGGAACGCACACATAAACATAAACAAACACGTAGATACACACACATTGTGCTTTTTTTTTATTAATCCTCAGCATCGTCAGTAATTACTGCCTTCCATAGTTGTTGTCGTCTCATCAGGTTTGGGACAAGTAAGCCTTTGGCCGGCTTTGGGTAAGATTGAAACCGCTATCGTCAGACAATGCTCACCTGGATCCGTAGATATCTCTTTAGGTATAGATGTCTCTATACCTAAAGGGCAATCAAGGTTGAATTTTTTTGTCTTATAAATCAACGTTTATTTCATTATCTAATCTTCCATGGTCGGGTCTATATATATATATATACATGGTATATATATTTTTTAATTGGAATTGGATGAGTAACATTTATTGATTTTATTTTATTGCGAACTATTTTTCTCGTTTTTTTTTTTTAGTTGTTGTTTCACGACGTTTCGGCCAAATATTAATCTGGCCTCCGTCAGGTGGTATCCGCGACGGGACAGGAACTCCGAATTTCACGCAGTAATTGCCGAGGATGCTGTTAGAAGATTCGGTTTTCCTATCGCGTCGCGGTAAATACCTGGCGAAAGCCAGAGGAATAGTTGGTCGAAACGTCGTGAAGCAACAACTAAAAAGATGAGAATAATAGTTCACAATAAAATAAAATTAATTAATAAATAATACTCATCTCAATAATCAATTCCAATTAAATAATATGTGCTTTTATATATATATATATATATATATATATATATATATATATATATATATATATATATATATATATACGGCTTGCTTGATGTGTGTTCGTTAATAAGAAATTCCTGTGTGCAAGGCGTTTGCTCAGTTGGTAGAGTGCTTGCCTTGTATGCAGGAGGCTCGGATTTCGAATCCTTAGTTCGAATGTGTCAAACTGATGATCCCAAATGAGGGCGAAAATCTAGTCTTGAACTTCCGGTTCTTTGACTGTCATAGTTCTTGTGAGCTGCAACGTTGTTTGGCTGTGGTATTTATTATGTATGTGACCAATCAACTTATTTATATATATAAGTAAATAGATTTAATTCTCCTCTAATAGTTTTTGGCCTATGCTAAATTATGATTGATGAGTAAAAATGAAAATTATTAGATGATTCATTCTGAAAGGTGTTGTTCAAAGTTTCTCATGCTAAGGTGACATAATATATACAATAACTGTTTTTGCACTACACTTTGTTTTGTTCTCGGTCAATGGATTGAAATTCTTCTAGACTAGTGCATTTAAAAATATATATATATCTAAATCCATAGTACCGTTTGGGAGAAGAAAACAAACATATTTAAAACCGACTTTTTGTAACACATTGCCCTCGTGGGGCAGTGAGTCTATAGAATATTGTATCAATTTTTCTTAAATTTTTCGAGTCAGCTCGCGCGTAAACTCACGTGCGTTAACCAGTATTAACTCCACAAACGTAGTTTTAAAATTGTTTCGTTCCAAATAATGTCGACAGCATAAAAATATTAATTAGGATCGTTGGCATTGGAATAACGAGTGTCCATTTAATGAGTCCATTTTCTAAAGTAGAATTTGACAAGAAAAGCTGATGAGCCCTCATTTGGCCACTGTCCAAAAAGTTCAAGGTTAAGAAAGCGTGACCAATCAACTTCTTTGTAAAGCCTCGCGCCGTGCCTTTGTTGGCAGCGTGGATCGACTTGTACACGAAAGTGCGCTGCTTTTTGCTGCTGCGCTAGAATCCCTTTCTTGTGTCGCCCTTGGATTTGGCCAATGTCGGGAGGTGGTATGATAACATTACTTGGACGGTGGAGGATAGTCTGTAAACTAGCCAAAAATGACCATTGGTCATGGAATTTTTGAACAAAAGACATCTCGAGACAGGGCTGCACGTAATGATTGTAGTTTAATAGGAACTCTACTGCGACTTTTAAAATTTGATGTCAATGCTTTGTTGTTCCGTTGCAGACTTTTCCTGAAGATGACTCTGCTTGTAATTCAAATGAATTGAAACGTTTGTGAATGCAGGAATTGTTGCGAATTAACATGAAGATGATAAAGTAATGATTCCTTTTTTTTCTTTCGGCTTTTGTATGTTTTGTTTGCACCGAGAGTAATTGATCTTAGAATAACAAATAGTATTTCTTTTAAGTGGCCTGTGTGTATTATTCAAATTAAATTAAGAACGAGAAATGGTTAATAATTTCCACCTGACGTGTATTTGAACAACTCTATCATTTTATTATAGCTAGTACCAACGATTACAAATAGAAACACGGATTGTTGAAGATCGCATCAAACATAGAACGTCGCAATTTTTTTTCAAAATATCTATCTCAAAATTTCTAAAAAGATATATTCCATAAATTGGTTTCAAATATCTAATCCATAACTTTATTTAAAATAGCTATCACGTAATTTATTTTTAAAATATGTACCCTATAGCGTCTTATGAATATGTCACGCAATTTATTTGAAAAGTTTGATCCCAGAAAATATTTTTTAAAAGATATATCCCAAATTTTAAACATATTCTATAACTTATTTTTAAAATATGCATGAGGCAGTTTCCTTTAAAATATTTATGTCCAAATTTTATTTAAACATATCTATCTTATAATTTGTTTTAAAAATATGTATCCCATAATTTTTAAAATATGCATCACCAAATTTATTTTAAAATTTTAATCCAAAACTTCTTTTAAAATTATGTATCCCAAACCTACTTTTGAAAATGTATATCCCATAATATCTTTCTAAAATAGGTATCTCATAGCTTTTTTAAAAATTGTATGCTAACATTTCTTTTGAATATATCTATTTATAATTTGTTTTAAAAATATGTATACTATGATTCTGAAAATATACATCGCGAAACATCGTTTTAAATTTTTATGAAATAACTTCTTTTAAAATATGTATCCCAAACTTTCTTTTAAAAATATATATCCTATAATTTCTTTGTTTAATAGGTATTCCATAGTTTTTTAAATGTATGTCAAAATATTTTTTCAACATACCCATCTCACAATTTCTTTTAAAAATATGTATCCCATAATTCATATTTTCAAATATTTGTCCAACAGTTTTTTCTAAATATGTAACACATAATTTAAAAATATGTATCGCAAAATTTCTTGTAAAAATATATATCCTATTATTACTTTTAAAAGTACATTTCCTATTACTTCTTTTTAAATATTTATCCCAAAATCGCTTTTAAAAATATTGATCCCATTATTTCTTTTAAAATGTTTATCTCATATTTTCAAAAAATATGTAGCCCATAACTCCCTTTAAAAATATATATCCACTAAATAAAATTAACTTTATTAATATCTATCTTAAATAAAATCTATAAAAAAAATCAACGGTGGAAATTTTACAAATTAATAATATTTTTATGATGCTTTTTATGTTGGCTTTTAAACAAAACTGTTTTATCTCCATAAATAATATATTAATTAAGATTCCGATTTCATCGCATATATATATATATATATATATATATATATATATATATATATATATATATATTACTAGCTAGCCACCTGGCGTTACCCGATAGTACAATACACTTAAACATGTTATTTAATTCATGCAAATTGCGTATGTATTATTATAGAAACAATCGTCTATTGATTCTTATAAATTACGAGGAATAATTAGCGCAGTGAACTTATTGGCACAAAAAATTAAAAAAAAGAAAGATAATAATGATAATGACGTTCATCGAATTCCGTCTGTGTTTGTATACAATATCAGTGTAGTTAATGTTTTCTTTTAAAATATGCAAATGAAGAAATGATTTGCGGCGATTTTAAAGGGCGCTCTTCTTTTATCACAAATTGAACTCATTAATAAGAGAAATAAAAATAAAATGGCGAGGTCTCCCCAGGCTTGAACCGGGGATTATTCGATTTGCAGTCGAATACTCTACACCTGAGCAATATCTACAAATAACAATAAGTCTGTTTTTTACAGGAAATGATTTGTTGAGATTTGATTATTTTTCCTTGGCCGCTGTAACGTAAAATATTTCCCTGAGAAATTTTTTTTTATTTATAAGAGAGAAATACTATTTTAAGATCGAATTTTTTTTTCGGTTTTCGAAAATGATTTGCTGAGATTTATTATTTCCCTTGGTCGGTGTAACGTAAAATATTCCCTGTAAAAGTTCTTGTTTTTTATTATTTAAAAGAGAAGAAGGACTATTTTAAGATTAGAGTTTTTCTATTTTCGATACTTATCGGACGAATTTCTGAACAGAGTTTATCTAAAAACACTGCCAGACATATAATTAAGTTTGGTGTAAAAATTGCAAACGATAGACTCCGTTGTTTGAGAACATATGAGGAAGAAACTTACACACACACACATACATACACTAATAGACTTTTATATATTACTAGAGATAGAGAGTATGCTGAAACTCTAAATTTACTTGCCAGGATAACACCGTCTATAAATGTAACGCCATGACGTCATTTCTAGCAAATTTTCATGTCGAAAACAAATCGAAAAATTCTTTGTGTGAATTCAAAAAGAAAGGAGGCGGAAATTCTCCTCTTAATTATTTACGCTAGAGGCATATTTAATTATATTTAGTGCTTTTATCAGCGCTTTGAAAGCCTCCTGTTGTTTTTTTTTCACTATGTATTTTTATTTCTCTTCTTCTTATAACATTTCATGTATCACGTATTACATACATTTCTGAGCGTACGTACGTTATCACGTTTCACAAAAGTATTGTGTTTGTACGTACGTTACGACCTTACGAATACATTTATCTTTGTACGTAGGTTATCCCCTTTCACTCATGTATATTCGTACAGACTTTATCACCATTCACATGAGTTATGTTTGTACGTACGTTATCACGTTTCATACACACATGATCGTACGTACGTTATCACTTCTCGCATACATTTATTTTGTACCTACGATATCACATTTCTACACACTATGTTAGTATATAATGTATCATCTTTCACACATGTACATGGTGTCCTAATAAAATGTATACACTCTTTAAATGTCTATAAAATAATGATAGAGAAAAGTTCCATGCATCAAACTGCTTTAAACAAACGTAAAAACCAGCTAATTATTGAAAGTGTTCAAGTTATTGGACATTGTGGTCTAGGAACAGCTGACAATGCTCACTGATTGAATCCAAACCGTTCCTTATCATTTCAGTTGGGAGCCTGGCGCATCCTCTTTCAATGGCTGCTTTAAATTCAGTCATTGTAGCTGTTTTTTTGTTTATGTATTTTTTGTGTGTTTAAAATGCAACCTCGCCCCTCCAAAAAATCCATGTTGGTTAAATCCGCTGATCGTTGGTAGTACTTGATACTTACTCTATTCCCTACCTATCTGTTTGGCAGGTGACCATAAAGATAGGCTGTTACGTCATCATGTTAATGACGATGTTGTCCATCCTACTCGAAGTACACTTCTTTATTCTTAACATGTCTTGGAAACGTTGGATTGCATATTCATGTAACAAGTTGAGATAATTTAAAGAGTGTATACATTTTATTGGGACACCCTGTATATGCGTACATACGTTATCACTTGAGCTAGAACAACAATATATTATTTTCATTGTTTTGACTCTCGAGTTTGTATCCGTTGATATCTTATATGCTTTTATATAGAACTAGCCTGGGTGCCCGGCGTTGCCCGGGTGTTTATAGGTGTGTGTTGAGCAAAAAAAGAAATTGTAGTAGGCAGGCAGGCTCAAACGTGTTATACAAAGGTGGGAAATAAAATGGAGATGTGTGTAAGGGTCTTGTTTGAGAAAAAAAAAAGTGGAAGTAAACAGGCAGGCTCGAACCTGCGAAGCACCAAGGAGGAAAAGAAAGTGGAACAAACGTGACATGTAAGCTGTTGGGTCCATCGCCAAACCGAAAGTGACGTAGGTTTAAATTGAGGTTAGACAATCGAAAAGAGACGATGACTTTCGAAAATACCGCGAGTAAAGCGAGCCCTCCCTGTACAAAAGTGTCCAAGTGCGGGTGAAAGCATTAATGATTTTGCCCAATTTCTTGATATTTGTCGTCCAAAGGGTCGAGTTTCGAAATTATATCGATCTCGTGAAAATTCGTCGCCTCTGTTGAAAGTTTTTGCGAGACATACAAACATACATACATACATTTAAACAGGCAGGTGAGATTGATATATTAGATTAAGTGGTTTTCCGTTGATTAACTGTGTCTAACTGTGGCAGATATATACTCGAAAGTCAAAATAATGAAAAGAATATGCTGTTGTCATAGCCCTGGTCATCTATATTTTGGTTAGTATGTACGGTATCACCTTTCACACAGATCTATGTTTGCACAAATTTGCATATTCCTTTTAAAAAAGACTTTTTTTTTTATTAATCCACTGTTGTTTTGTTTTGTTGTCTTATCGAATGATTAATTTAATTTCCATAATATGCACACTTCTGTTTGTACATACTTTTTACATTGTGCATAATTGCATAGCATTTAAGACTGGCATTCGCCTACATCCCTATTTGGGAACGGACTCTAGCAAACTACTTTGTCAATTTTGGACAATTTGAAAATTTATATGTAGGGTATTCAGAGCCGTGAAAAAATAGATTTGATTTTAATCCGAGAAAATAACTGCTACAGCATAGATAAAGAAAAAAAATGTAACTTCGCATGTGGATTGTATTGTGCAAATATAGATTTATGCGTTTAACTACGTTACTTTTGATGTTTGGTATGTATATGGACTTAGGACAGAAGGTAATGAATAACGGTATAGCGGCAGATGGGTGGCAGATGGCACTGAAGCTGATTAATTTTTTACTCTTGAAATCACTACAATACATTGGGTACAATATAATAATCAACAGATATTAGGTTCTATAATAATGAATACCAAATTTCCATGAATTAAAATACAACATTTTCGAGTGTTTGACAACCGGACAACGGTGGGCCACGTGCGAGTATATATATATATATATATATATATATATATATATATATATATATATATATATATATATATAGTAATTGTCTGTATTTTTGAGATGAGGTGTTTTCACTGACTTCCTCATCTTGGTTGTTATTGTCACAACGTTTCGGCCGTTTTGCCCTCCGGCCTTCGTCAGGTGTTTTGTATCGAACTGGCAAACCGTTTGTTAGGAGTCTCGAACCCACCCTTTATTATTATTATTATTACGGGGGTACCGTGTTCGGACTCCAACTAGGCTTTGGGACATAGTTGCTGATTCTCTGTTTTCATTGTTACTTTTTAACTGCCTTCGTTCAGGATTGAACTCAGCACCTTTGGGTAACTGTAAACTTTGATACAACGTCTAGGACCACTCGGCCATATGTCACTAGGGAGGGCAAAACGGCCGAAACGTTGTGACAATAACAACCAAGATGAGGAAGTTAGTCCGACAATCTCAATCAATCAATCAATCAATCAATATATATATATATATATATATATATATATATATATATATATATATATATATATATATATATATATATATATATATATATATATATATATATATATATATATATATATATATATATATAAAACTACTTCATTTACTCACATAAAATTAATATACGAACGTATTTAGAAATTTATAAATGGGATATATATATAAAACTGTTGTCCATGTCTTTAGTTGTGAATCATAGAAGTATCTGCTGAATACACATTCCAAAATCTTCTTGAATGTTGTCAGCCATTTTCTACGGGGCACTTGGTGCAATTTTTAAATTTTGTAAATTTTGCGAATATTCCAGACGGCGGCGGTCGAAATCTTGTAACGATCACTCACGATTTTATTTCAAATTTTTAATTCCGTTTTTTTTTTTTATTTTGCATCTTCCTTTTTTTTTTCATTTTACCAATGTAAAATCATATTCTCGGGTGTTTGGAACGGAATGTTAATGTAAATTTAAAAGGCAGCGGATTTGAAACGTTAGAAGGTAAAATTACGGACACGTTTTATGGATTTGAAAAAAAATACATTAAAGTAATGTGTATTTGACATCAAGTTAACGGTTCAGCAACGTTATTTTATAAGATGAGTCAGGATGTACTTCCTATGCTTTCGGGGTGTACTTACTAGCCTTAATAGAATGTGATATCGCTTATGTATGTATGTATATATACATATATATATATATATATATATATACATATATATATATAGAGAGAGAGAGAGAAAGAGAGAGAGAGAGAGAGACTTGTTTGTAATATACTGAATTTTACTGGGTTCGTATAATTCAGTAAATTTTCATATACCAATGAATTTTAAGTCAAAAAGAGATAACTTATAAAGTAAGTTACATAATTATCATATTTCATAATTGAGCATTAATACACTGTATTAACAAAATCAAGACTTCAAAAAAGGAATTGGTAGCAACAAAAAGTTTATTTCATTGGAAGTTACAATTGTTTCAAGACCGGTTGGACAATTTCAAGCATTATGGCGTTTGAAAATTTTCACATAACCAGCCTTTCTTCAGACTTCTTGGATAAAAAACAAACACTTTAGCAATAGAACATTATTCAAAACAAGGAAATCTGAAATCTTATAGGCCCTGAACTGGCATATAAGCTTCAGCCTCGGAAGAAAGGCTCGTTATGTGAAAATTTTCAAACGCCATAATGCTTGAAATTGTCCAACCGGTCTTGAAACAATTGTAACTTCCAATGAAATAAACTTTTTGTTGCTACCAATTCCTTTATGAAGTCTTGATTTTGTTAATACACTATATATATATATATATATATATGTATACATATATGTATATATATGTATATATATACATATATATTGCATATATGCATATATATACATATATATGTATATATGTGTATATATACATATATATATATATATCGGTCTCTAGTAATCTACTATATCAATTTTTGCTCTATATACTTGTAAATTTATATAGGATATTCAGGTCTGTGAAACAAAATAGATTTGATTTTAAGCCGAGAAAGTGACTGCTACAACGTAGATAAGAAAAAATGTAACTTCGCATGCGTAGTGCGTGGATTGTATTGTGCAAATATAGATTTATGCGTTTAATTACTTTACTGTTAATGTTTGGTATGTATATGGCTTATCAAAGATAGTAATGAATACCAGTATAGAGACAAATATATATATATACATATATATATATATATATATATATATATATTTGTATATGTATAATATAATGTATATAGATATATATATATGTACATTCATAAATGTATATACATTCATAAATCTATATATACGTTCTTAAAAAATTTAATGCGCATATATATGACAGGATACTTCTTTACAGTAATGTATTAATAGTTTATTGCATGTAAAATTATTATTCGGTTGTTTATATATTTATGTATATTGATTTGTTTTAATATGTATGGTAACATGTCTTTGTAATCTAACATGCATTTACGTAAACCGCACACACATGCATGCATACACCTTTTAAACAACGTATCAGTTGTCGCCCTTGTGGTAACCTCCACTTTGCCCAACAGGTGGCGCTCTCCATTTCCTCTTTCGTTCTCTCTAAAGAAACGTTGCCCGCGTGTCTAAAGATGTAAAAGAAAACAAAATTGAGGCTGGATTGAACCCGAGAGCCTAGACGCGGAGGTGAAACAAACTCCAACCACTTAACCGTGTAGGCCAAGAGTAAGAGGAATTGTTTATAGTGTTAAAATAAGGCTTATAAAGCGAGTGAAAGAGGTTTGATTGACAGATAACCACTAAATGAGGTCATCGCGGGAGCGTTACGAGATGACGTAGCAGCATTTTATTTTTTTGTTTGTTTTACTTCACAATAGCGTTTATTAAATTACGTATTTCGTTTCCTGTCTAGACATCTCTCTCTATCTGTCTGTCTGTCTTTCTCTCTGTTTGCGCTTGTGTATGTCTCTCTCTCCCTCCCTCCCTTCGTCTTTCTCCGTTCTCTTCCCACTGCAGATATCGAGCTGATAACACGTGTTTTCCTTCGATTCGAATCTCCAAATGTTAGTGGTACGCGAATCACGTCCACGCCTCGACAGGGCGTTATCTTCTTAAGGTAAACACAATTCTTACACACACACAAGGAACTTTCAACGTATACTACGAACTCTTGCATTGATACACGCACGTACACACTTCAACGAACATTTCATCTTCATACATATGCGTGTCATAAGCTCATACTTACAACATGAATTAACTTCATGCGTGGTATATATTCACATACATATGTGTACACAAAACACTCTCTTAATGTCCTCACCCTCTCTAGTTAAATAAAACATCTTGTATGTATATATATGTAACTCGACTCTTACGTTTACCCTTCTTAACGTTATTCTTCTTAACGTTATTCTTCTTAACGTTACTCTTTTGAATGTTTTTTTAAATGTACTAGTAAAGTATACTTTCCATTGTTGGTTGTTTTTATTACGTTATTCTAGCAACGAAGACCTCCAACTAACAAACTGATGGGACACGCATCCTATTCCAGTAACCGGTTTATACACGCAGCCTAGAAAGAGAGGGACCCCAGCTATATGACCGGTAACTAAACTGCACACGCGTCCCCCACAAATGTGTTTCTATTTATTGTGTTTTATGTATTGGTGAAACAGAAGGCGAACGGTGTTGAGTTCTGGTTATTGAAGCTGAAGGATTTTTATCAGTATTATTGGAGAGTCATTAATGCATTAGCTGTTCTGTTTATAAATGTTAGATGGTAAATAGCTCATGATCGCCATTGTCCATTTAAAAATTTAAATAAAGGGTTATTATTTATTGTATTTACATACACACGCATGATGATGATTGCAACGTCTTGTCAGACGAGTGCCACTCCCTCTAACATTTAAAATCCATGAGCCCAAATGCCTGAGGGAGTATCTATACAAAGATGATGTTACAGAGTCTTAGCTTTGTACGACAGCTAAGTCTCTCTCTCGGTTCAAAATGTTGAGATCCAGCAACAAGCAAGAGCAATATAGCCAGCAACAAATTAAACTGCAGACCAGCTTAATGCGGGTACTGGTCTCCCGCTTTATGTTTTTTTTTAAATCAGAGATTTGCTTCTCCTAGAAAGGTTGCCTTCACCACGGCTTACGGGAGCCCTCTCCACCCCAATACACACACATATATATATATATATATATATATATATATATATATATATATATATATATATATATATATATATATATATACACAAATATACACGGTGCTAGTTGGCCGTTTACCCAGAAAAAGAGTTCATTCGCCATTTGAAAGGCCTGGTTTTTATCTCCAGTCAGACTAGCCGCCCTCCTCACCAAACAAGTCTGGTGGGGGAACCAGTTTAGTCGCCGATCACATACATACACACGCATACATACATACAAACAGACAGACAGGCAGGCAGACAGACAGACATATATAATTTAAAAAAATAAAAATAAAAATAATTCGCCTCCAACTCTCCTGCGCCCATCTTATAGCTAATTAAAAAAATATATATAAATAGACCAAGCCTCAAAGGAAAAGAAAAGGAAACAACAACAATCGCTCTTGGTGATAATCGGATGCACTGATTGAAGCGCTTGAGTACAATATGACCGAGCAACAACATTTGGGCGGCATTTTATATTACATGCCCGGTGAAATTAAAAAGGCCACTCGACAAATGGAAAATATACCCAGAAAGATCGGAAATAAGAATAACTCTGTCGTGTTAAATCAGACGTGCTTGAATAATGACTTGCTGCCAAAATATGCACACACACACACATATATATATATATATGCGTGCGAGTGTATGTGTGTAGTTGAATGGTGTAGTTGAATTATGTTAATGTTCTAGCAATTATTCTACGATCTGTAAAACTTAGTAGTGTCCTTGTATTTAATGGATTTAGGCTACAATATTTTTCATTTACACCTAAACCTTATTATATATATATATATATATATATATATATATATATATATATACACATATATATATATACATATATATATATATACATATATATATATTATAATAGCTGAACGTCTGTGTGTGTATGTGTCTGGTCACGAATAGGCTCCTATATGGGTGACTATTTTAAAAAGCTGATTACATATAATGATAGAAGATGTATCGAAACACAGGAATGGGTATTTTTGATCTGGCAGAACCGTGGTTCATTAAAATTGTGGGGTCAGGGTTGGCGCCTGGTCCACAACGTATGGAAATAAAAAAAATTAAAATAAAAAAACGTTTACTAGTGTGTTTTATATAGATGTACATAATAATACTTTGATAAGTATGTTTTAACTTAAATAAAGATGATATAATAAAATTGTGGGGTCTACGTTCGCGCCTGGCCTTCATAGAATGGAAATCTGCACAAACCTTAATAAAGACTTTTCATATCTATCTGCGTAAGTATACTTTGATAATTATGTTTCAGTTTGAAGAAATATGGTATAATAAAATTATGGGATGTTCGTTCGCACCTGACCTCCATAGAATTAAATATATCACAAAGTTTAACAAGGTTTTTTAATATAGATCCACAGAATATTGTGATAAGTTTGTCAGTGTGAAGAGGTATGGTATAATGAATTACGGGGTTTATCTATTTTATTTTTACTTTCACATATTTTGCTTTTGTATTGATACCCCCAAATTCGAAGCTATCTCTTTACAACCCTTCCTTTTCATAACCTATCATACTTTCATAAATCAGAGTCCATTTTCTGTAGGCTGTTTTTGAACCCATTCAACGACGGGTACTTTTGCTAGTATATATATATATATATATATATATATATATATATATATATATACAATCTGTCAGTCCGACGTTGCTCGTTCGTACAATATTCTTAAACAATGATTTTTATGAATTTATGCAGATTGCGTATATTATTTTTAAACAAAAAAAAAATCTCTATTGAGTATTATATATTACGAAGAAAACTTTCCACGGTTGACTAATTCGCAAAAACAATCAAAATAAATAAATAAATCCGTTTGCGTTCGTTTACAATATCAAGTCAGCTGATATTTGAGCTTGAAGATGAATTCCCTAGAAAAAAAAAACTACTGATTAATGCGTAGCTTTTAAATATGTAAACGAAAAAAATGATTTTTACTGATTTTAAATGGTTTCTCTTATTGTATCATAAATTGCACTCATTAATAATGATAAAAAAAATAAAATGTTAAGGTACAACTTGATTATTCGCTCTATAGTCGACAGCTTTACCACTAAGCTTCATCTCCAGGTTGTAATAAACCCCTTCTCTTTTTTAATTATTGGCTGAAATTTTACTGCCTCCCTTACCTGTGTAACGTAATATATATATATATATATATATATATATATATATATATATATATATATATATATATAGAGAGAGAGAGAGAGAGAGAGAGAGAGAGAGAGATAGAGATAGAGAGAGGGTTGAGATTGAAAAAATCGTTAAACGATTTCTACATTTATCTTAGACTATTTTTAATTTTTTTTATTCTTAATAATCGGTTTATGCGTGTGTCACGTTTGTACAGTAATGATGTCAACAGCTTTGAATGCTTTGGTTTCGATTTTTGCTGATGGTACCCAAATAATTTCTTTTTACTCTTGAAATCACAACTCTATAATAAAATATGCGAAATCTGGACCAATTAAAATAGCATATACAAGCGTATCTTACGCCCGTGCGCCCCTCCCATCCTCCTAGTAAAATTAAAAATAGATTAAAAACAAGTGTAGCGTTTATATATTATATATATAATAACTTTAGGGTTTGTGTTCCTTGATAGGAGCGCTGGTTGAGTTTGAATAAAATAAATATGTTTTAGATACGTTTGAAGCCAAAACGATGCATTATTATAAAATAAACAGATATTTATTTTGTTTGAAATTTTATTGAAATTTTAAAATATATTTTGAAGATACACTTCATCATCAGTATGTCTTTATATATATATATATATATATATATATATATATATATATATTGTAGTCATCCACATACAGAACTGTTTCGTTGTATCACAACTCATCAGTGCGTTGTATCTCAACTCATCAGTGCGTTGTATCTCAACTCATCAGTGTGGCGAGGATTGAACTTAGGCTTGAAATATATTCTGTAGTCATCCACATACAGTACCGTTTCGTTGTATCACAACTCATCGGTGCGGCTAGACTAGCACCTGTCCCAAGTCGAGGATTGAACCTGGGATCATCGAGTTCTACCCATCGACTAACGGGAGCGGCGCTCGTAAGTACCTTCCAAAAATGTCTATTTGAAACAAAAATTTGTCCACCACTTTAATAGTGCTCAACCTGTTTTGTTTAACAAACAAACAGCAAGATTGGTCTTTAATATAGCGTAAATGATACATAAAGATTTTTTTCCCCGAATTCCTTACAGAAATGAGTTTTCTTACTTTCTGTTCACTTTAAACACTTTATGCGACACATCGGGCTTTATTATAGAGTGGATGACACATGGTATTAACACACAATTGAAAGCTTCCCGCTAAAAATATAAGGGGGACTTGGAGGTAATCAAGATAATGTAGAGTTTTACATTTTAGCAAACTCCCCGGATATCTTAGCATTAAGTGAAACAAACTTACACTCTTCATCCACCTCTAACAACCTTTACATAACAGTTTGTCGTAAAGACTCGGATAGATATATGCACCTGATTTGAGTCTATATCTGTAGCACCCTACCTTTAACTACAGAGAAAAATCTTGAATCGGATAAGAAGGCTTTTATGTGCTTTCGAATAGCATTCCATCACTACGTTAGTTACTTATATTTTCTCTACCGTTCTCCCTCAAGTCAGGATTGTACCCTAATCGATCATGTCTCTGATTGTATATATGCAGCACTCTACATAGATATTAACGCCCAAATAAATGTGTTTGGTGACTTTAATGTCCACCATAAAAATTGGCTTGGTTTCTCAGGTTACACAGGTGCAGCTGGACGCTCTACTTATAGATCTACTTATAGTCCCTCTGTAGCCCATTCTCTCACAGTACAGTAATGTTCCCTACCACCCTAACAAATCGTGAACGACAACAGGCTTAATTCTAGACCTATTTCTCACCACAGTACCTGAGGATTGTGTGACTAATTCCCATAGTCCACTAGGAAACGCAGGCCACATAGTGGTATCAGTTGACATCATATTTAAATCCCAACCTCAAGGTGAGGAGCCGTTGCTCAAAACAACAAGCTACTACAACAGGGCTGACTGGGAAGCAATCAGAGAACACATCCGAGATGCTCCATGGACCAATATCTTCTCTCATCCCGCTGAACAGTGTCCCACACGGAAGTATTATAGCAAGCCCCACTCCCCCCCATGGTCCACTGCAGATTGTGCAGCAGCCATTACACAATGACAGCATGCTTTCCGCCGGTATGTACGTCATAAGTCAAATACAAATAGGCAAAAAATTTTAGATGCTAGAAATCATTGTAAGAGTAAAATAGCAACATCCAAAAGAAAGCAGGCTTAAATAATCAGGGAACGCATTGCATCGCGATTTCTGGAAAATTTATAATAGTGTAGTGAATAAAGGCCAATCAGTAATTCACTCACTGAGCAACAACCAGAAGGTTGCATGCATGGCAATGGAGTAGGTGGAACTGCTTCGCCTCCAATTCCCCCTTAGAGCCAAAAAACAACTCCCTCACAAATTTCCCTATGCTGACTGAAGCCACATTAGATGATGTGAAAATCACCCTTTCTCATGTCCGCAATATCATAAAAAAAACTTAGACACCTCAACGGCGTGTGGGCCTGATCTCATTCCTGCATTACTAATTAAGAAATGTTCAGCCGAGCTAGCCCCCATACTTTCCTAGCTCTACAATAAATACCTTGCTAATTTTTGCTTCCCTAATAGCTGGATATGTCCTCTGTGGTACAGTGTACAAGTATTCTGATGAAAAAACAGACCCTATCAATTATCGCCCCAATCCTCGCTAAAATCTTTGAGACCTTAACTTATCAAGCACTACGTAACCAGCTCACAAAAGCAAATTTTCTCTCTGACAAACAGTATGGATTCAGGCAACGTCGTTCTACTGCAGATATTTTAACATCATCTCTGAACGCATTTACCATGTACTGGATAAAGCGGGCGAAGCCAGAGCCGTAGTTCTTGATATGTCCAAAGTCTTTGACAAAGCCTGCATAAAGGGCTGCTAATGAAAATTCAATCGTACGGTATAACTGGACGTATACTAACTATAATTAGATCCTTTAACAATTACAAGACGCCTCTCACACCCCCTATATCTATGACAAATTGCACGCTACCTGATAATTCGACCTTCAAACTCCTCAGCCAAAGATTTGCGGGCAATATGAACTGGAATATAGATAGAGGACATCGCAAAGGCTGCTGCAAAGAAAATGGGTTCCCTCTATCGAGCTAGAAGACTACTCACGCCTGAGAGTATCCTTTACCTTTACACCATTCGCCCATGCATGGAGTATTGTTGCCACATCTGGGTTGGTGCATCTGTTAAAGATTCTGTGTTTGCGTCCTGTTTATTTATTACTAATTTATTCTTCTTATTAAACGTTCCTGATGCTATTCTCTTTTACGTTTTTTTTTTTTTGTTTCTATCTTTTCAGGGCACTTTTAAAGTCTGAGTGTGTTCTCATCAAAGTTCTTACCTATGTGTGTGTGTGTGTGTGTGTGTGTGCGTGTGTGTGTGTGTGTGTGTGTGTGTGCGTTCTATGCTAACACAGCTTCTTGCCTTGAAGGCTCTCGACATGTATGCGCAATTACATATATATATATATATATATATATATATATATATATTATTACATTCTCACCCCAAACAAGGCAAATTGCCACTTTGGTATAGGGGGCTACTATCAGGGGCAACAACTACTGGGGTACTATGTAGGGATTTGGGCAGCAAGATGTCGGCCCACGTTACACTTGAACTTCTGCACGTCAGTACTGTTGGGGAAGCAGGGACCTGGAATAGAATTCCAGAGTTTAGCGGTTCTGGAGAAGAAACTATTGGAGTAAAAAGATCTTTTACATCTAGGGGTCTCTACAGTGTGGGGGTGGGATTTAGCAGCCTGTCGGGTTTGTCGAGAGTGCTCACGTCGTGGGGGCACACGTGATTGCAGTTCGTCAGAGCATTCACCACTAAAATACTTGTAGAAAAGGCAGAGGGATGCAACATTTCGTCGATGGGACAGAGGCTGAAGCTTAGATGCCAGTTCAGGGCCTATCAGGTTTGCGACTCTCTTTTGAACCTTGTCAAGGAGCGAGAGACTAGAAGCAGATGCACCAGCCCAGATGTGACAACAGTATTCCATCCTTGGGCGAATGGTGGCCTTATAGAGGTACAGGATACTTTCGGGTGTTAGAAGTTGTCTAGCACGGTAGAGAGATAGCCCACCTTTCTTGCAGCAGCCCTTGCAATGCCTTCAATGTAATTGCTCCAACTCATGTTTCCTGTGAACGTTAGGCCAAGGAGTTTGAAAGATGTACTCTCAGATAAAGAGTCGTTGGCCATTGCTATAGGTGGTAGAGAGGGTTTCTTGTAATTATTGAAGGAAACTAGTTTAGTCTTGGCAGCATTGTATGCGACAAACCACTTTTGTCCCCATTTCACCACAGATTGGAGGTCTTCCTCAAGTGTTTCTGCCATTTCTTTAGAAGTGTGTTCATTCGTCTTCCTGTCGTGCCTGCCATAGAGTGTAGTGTCATCAGCATATATACCCATCTCAGAGGCAATTTTGTCGGGGAGGTCATTTATGAATATCAGGAACAATATAGAACCCTGGGGCACCCCCGCATTTATATCATATTGTTTAGATGTACGACCGTCGAGGACAACCTGGATTTTTCTCTTATCTAAGAAGGATTTAATTATGTTAAGTATTCTACCAGTGATACCGTATGATCTAATTTTCCTGAGGAGACCTCATGCCATACCCTGTCAAAAGCCTTAGATATATCTAGAGCTACCGCTCTGCCCTAGTCGCTCTGTCCAGTGAATAGTATATACGTTCAGAGATTACAGTTAGGATGTCTGCCGTGGAACGGGCTTAACTAAATCCATATTGTTTGTCAGTCAGAAATTTAGCATCTGTAAGGTAATGGACTAGAGCATGGTTAATTAAGGTCTCAAATATTTTGGCAAAAAGTGGGAGTAGGCTAATGGGGCGATAATTTTATGGGTCAATCCTTTCGCCAGAATTCTTGAATACTGGTACAACAGAAGCAGTTTTCCAACAGCCCGGAAAGCAAGCTTCATTACGGCATTTGTTGTAGAGTTTGGAGAGAACTGGAGCTACTTCGGCTGAGCACTTTTTTAATAGCACAGCTGGGATAAGATCGGGTCCACATGCTTTTGAAGTGTCAAGGTTTTTTTGATAGCATGCACCTGAAGGGGTGATTTTCAGATCGTCTAGCGTGGCGTCTGTCCGCATAGGAAAGTCGGGTAGGGGTGGTTAGAAGCGTCCAGTGTGGAGTTTGAGGCAAACCGACTGGCAAGCATGTTAGCCTTGTCGGTTGCTGAGGAGACAACCTCGTGATTGTTGGTTAGTGGGGGAATTGTTGATTGCCCATTATTTACTACACTATTGTAGATTTTCCAGAAGTCTCGAGTTCCTAGTTTTTGTGCTTCGATGCGTTTTTTAGTGATTTCAGTAAATTCTCTCTTAGCTGTCGCTATTTCTTTCTTAACGTTATTTCTAGCTTCTATATACTTCAGTCTGTTTGAACTGGACTTATGTCGGTTAAACCTACGGTATGCATGCTGCTTTTGAGCAATGGCAGTTGCGCAAGTCGAGGTAAACCATTGGGGAGAGTGGGGCTTGCTATAAAATTTCCGCATGGGAACATGCGCTTCGATTGCAGTTTTGAACTAGTCAGTGGTCTCGTTTGCTCAGTGGTCTCGTTTGTTCAGCAGGGAGAGAAAAAATATTTATCCATGCGGCATCTCTGATTAGTTCCCTGATGGCTTCCCAGTCAGCCTGTTTATAATATCTCGTTGTTTTGAGCACTGGCTCTTCAGTTTTGGTTCTAGAGTTTAGGGCGATTTCAACCATTATCACTGCATGATCAGCGTTCCCGAGTGGGCTGTGGGCCTTCGTTATGCAGTCATTGGGAACTGTGGTCAAAAACAGATCTAGAAGTGATGCGTGTTGTTCTTCCTGGTCAGGGAAACGGGTTGGAAACGTAACAATTTGTGATAGGGAGTGAGATATAGTGAAGCTATAAGTTGTGCTGTCCGCTGCATCTGTGTAAGTAGAGAATCCAAGCCAGTTTTTGTGGTGGACATTAAAGTCACCAAATACATGTATTTGTGCGCTAGTGTCGAGGGACAGTGCCGTGTCTATACTCCAATACTACATATGATGTGTACATGCCTGCTTGCCTTGTCCAGTGGATGATATCTTCTTGTCGCTGGCTCCATCTCATGGGGAGTGGTACTTACTGCTGCAGATGGATCGATAACACGAGATGGATTGAAGCTTCAATTTGTTTTATTAAAAAGGCAAGCCTATGTGTCGAACCCATGGTTGTCGAAGGAGAGACCCTAATGTCACGTCTGTTTCATCTGCAGTCAAAAACCAACTCTCTCCACGTGGTCGCCAACCGAAAACCTACAACCACAATTCCCGATACCCCTAATTTCCGGTGCATCTAACTAGGTTGACAAAAGGTGACTTGAGTTTGACGAGTGTCAAATCTAACCTCCTGTGACCCCACTAAACTCGCTGATGGGAATCGAAAATATACTTACATAACTTACTATTTCTCCAAACTACCTAGATAGCATTTAAGCTAGGATAACCAATACTACACATCTACCACTCGTCTCTCCCTCTTAGATAAAGTCCAAAAAAGATTGTCAATATAATCGGTCCCACTTCATCAACTAAGCTCCAGCCCCTGTCTCATCGTCGCAATGTTGCATCACTGTGCCTGTTTTACAAATATTTTAATGGAATGTGTTCTGATGAACTCGTTTCACTTGTACCCCCTCGACGTACATATCCCCGACAAAACCGCTTAGCAATAAGATCTCACCCCTTCGCTGTTGTTGTCCCTAAATGCCAGAAAGCCTTCTATTCTTTCCTCGAACAGCTAGACTTTAGAATTCCCTTTCTGCTGCCTGTTTCCCTAACTGTACTAATGTGCAGAAGTTTAGATGTAACATAAACAGATATCTTGTTAATCTTTCCTAGACATGACCCAAAATAGTAGCCACTTACGTCCAAGTGGTGATATGTTTTGTAAGGGGTGAACATGAGTAAAAAATAAAAAAAGGTTTAGTTAGATATTAACTTTTTCCTCATGAAACTATGTCAGTAGTACAACGGGTGATTTGGAATTTTGTAATTATTCTTGCCCAGTATTATTTTAAAACACGGGCCCTGATCTTCAAGCCATACGTTCATTAGAAAGATTAGACAGTTCACTGGCCCAAACTGATCATTACATTCTGTTCATGTTCGGATGGTTTCGACTACAAACATAACAAATGTTCATTACAACATAACAATGCTGATTCACTCCTGCGGGCATCGGTAATTAATTGACATTGTGTCCGTCTGTACTAGTGATGTTGAGAATAATTGACCGCACATACCAGATTTGAAGTGACCATTACGATTGGACATGCTCACTAGTGAAGTGTGGGGGGGGTGACGCAACAAAGGACGTTGCGATGGTGCTGGAGGTGGTTACAACTTCCAACGGGGCGAAAACATTTTAAATAGCACAATGGCTTCATTGGTCACGACTTTGTATCTTGGCGCGTAGGAGTTTGTGTCCCCCTGAAAATGACGTCGTTAACCGTCGACCGGTATCCATTAACGAATGGAGAAATTGTTATGTGATACAACGATCAAATCTCTGCAATTGACCGCTGCACAAAAGAAATAGTCTAAGAATGAGAGTTTTGTAAATTATCTAAGAATTTTAATAATCCGTTCTTTTTAATGTACAGCGTTACGAAAAGAAACGCTGCGCATGAAATTGCGAATAAAATGCACAGCTTGGTTTGAAAGCCAAACATATCAATAACAAGCATATTCCTGTCTTCCTATAATAATATTCTGCATTACACCTCGAAATAACATTCACAAATACACCATCATCATCATTAGCAACCCTGCTGTCTTTTTTTGTTGATTGTTTTTTTCTTGATTTTTTATTGATTATTTTTTTGTTTTTGTTGATTTTTTTGTTATTTTATTATTTTTTTGTTGATTGTTTTTTGTTGATTGATTTTGATGTTTTGTTGTTTTTCTTGTTTTTTTGTTGATTGTTTTTTGTTGATTATTTGTTTTTTGTTTTTTGTTGATTGTTTATTTTTCTTGTTTTTGTTCATTATTTTTTTGTTTTTTTTTGTTTTTTGTTGATTGTTTTTTAATTGTTTTTTGTTGATTGTTTTATTATTTTTCTGTTGATTGTTTTTATTGTTTTTTGTTGATTGTTTTTATTGTTTTTTTTTAATTTTTTGTTGACTGTTTTGTTGATTATTTTTTTGTTCATTGTTTTTTTTTGTTTTTTGTTCATTTTTTGTTTTTTATTGCATTTTGTTTATTTTTTGTTGATTTTTTAACAGTTCCATGGTAATCTCAGGAAGACAAGTAAAGACGGTAAAAGTTACCAGTTCCTTTCCGTCTTGATACGAGAGTGCATCTCCTCCAGTGGATTACAAGCGTCCACAAACACCAACCTGGAAATTTCTACGATTCGGTGCGGTACATATAACGCCTAGCCTTTCTAAATGGTAACCCATTTGGTACTGACAGACTCAGCGTTGCTTAACTTCGGTAATATGTCGACAGCCGGTTTGTCAATGAGATCGTGTCACATATATAATGACCGATATACATATATATATATACACACATACACACATATGAATATATACATATATACACATATATATGCATATATGAGTTTACAAAATCAAGACATCAAGAAATACATTGATAACAACAAATAGTGTATTTCATCGTTAGTTACAATTGTTTCAATGCTAATTGGACAAATTCAAACATTAGGTCGTTTGAAAATTTTCACAAGGACAGCCTTTCGTCAGACGTATTGAATAAAAAACAATTTAACAATGAACAGTATGAAGTCCATTTTCCTTATATGGAAAAATATGAGAAAATATTTTACCTACATCTCATCCTTCCCAAGTCTTTTGAAAGATTATATATACACACACAAACATATATATATATGTATATGTATATATTTTTAAAGTTATATATACATATATATGTGTATATATACATATATACATACACACATATATATATATATACATATGCCACACACACGCACACACACACACACACACACACACACACATATATATATATATATGTATATATATGTATATATACATATGTCTGGGGGTTAACTACATCCGATCGATGCAAAGCACGTGGGAAAACTTCCACTCTCACAGATTCTGACTGGATGCGAGCATTCCTTAAGAAGGTACATCTGGAGACACAATGACACAGGACGTTGAAAATCGTCGGTGTGGATATAAATTTGAGTGATAGGGAAAAGTGTGAACAGCTTGTAAAACCAACCTATTTTCAGATGGGAAACTATTAGGAACAGTCAACATCTGACGCGATATCTTCCAAAGAGATTCCTTTTCGCCACTTCTATCCTTAATAGCACTCATACCATTGACACGTGTACTAAGAGAGGCAAGGACGGGATACCAACTGGAGATGAAAAGCCTGAAGATCAGTCACATGTTATTTATGGACGATCTGAAATTGCTTGGCAAAGCGGAAAAAGAAATGGGCTCTATGGTTCAAATTGTACAGCAATGGAGTGAAGACATAAATATGGAGTTTGGAATTTTCAAATGTGCAGGAGTTCGTTTTAAACGAAGGTAGAGAGGAATCATGAAACGCATGATTCTGTCAAATGGTAAAAGATTAAGAGATCCTGATGCAGAAGGCTACAAATACCTGGCGTTGCTTGAACTTGATATGATGCTTTGCAAAGAAATTAAAGAGAAGCCGAAAGACGTGTATATGAGGAGTCTGATACAGCTCCTCCAATCTAGACTGAATAGTAGGAACTGGTTCTTAGCTATCAATTCATGGGCGGTTGCTGTAATTCAGTACAGCGCAGCTTTTGTTGGATGGACACAGGAAGAAATGAAAAAGCTGGATAGAGACACACGGAACCTGTTGGTCAAGTATATCACAAAGGAGGAAAGGAGGAAGAGGGCTGATTGCGATTGAAGAATATGTCGGCGAAGAGCTTAGAAGTGTTTACCACTAATTGGCTAAAAGCCATGAAAGGTTACTCGCAGCAGAGGCGAAAAAAGGAAGAACTAGATAAAGATTAATTGGAAGATAAGTAGAAGGAAAGAAGCTGAGTAGAAAGGTTGACTGATTTTGTAAGAATGCAACTTCATGTGCAGTTTGAGTGAGATACTAAGGCAACAAATATCACGACACATGGAGTTTTCTGTCTTAAGGTGACCTGAAAAGAGAAGCAGAAAAATCTTATATTTGCTGCTCGGGAACAAGCACTAAAAACAAATTCACTAAAGAATATATAGGAAGAACTGTGTGGTATATCTCTTCAGTGTCACACATTGTTAGGGTGTGTTCTATACTTGCTCAAAAAGAGTACAGACGTAGCCATGGCAAAATTTGTACAAATCTGCACTGGAGTTTATGCCAAAAGTTTTTAATCCAAGTGACAGACAAATGATATCAACATCACCCAGAAGGGGTAGTGGAAAATGTGGACGTAAAGATTCTCTGCGATTCCATGATTCAGTGTGACCCAGATATCACAGGAAACCGGATATTATAGTCGTGAACAAAAGGACAAATGAATGGCAAATTATTGATGTTGCTTGCACAAACGACATCAACATAACAGGCTAGAAGAATGAGAAATTACGGAACTATCAGAAACTGAGACTTTAGATTGCTAGATGGAATAAGAAAACTTCCATCGTGTCAATAATTATAGGTGCACTTGGCTGAATTCCTGATGAACTTATGATACAGCTAAACTCCTTGGGAATCAAACAACATAACCGTAGTAGTCCAGAAGTCGTTTCTGCTTGCCTCAGCAAAGACCCTACGCCTACGTTAACCACCTGATGCACATGGATAATCTAAAACTTTTTGCAAGGACCGTAAAGGAACTAGAGTCACTAATAAGAGTAGTAGCAAATAGACGAGAAGCGTCAAGGAGGATAGAGAGATTGAAGAGAGACCATCGACCAGACCTCCGCTGGACAAGTGCGATGATTACTGGGGCATTCTTAACCTTAACATTCAAGACCTTAAGAAGGCAAACAGCACCGCCATGCGAAGGGTTAATTTCTATTGCGATAAGATATGATGATGATGACTGGGACATTTTACCCTTTTTTACACAAAGAGCATCGTTTAATACGTTAATCGCAGTTTGTATATCACTTCCCAATATGCTCAACCCAAGATAGGGAGCATTATAGTCATCCACATGCAGTAGTGTTTCATTGTATCACAGACCTCCGCTGGACAAGTGCGAATATTACTGAGACCTTGGGGATGCTATTGACACTTAAATCTCAGTGGAGACCAATGGCTGCCACCAGCGAAAAATTAATTCTGAGTGGCTGTAGCAATAATGCAATTTATTTATAAATGTAATCGAAAGAGGTGGAGAGTACTGGAAAATCTGAGGAGACTTGTTGCTCCAGGGAACATCACATATTGTTTTCAAGGAAGGACCTTTGATGACCTGTGCGAAAGCTTCTTGTGAGCTAGTAATAATAATAATAATAATAATAATAATAATAATAATAATAATAATAATAATATTAATAATAATATTAATAATATTAATAATAATAATAATAATATTAATAATAATAATAATAATAATATATGTATTATATAAGTGTGTGCATGTGATTAAGTCTATATAGGCGATCTATACTCATCCACATACAGTACTGTTTCGCTGTATCACAGCTAATCATTGCGGCTAGACAGGCAACTACCTAAAGCCAGGATCAACACCCGACCGTCCAAACGACAGTCACGGCTTCTTACCATTATGCTATTCCGCTGTTGCTGTGTGGGTAGTGAATTAATGATCTTTTGACATCGTCCAAATGCCGAAGCTCGATTCGTTTACCCAAAGAGCATCGTTTAATACGTTGATGGCAGTTTATATATCACTTCTCAATATGCTCAACCTACGATAGGGAGCATTATAGTCATCCACATGCAGTACTGTTTCGTTGTATCATAGCTCATCAGTGCAGCTAGAGATGCAACTACGTCAAGCCAAGATCGAAACCCGACCGCCCAAATGAAATGAAGACTTCTATTCGATATATACATTAAAAAAGACATAAAAACTTGTTCTAATTACAAGCTCGATGAACATGCTGTTACTAATTGAATAAAATTCTATAGAATAATTATTTAAATTCCAAAACTCAGTCTTTATATAAGTAACAATATGAATCGGGGAAATTGAAAATATTTCTCTGCAGCATAGTCGTAATTAAATTAGTTTGTAGACGTTTAATCCTGTTGCGAGCTTACAAGAAAAGGCAAATCAATTTAGCAAATGGATACACGGCTAATTATTTGTATTGCCTGGAACGATTAACAGTTGCTTTGCAATCGTATCGCTTTCATCTCTGTCTCTTTAATGGCAAGTATGTTTCAATATATTTGAATGCCTGTTTCCTTTGTTTTTAATCACACAAAATACATGTGAAAAAATTCGTTAGTTTAGGATTTAAAAGGAAAATATACAATGTATTTCTTTTAAGCAGTCATCATTTGCAAATAACTCATTGAAAAATATTTCTCTTACTAACTTCATATCTATCACTTTTACTCTCACTCGCTTTATGCTGTTTGAAACTTGTACAGTTAATCACGTTTAAATTTTTTGAGAGATCCTTATGAATTTTCGAGCACAGTTGCTAGGCGTAAGGTATGCAAATATTAGATACATTTAGTTTCATTTAATTTTATACAAACGAGCTAAAAAGTGAAAAACTATGTAAGTATTCAAACCTCTTTAATACTTATGAAGTTTTAACTATATATATATATATATATATATATATATATATATATAGTGCTGGAAGTTTTGAACGTATAAAACTATACAAAATTTTTTTTCATGCGTTAGAAAACTATTTAGCCAGTAAGTCATTCAATCATCTGCAATCACTGCATCAACTTGCTCTCTCGAATTGACTATAGTAATAATACTGGAATTGTCCTATCCCTATATATATATATATATATATATATATATATATATATATATATATATATATATATATGTATATATATATATATATATATATATATTCCATATTCTAAGAAAAAAGCAATATTTCTGGTTTTACGTAACCATATTCTTTCTTATTTTTTTTCAACGTTAATGACTTCTAATTCTTTTGTTGAGTCCGGGCAGTCGTTAGATTGATTTGTGTTTTTCAAATGTCTCTTGAACACGTGTTAATATCGCAGTTTCGATGCGCCTTGGGGTCGTGTACCTTCTTTGAACTCACCAAAGAAAACTGCTTTTGGTATTCTGTTGTCTGGCATGCGCGTGACATGTCTTGTCCATCTCAGTTGGTTTGTGGCGATTATTTCTTCAGCACTGGGTATTTTAGCCTTTTCGAGTACTTCAAAAGATACATGGTCTTTCCAAGAGATGCCCATTAGATGAAGGAGGTGCCTTTCTTGTATCAGATTTTATCTCTTGAAGTGGCGTCCGTCGAGAGTCCAGGTTTCTGAGCTGTACAGGAGTGATAGTAGGACAATAGCTCTGTACACTTTCATCTTGGTCTTTAATCTGATTCATCTCTGATTTCACAGACGGTCTCTCAATTTTCAGAAGGCTGATGCAGCCGCTTGGATCCGTTTTGACAGTTCTTCATCAATTTTTCCAGTGTTCGTAATGGTACTGCCCAGGTAGGTGAACTGTTCAAATTCCTTAATGGAGTACTATTCAGGAGTACTTCTCTGGGGTTAATCTTTGTGTCACCGGTGTCTTGAATCAAAACTTCAGTCTGCTCGATGTTGATTGTCAATCCAAATTCTTGGATGCCTCGGAAAATGCTACTACTAAATCTTGCATTGCTTGGGGGCTGTGGGTCACAAGTGCTAAATCATCAGCAAAGAGTAGTTCGTTGATCACTAACTCATGTGTCCTGGTTGTTGCTCTACAGCCTCTGAGGTTTAAAAGATCACCATCACTTCTGGTTCGGCTGTAGAGATCACATAGTTTTTCATGTATGCTTTTCAGAACAGCAGCAAGGAAGATTGTAAACAGAGTTGGCGTGAGGACACAGCCTTGCTTGACGCCGTGTCCAATGCTAAAGGAGTCTTAGCATCCGTCGCCCCTGCAAACGCCAGCAGTCATGCCATCATGGAAACTGCACAGTACTCTTGTGATGGTCTGTGGGCAACCATAGCGTCTCAGTAACTTCAAAAACATGTCTCTATCAATTGTATCGAAGGCCTTGCTAAAATCTTCAGAAGTGACAATGAGAGGTTGACGTTGTTGATTGGACTTTTCCTGTAATTGTCGGAGAGCAAAGCTCATATTTTGTGTGGATCTGCTGGCCCTGAATCCATATTGGTTCTCTGGTAGAATGTCTTCAGTCAAGGCCTGTAATCGATACTGTAGGATGTTGGCCATAATCTTCCCAGCAACAGACAGAAGGGAGATTCCTCTGTGGTTCCCGCATTCCTCTCTGTCCCCTTTTCTTTTATGCACTGTCACAATTTTGGCATCTTTGAAATCCTGGGAAATTTTTGCTGTTGATGTCCAGATTTTGTAGAAAAGTTGTAGTAATTGAGTTCTCAATGCTGCTCCACCATGCTTTTATTTTTTTTACACAGTGATCAAGGCCCGGAAGCCACTCAGGGATAAGGGTTATTGCAAGTACATTACGTTAGTGAGGAGATTTGATGAAGTGTTTACTTAAGGAGGCGGTTCATTAGGAATTTGTTAACATTAGACTTGAAGACATCTAGGTTGAAGTCCGGAGGGAAGCAGGTAGACGGAACAGAGTTCCACAGGCGTGCAGTTCTAAGAAAGAAGCTTTGTTCATGAAATCCGCGTTTTGATTTAGGCACAGATATAGAGTGGGGGAAATTTTTCACAGTGGATTCAGCTAGACAGGTGTTTTTCGTGAAAGATTGGCGAGGGGGGACCAGGGATTGGAGTTAAGACGAGCACCTGCCATGAAAATTACGATAAAACAAGGATAGGCTTGCAACGTCTCTTCTGTGGGAGAGGGGTTGCAGGGTAGAGAAAAGGGCATCCCCCACTAAACCACGAAGTCTATTTTGTACTCTGTCAAGGCATGATAGGCTGTTTTTGGCAGCTCCTGCCCAGATATGGCAACAGCATTCCATCCTTGGCCGTACTTGGCTTTTATATAGATAGAGAATTGCATCAGTAGTGGAAATCTTCTGGAGCGGTAGAAGGATCCCACCATCTTTCCAGCGACCTTGGCAACAGACTTGATGTACGTGTTCCATTTCAGATCAGGAGTAAAGGTCAAACCCAGAAGCTTGTCAAAACACGGTGCCTCACCCAGACGAGAACCATCCATCACAATTGATGCCAGCTGGGGATCAGAGCGTTGATGATGTACGGATAGGAGTTTGGTTTTGGATGCATTAAAGGTAACTAGCCACATCTTCCCCCACTGAACCACGCGCTCGAGATCAGAGGAGAGAGAATCAGAGAGAACTTCGTCATTTACAGCCTTTGATGTGTTGCCATAGATGGTCGTGTCATCAGCATAGATGTCAACGAATGATTTAAGTATGTGTTTAGGGAGGTCATTGATGTAGATCAGGAAGAGAGTTGGGCCCAGGATTGACCCCTGAGGGACTCCAGCATTTATATTGCAGGCTTCCGATTTTTGTCCATCTACCAATACTTTTATGAATTCATATTGGTTCTCTGGTAGAATGTCTTCAGTCAAGGCCAGTAATCGATACTGTAGGATTTTGGCCATAATCTTCCCAGCAACAGACAGAAGGGAGATTCCTCTGTGGTTCCCGCATTCCTCTCTGTCCCCTTTTCTTTTATGCACTGTCACAATTTTGGTGGTATGTTGTCTGGTCTTGCAGCCTTTCCGTTCTTTGTCCTCTTGATGGCAATGTCAAGTTCATCTGCTGTTGGTAAATCATCCATTTTGTGTCTAATAGGCAGCTGAGGTATGTTATCAGCTCCGTCTTCAGCACATGTTTCTTGGTTTAATAGAAGTTCGAAGTGTTCCTTCCATCTCTCCATTGGAGCACACTGTCATCAATGCTCTTCACAGGGTCCAAGCAGCCACCCTGTGGTCCGTACACTTCCTTCAACGATGCAAAGAAAGCTTAAGAGTCATTTCCGTTTGCCAGGTTCTGAATTTCAGCTGCTTTTCTCGTCCACCTGTCGTTTTTCATTTCCCGCAGTTCTCTTTGAAGTTTAGATTTTACACTTTTGTACTTGACCCTCGCTGCTCTTGTGCATCTTTCTTTCAGGGGCTTTCGAAACAGCAGATTTTTCTTTTGAATGAGTGCCATGATTTCTTTGTTGGATTTATCAAACCAGTCTGCGTGTTTCCTACTTGGTTTACCAAGGGCTTCAGATGCAGAAGTAAACAGAGCATTTTTCAGTGTTTCCCACTGTTCTTCTTGGTGCCAGTTGGTGTTGTGAGACTATCAGATATTTTGTGTGCTAGTTTGTCTTTCACACTTTGGTCCTTTAAAGATTCGGTATTTAGTTTCTTTAGTCGTTTTGGTCCTTTCTTCTTGAACGGAGGAGGCATTGGTTTTATGTTGCATCTGGCACGGATCATGTAGTGATTTGTGCAACATTCAGCTCCTCAGAGTAGAGTCTCGGATGTTTCCACGAGCAGTAGCATTTGTCTGGATAGTTGAAGAACGTGTTTGTTATAGGAAGTCCATGTTCGGAACACTTTGATAACAAGCAGTTCGCCATTCGAGTTCATTTTTCCTTTTCCAAATTTACCCATTGGTTGTGGCCATGCGAGTACAATGAGTTGTCAGCTGCAGGGATCTTAGAAAGCAGATTGCCAAAAAACTGATAGAATAG
>NC_136509.1:80527933-80535433 GCF_053919585.1 Euprymna scolopes
TTATTAATATAAATTACATCGCTGGACTTTCAAAATTTGGCAACTAGTTTAAGAGCGTATTCTAATTATTTTGGAATGGTCTAGTGTTAACAATACCTCTTATCAGGTGTATGACAGCAGAAAATCAACGTTATGTATAAATATAAATACTTTTTCTTAAGAATATATCGTCTACATTAAGAAAAAAATAATTGTTACATCGGTTTCACTAAAACAACACTCTCCCGCAAGCTTATCGTGAATCTCTTAAACAGAAGCTCAATTTGTCAGCAGTAGTCTTTGGTTGAAGCTATCTGAGTCTGATGAAGGTAAGGGATTATGTCTGGAGCAATTTCTGATTCAGTAAAATGATTGAAACATTGTCAACTATTATATAAAATGAACATTATCTTTGTGTGTGTGAGTTTGTTTCTTATGGTCTTCGAAACGACTGGGCTGATTTTTTTTTTTAATTTCACGCAGAGATACTTGTGTCTGGCGGTGTTTTTCGTAGATTTAGTATAAGAATGCGTCCGATAAGTATGAAAATTGATAAATGAAAGATCCAATTAATGAAATAGTTGGATTTGAGCAAAATCAAAATCAACATTATTATACAAACTACCATAATAAGTGCGTTTGAGAAATGTTATCACGGCAAAATCTAAAAAGCACATCCTATCAAATAAACTGTCGATTCTTTTATAAGACAAAGACGCGTTCGAAACGAATCCTTCTTTTTAGAGCACAATTGAACCATGATACTTGACTTTTGTACGTTTAACTTTAATTGAAATAATTATGTAAAAACAATTTAATAACATCAACAGTTGGTACTTTGATAAAGCAAGTGCGTGTCTGAAATGAATGCTTTTGTTTAGAGCACAATTAAACTATGATATTTGACTTCTTGGTTTTAAATTTAAGTGAAACCATTACTTACATATATTTTTTTAATATCACCGTAGATTTTCTAAAGTGCGTTGTTGACTACAATGTAATGCAGACTAAGTGACTGCAGTGTACAATGCGGGAAGGGGGTCTCTAACTATAGCAGACAATTAACAGACTTTGATGACAATATAAGTAGAATAATGAAATAATATATTGTGAGTCGCAAAGTGTGTTTTCAGTCACATGAGAAAATGCGGGGAGGGGATAGACGGTCCTGATCGCAAAGGGTAAAATTTGCTGCAACCAGGGTTGGATCAAATACTGACTTTTAACAATTGAAATACAAATACAAATACTTTCGTTAAGGTTACCAGAAATACAAATACAAATACAAATACTAACGCTAAAAATACAAATACAAATACAAATACTTTTATTCCTCAATCTCAAAATACAAATAAAAATACAATAACTGATTTAAACAATCTGAAAATATGCGAAGAAAAAAGAAGAAATATTTCCTTCCAAATTTGACATCTACATTACACTCTATATCATGTCCTCATTGCATTTTATCATCATTAGAGCTCTGAAAGTTTCCGGGCCAAGTTTGGCTCGCTCTGGGGTATAAAAATTACCAGCCTTGCTGAAAACTCTTTCAGATGGTGCCGATGTTGCACAGCACCCTAGAATATTTCTGGCGAAAGGCTTCAAAATCTTGAAGCTCTTGTTTTCCCGCCAGTACCTCAGTGGGTTGACGTCAAAAGCCAGAACACATTCTTCTAAGTAGGAATCGAGTTCTGCCTTTACCGCTGTAGTGTCGCTTATTGATGGACTTACATTTAGCTTCCCAGCTGGTGGCATGTAGGCAAAAAGACGAGGGCGTTTTGCATTCATGTCAGCCTCGTCTTGATTTGTGTTCACGGTCATGAAAAACTTCCTCTCTTGAACTGTGTTCTTCAAAGACAACTGAGTTGACTGCGAAATAATTAGGTCCACAATCTTCGAAATATTTTTATTTTTCATTTTTTCACATGACAGCCATGACAGCTTAAACCTGGGGTCCATGACAGCTGCAGCGATGACATCAGTCCTATCAAGAAACGGATGCAATCTCTTTTTGATAGAAGACTGTAGTGCATTAGCCAAGTTTAAGCAGTAGGTTGGTTTACTTTCCATGAATAGTTTGAGGCTGTGTTCAAGGCCAAATACAACTGTGCCTCTTGGAATGGGTCCAAAATTTGCACCACTTCTTTTAGCATTGCTATTTCCACTACGTTCAATTATCGTATGTTCTTGCACGATCCTAGGAGACAAATAGCTGAGTTGACGCCATTGACATCTTTGAGAACTGACTTAAGCATAGTCAGTTGAGAGTTCCATCTAGTAGCATTAGCAGCCTGCAGTGAAATCCCAATATTTTCCAAGAACGGTGCTGCCACAGTAGATCGCCGTATTGCAGCTACAATACTACAGCACTTGTGTATCACAGTTGCAATTGCGCTGCATCTGACACTGGGATCATTGAAGGCATCTCGTATGCAGATTTGTTGTGTGTGTGCAAAGCAACTGGACCGATCCGGTGGAAGAAGGGCAAGGACTTCATTCAGATCAGGTTCTTCTTCCAAAATATCAAGTTCTTCTTCCAAAATATCAATGTTATCTATGTCTCCATTTTCCTTGATACTTTCATTTTTCACTTCATTTCCATATAATCCTGGTAGACATATATCAAATGCTCTCACCATAGACGAAGCATTGTCTGCAACCACTTTCCTCACTTTGCCACGAATTCCAAATTTTTCTATCTCTAAGTCTGACTGGCAAAATTGTAAAACCAAATGAAATTGCCTTAAAAAGTAAAAGGCACAGAATTTATCTCCCATAGCCAAAAATATATACCCCAATTTAGAAGAATTTTTCTTTCATCGACCAAGGACAGACTAGATAAAGTTAGGTCATCAGAGCAGGTACTACACTTTAATGTAAGCATTGATTGACAACGGGGACAGATTACATAAAAGAGATGTTTATAAATGTTTTTTTTTACGATTATGATATTAGTAACCATTTGGAGTTACAATCTATTTAGTATTACACATGAAATCTGAAGAAAACACTTACAATGAGTAAACATGCGAGTATAATCGACAGATTTCTAAGATGACAGCATAATTGAAAAGTAGTTGGTTATTATCTTAGACTCCACATCTACTTACCATTTTTACTAGTGCCATTTTTTCCATACCATATCTATTGGTACAATTTGTAAATAAGTTTCTATTTGTCAATCATATTCTTAAAAGAATTATGTCAGTCGTCAGAAGACCAAATTTACTCAGGGGATTGGAGGTATCAACTTAAAATATCTCTAAAATATTGATAAATTTAATTTTAGTCATAACTCTAAAACTAGACTTTGTTTCCAAGAACAATCTATGCGTCATTATTAAGGCAAATGTGTCTATTAATCCAAGATAGTTAGAAAATCTATAATTATTGACTTTTAATTAAACTTTTGGGACTACTCAGGAAAAAGTATATGAATACTTAAAAATATTCATTTTAAATACAACTTTAAATAGCTATAGTTATAAGTTTTCAAATTTCTATAAATTAATTCAATTAATTTCAAAACACTACTTTTAAAGAATTTCAAACGAAAAATACAAGAATTAATTATTTCAGAGGAAATATACTTAGTGACCTAATTGGCAGGGACAAGGCGCCAGCACTAAAAAATGTCCCCAAAATGGTTTCATACTCAACTGTGAACTCTTTGAAAGGGTCCATATAGACATTTAGTAAGTAACTGTGAAACCGGATTAAACATTTAGGTGTGAGATTCGCTTAGTGCGAGAGGGTGTAAATCCATGAATGGGAGTGGGAGGTCAAAAGTTTTTTTTTTTTAAATCTACAAGTTTAGACATCCAAACAACTGTTTAAATTACTTTATTATAACTTTTTCTTTAATAAACCATATTTAATAAATATTTATATAAAATTATCCGAAAAAGGCCAAATTTGAAACATAAATTTGAAAAAAAACAAACAAAAATTTTGAAAGCCAAACTGCTTCAAAAAAAGCCAAATTCGCGAAATTTGGCCTTAAAAAAGCCAAGCTGGCAACCCTGAATTGAAGCTACTTGACTCACAGACTTATCGTCACTCAACTAGCAGCAGCGTGTGTGACTGGAAGTGGACAGGGCTGGTAGACTGGTACACGTACGCAACAT
The DNA here is from genome assembly GCF_053919585.1 of Euprymna scolopes. Lineage (NCBI taxonomy): Eukaryota > Metazoa > Mollusca > Cephalopoda > Sepiida > Sepiolidae > Euprymna > Euprymna scolopes. Next base: position 80,532,043 of record NC_136509.1, read on the forward strand.
GTATGTGAACAGGGTTGGATCAAATACTGACTTTTAACAATTGAAATGCAAATACTTTCGTTAAGGTTACCAGAAATACAAATACAAATACTTTTACTCCTAAGTCTAAAAATACAAATACAAATACATTTATTCCTAAATCTAAAAATACAAATACAAATACAATTACATTAAAATTGTATTTAAATACAATTGAAATACAAATACAATTGTATTTGATCCAACCCTAGCTGCAACGTATTTCCATGCGAAATAAATTGAAAGATATTTCGCAAGACCGGTTAGGACTTCTGGTTTGTCAATAGTGGCTGTTTACGAGTAAATAGAAAAACTAGTGAGCTCTATTTAAACAACTATCAATATTTCCCCCACTCTTTATCTGTGCCTAAACCTAAACGTAGATTGCATGAAGAAAGCTTCTTTCTTAGAAGTGCGTGCCTGCAGAACTTTCTTCCATCTCTCTGCTTTCCAGCTGACTTCAGTCTGGTCGTCTTCAAATCCAACGCGCTGATGAACTGTCCCGTTAAGTAGTCTAATTTACCAAATTTCCATAACTAACCATTATTTCAATATTGTCCCATTGAATACCGTATACTCATTAATCCTTATCCTCGTGTGGCCTCCGGACCTTGATAAGTGGTGACTACTTTGTAAAAAGAGGGCTTGTGGAACATTTGTTGGTCCTCATTTCCAAATAACATTGCGTCTCCCTGTCAGTATATATATATATATATATATATATATATATATATATATATATTTATATATATATATTTATATATATTTATATATATATTTATATATATATATATATATATATATATATATATATATATATATATATATATATATATATATATATATATATATTCAAGCAAATATTATTAAATGCAACGGGGATACTTTGGTTTATGATTCATTGTTTTACTTTTTCGATTTTTCGTATAATCATTTTATTTCAAAATTAAAAATATAAATAAAAGTTTGAGAGTTGTTACTGTCACGAGCGCTTTCGATTCGTCCACGAATCAGCTTCAGGTGCTGAAGTAAAAGTGCGAAGGAGCGAAAATGAGAACTAAAAGTGAAAACCAAAATATACAGTAAACGGCGTAAGGCGATGATAGGTTAAAAAATATAGAGTCGGTGAAAAGTCGATAAGGATTTGAGTATTAAGAGTAGCAGGTTCGTGGACAATGATAACAAAGTCCGTTCACTACTGCTGTTCTCGAATGCAATATTATTTATAGTGGGTTGAAGGGTCCTGATATATGACGTTTTAAGCAATTTTAATTTTTTAAGATTATTTTTATGTTGTATAATTTTTATGTTGTATAATTTTTATGTTGTCAACACACACACACACAAACAAACACACATGCGTGTGTACGTGTGTGTGTGTGTGTGTGTGTGTGTGTGTGTGTGTGTGTGTGTGTGTGTGTGGATGAATCTTTAATTCAACCAGTCCGGTTTAGAAATTTTCGTTTTCCCTTGATCCCCTCTTTCTTGTTTATTTATACCCACTAACAAATTTTATACGAACGTTTCTAAAAATTTATGTTGCACAAACGCTATATGCAAATATTATTTTACAAGCATAGTTATACATCTTATGATCAATATCATAAAATGCAGTTTCAGAAAATGCTATAACTAGCAGATTCTAGCTCCGCGCTATATATATATATATATATATATATATATATATATATATATATATAGCGCAGAGCTAGAATCTGCTAGTTATAGCATTTTCTGAAACTGCATTTTATATATATATATATATATATATATATATATATATATATATATATATATATATATATATATATATATATATATATATGATCTGTTTCTATTCTCTGACGAGAAGCACGTTCCATTCTTTGAAATATCCACGGAATGAGGATATTTCACTGTCCCTTTTTTATTGGAAAAATAAATTTGTACATGTAAATTTCTGATTTGCCGTTTATATATATATATATATATATATATATATATATATATATATATATATATGTGTGTGTGTGTGTGTGTGTGTATATATATATATCATTGCCAACCATCTATATATATATATATATATATATATATATATCATCGCCAACCATTCTCTTATATATATATATATATATATATATATATATATATATCATCGCCAACTATCTCTGTGTAAGCAAAGAGTGTATACCCATAATTTAGAACTTATAAGTATTCGCTGAGATTGTTTTTTTTCTCCTATTCCCTATACAATTTCTTTTTTTTTTTACCTCCGCTATTAATTTATGTTCCTTTGACCATGTTTTAAACCATATTTTATCTCCCGTTTCCAACGGTAATCTTGAAAAACTTTGGCTGAAAGACGACTCGATAGTTTTTTTTTTTTCTGTCCCACTCCTTATTTATACCTTTTATTAATTTATGCTTAGGAGAAATATAGTCTAGAAGTGTATTTTGGTCTTCTTTTCGAAAGTTTCTTTTTAATGGGTTATTTTTAAAACTATAGAAAAAAAACTAAACCCTTAGCAATTCATTATGGCACTACGTTCGGTGTTCTTCAAAAGTGTTATAAAATTTCGTACCAATAAAAATCTTTATATATATATATATATATATATATATATATATATATATATATATATATATATATATACATTTTAAAATGCAACCGCTGAGAGACAATGCGCGGATCTTTGCTAACAGACTTTTTCCTCCAACTTCACAATATGACAAGAAAGAAGAAAAATACGAAAGAAAAAAAAGGCAAACAAAATACCGAGGATAGTGTTTGACTCCGAAATATAGTTAAATTATACATTTCAAGCGAATAAAATATTTGTTTATGTTCTTAATATTCCGTTGTAATTTGTCTTTCAAGCGCACCTGGTATGTACTTTATTTTATTCAAATTAAATCAACGCATCTATAACGGAACTTACATCCCTGACACACACATACACACACACACACACATATATATATATATATATATATATATATATATATATATATATATACATATGTCTGTGGAAATATTCTTTATTCACCTATATTTCGTTTATATATATATATATATATATATATATATATATATATATATCAATCCTTATTTAAGAAGCTCAATGTAATTACAAAGCAAATAAATGACAAATATTCAGATTTTTTTAACCATATCCAGACGCATTTCATTTCCTTTTGGTGGACTGATTTTTCTATTTCTTCTCATGAGTTAAAGGCAAAATGTATTACTGATTTATATAATAATTAAGTGATTTGTTTTGTGCTATGAAACAGATACTGTCAAGAAGTGAAAGTGTCAATTGATTTAAAGGAATAAATTGTAAGATTGTCTATGACACAACCAGCCAGTCACTGGTTGTGACTGGCTTCA
>NC_136509.1:80537933-80542933 GCF_053919585.1 Euprymna scolopes
CTTTTCTCAATAACTACGCCTTGACATTTTTTAATTTTGCACAAACATCAAACATGACAGGGGTAAAAAAAAAAATAACAAAATAGATTTTCCAATGGGTGTCTGTAGGGTTAAGCAGGTTAAAATTGACACTTTTGTGCTTATTTAAAAAAAAAAATAATGCCTTGGATTTTTATAAAACTTTCTGGAAAGTTGTAACTAACTGATTTATATATATATATATATATATATATATATATATATATATATATATATATATATATGTATATATATATATTGTTTGGCTATACTTTGCGATAACTCTTGGTGCACCCCAGGGGCTCTTTTAGGGTTAATAAAAACACTCTATTTGCGAACTATTTTACCATATTTGTCCAAAATTTTCTGTGTGTGTATATTTAGCAGTTTTGCATGGTGCTGAAATCAAATTTAAATATGTTAAGGCCTTGGGAACTTTTGGAGTAAAATAGGGGGGGGGCAAATGATGGACATCCATTTTTTTTTATTTTGCATGGTGCAGAACTCAAATGTGCATCTGTTAAGACCTAAAACTGCACCGTTTGTTTATTTTTAGTAGGATTTAACGTCCTCTGGAGACTTAAGTGGAGAGAGAGTAAATGCTGAACTTAGTCATTTTTTTAATACCTTGCTCACTTTGCATTCACGGGGGACTATGATTGCTTCAGTTGTTTGTATTATTCTTCATCTCCTTTACTTGTACTCTACAATCGTTCGCAAATATTACACGATGTTCGTTTTTAAATTCGTCATCTTTTATTTCCATTCTTCTCTGCCTCATCTTTGTTTCCTATAGTCTATCTGTTTCTAACTCATCAATTTCAGCTTCAACTTAATCACACATTTCTTCAGCTTCTTTTACTTCTCTGTATTTGTCATCTCATTTCTATAACATCTTTTTTCTTTACCTCATCACCTGTCTCTGCCCTATCATCTCCATTTGTATTACATCAGATACTGATGTAATGGTATACCCTAACATCCCTTCATAGATGAAATGAACTATGGATATATTGACCCTCTTACGTGACTGAGGCAGAAATAAAAAAGACAGGAAGAGAATAAGAAAAGATGTCGAGTAACCCTTATGTCACATGTATTCCCTTGTAAATAAACCACTTTGTCTTTCACCCATAAGCACGTGTTTCTTGCTGTATTCTTATTAAAAGTAAGGATATAAAAGATACTTTTTCTTCTATTTCTATTCATCTTCTTCTACGTTTCCATTAACGTGTTCTCCTATCCATCACATTTTTTTTTATTTCTCCTCATTAATCAAAACTATTCCTTTGTGCTCTTTTTAAATACTAATCAAAATATGAACCACATTAACCTTACGTGGTGCTCTTTTTAAATACCAATCAATATATGAACCATATTAACCTTACTTAATGCTCTTTTTAAATAGCTATTAAAATATGAACCATATTAACCTTACGTAATACTCTTTTTAAATACCAATCAAAATATGAACCATATTGACCTTACATAATGCTCTTTTTAAATAGCTATTAAAAAAAGAACCATATTAACCTTACGTATTACTCTTTTTAAATAGCTATCAAACTATGAACCATATTAACCTTACGTAATACTCTTTTTAAATAGCTATTAAAATAAGAACCATACTAACCTTACGTAATACTCTTTTTAATAGCAATCAAAATATCAACAATATTGACCTTACGTAATAATCTTTTTAAATAGCTATTAAAATGTGAACCATCGTGACCTTACGTAATGCTATTTTCAAACAGCTATCAAAATGTGAAGCATATTAACCTTATGTAATGCTCTTTTTAAATAGCTATCAAAAAGTGAACTATATTAACCTTACGTATTGCTCTTTTTAAATAGTGATCAACATATGAACCATATTTACCTTGCGTACTGCTATTTTTAAATAGATATCAAAATGTGAAGAATATTAACCTTATGAAATGCTATTTTTAAATAGCTATCAAAATGTGAACTATATAAACATTACGTAATGCTCTTTTTAAATGGCTATATAATATGAACCATATTGACCTTACGTAATCCTCTTTTTAAATAGCTATCAAAATATGAACCATATTAAACGGTCGTAATGCTCTTTTTAAATAGCTATAAAAATATGAACCATATTAACCTCACGTAATACTTTTTTTAAATAGTTATCAAAATATGAACCATATTAACCTTACGTGATACTCTTTTTAAGTAGCTATCAAAATATGAACCATATTGACCTTACGTGATACTCTGTTTAAAATCAATCAATATGAACCATATTTATCTTACGTAATGCAGCAAATAATATTTATTTCATGCACGTGTAAAACACTTTCTAAAAATTCGTTTTTCTGTTGTAATATGTTTTTTAGAATTTCTCCACTTGGCGCTAAAAAATACATTTTTTTTTTTTTTTGCTAATGACAATAATGTCCCGATATTATCGGCACTTTGTTTTGAATGGCCATTCTCCAGATGTTTGCATTATTGTATGTTCAAAGTTCTCTAATGTATATGACAAAATACATTACCAATTGTTGCTTCGATATAAGTCTGTGTGTTTTCTGTGCACGTGGTTGACATTCTCGTCGCAGCCGCCGTCATCATCATAGTGATGAGCCTCAGTTATTTTCGTTTCTTGATAGAAAACCACACAAACCATAGTCAGTTAGTTTATAAAAAGGGTTATTTAATACTTCAAAACATAAATTTTGATTATTGATTTTTATTAACTCGAAAAAATTCACTGCGTAAGTCGGTCGGCGCGTGCTCTCCCCCTTTGGGGCAAACTCCTAATAATTTCCATTCATTTTCACTAGCTTTCATTTCTCTTTATTCACAATAAAAAGCTGTGGTTTGTTTGTTTTTTGTTTTTGTTTTTTAATATTAACTGTCTCTGATGAGTTGTTTGCTCTTTTTTATCCGCGTTACTACATCTTTTTTTTATCCTCTTTAATACTATGGGACAATTCCAATATTTTTTTTCCGATTTCGATATAATTACCGATTCTGTATTAAATTCCCGATTCCGATAAAATGACTGCTTCCGATTCCGACTCTATATAAATATCTGAATATTTAACTATAAAGTTATTATTTTTCACCTTTACCGTACGAACACGTGTGAAATGTGCAGATATATTCTCAAACGTGAAGATACACTTGTGATGGATGGTCTATCGATTTTAGTTTTACTAATTGTTTAAAATGAATAGATATTCATTATTTTAGTATTACTATTAGCAGTAGGATAATTCTCTTTAAAGAAAATCAAATTAAAAAAGAATTTTTTTGGCATCGGAGAATAGGCACAGATTTTTCCTATTCCGATACAGATTTCGATACTCAAAAATGTTCCGATTTTTCGATTCACGATTACAATTCATCGCCCCAACACTAATACACACACACATTTCTATTTCCTGTATTTTAATTAAACTAGTAATTTCACTGTTACATTAAAATACACTCAGCTCTTTAGACTATTGTTCTAATCTCCTTTAAATTATATATATATATATATATATATATATATATATATGTGTGTATATATATATATATATATATATATATATATATATATATATATATATATATATATATATATATATATATATATATATATACGGGCGGCATTTTTCTCTAATGCATGTTTCATTGAAGATCAGGGCTAACTCCTGTTTGTTTGTTTTTTTGCAATCCATTTTTTTTTAGCGTTTGAACGTCCTTTTCGGCTTTGAAAAAATCTTCGGACGTTTTGTTCGAGTCTAAAAATGTTTTGTCATAGTTGCGAACGTTTCGACTTCTATGGGTCGTCTTAAGGCGAGTGATGCATTAAAAATTGCGTTTGGTGAATTTATTCAAAAGACGATTAAAATCGTTTAAAATCATTAAAATCACTTAAGCGTGCCGTTTCCCTTCATATTGGGCCTGATTGATGGTCAGTTATTTTCGTACAGTTTAGAAGGGCTTCAGTTATTGGGAGCCGCAGAACACAGTGTTAAAATGGTGGTGTTTTTTATTAGTATATTCCTAAATTCAATTTGGGAGTGTCATGTGCTGTAAGGTGTTGGGAAGATAGGTGGTATGTTAGTCGGGTGTGTAGCTGTTTAGTACTATAAAAATAACGAAAATTTACTCTTTCTCAGTAACGGGTTTGTAATTTTGTGAGATTTTTAGCGTCCATAACACATATCTATCGTAAGAAATAGAAAAGAAAAATAATTAGAGACGCTTGAATTAACATCCATACATTTCTGCGAAGATGAAATATATGGGCGCGGCCCTCCTAGGTGTCGGCGTATTTTGGCCGGAGGCTGTAGTGTACGGATTGATCTAAAATAATTAGAGTAACCACATAATCACATTTCAAAAACCATTACTTTTCGTCTTCTTCTTTGAGTTCTACAATTTTTATTCATGCCTATACTATTCTTCTTCTTCTTCTACTTCTTCTTCTTCTTCTTCTTCTTCTTCTTCTTCTTCTTCTTATTATTATTATTATTATTATTTACTCACTAGGAGTAGTCACACAGGCTATCGTCAAAGATTTCTCTGAAAGAACAATGTGTGGTGTTCTTTGAAGTCTGAGTGATACTACGTCTCCCCAGACTTCCAGTACTCGCTAATTCTTTCAATAACATTTGCAGATGAAGATGTGTAATCGCAACAGCCGTTTACCATGAGTTTCTCGTTGGCAGAGACCATTGATCCACACCAAACTAGGATTCGAGAGGTTTATTGCCTCCCCAAGGTTCCAGTTCTCTTTGCACTCATTCAGCATAGGTCTGGCTAGTGCTTTCTCTCCTATATCTTTCCATCCTCCTTGGCCCTTTAGTCATCATCATCATCATGACGGGCTACTTGCCCGGACCAATATGGCTTTTCCTCTCCAGAGTTTCCTGTCTTCCATCAGTTGTCTGAGATCTTCAGGTTCACAGTTGGCGTCGTGTGCTATTTGTTGGGTGTACGTGGATCTAGGTCGTCCT
>NC_136509.1:80547933-80585433 GCF_053919585.1 Euprymna scolopes
CATTTACACTGATCACTTACAAAATGACAACATCAATATATTACATATGAATGAGTCCCTACGGAATTTCCACAGTTCCCGCTAGTCTATATATTAATAGGATAGCGTGTGTGCAATGACCATTTGTCTTTATTGGAATTTGTGTGTCGAAAATTCTTCCCAATGCCCAACTCTACATTGTACCCATCCAGCGGAGGTCTGGTTAGTTCTCCAAATTCTTGGGGTGATTTTTATCCTCCTCAATATTTCTCGATGATTTAACATGGTGTCAGTTGATACCGATATGGCATTATATCTTAGTGCACCGGTTGTGGTAGTTGCTAACGCACCCTCCTCCTGCATGGCCAGATGGTAATTTGGCCGTAAGTGGAAGGAATACCCAGAAAAAAAAATGCAATCCCATGATTCCCTTTCTTTTATCGACCTCTTTCTGACCGGACTGCCCTGAAGTGACAACGCATATTTCTGTCTCTCTGTAAATGAGCGGGGACTCACCTCCCCCTCAACACTAGTTAAGGTAGCTCAGTACGTTTTAATAAAGCAATGGTGAAAATCAATTGTAGAGTCTGTAAATTCTATGTTAATATTGTATATATATACTAGATTACCCGTGACCCGTTGGGTCAGTATGTTATATTAGAATTATTATTGGAATTCATGTATGAGTGTGACACTTGTGACGTAAATAAAATAGATTTTTTTGACATAACAGAAATATTTCTATGAAAGTATATTAAAATGAAAAAAGAATATAGATAGATTTCTATGAGTCGTTCTGTTTATTATAATTGATTATTGTTTTTAAAAAAAATCACAGTTACTGAATTATAAATGGTTGCCCATACTTTTAGGTAAATCTGCACTGAAAAGATACCATAATACTTATTATAGTTAAATTCAAATTTTGATATATCTGCTTTTTTTTACATCGTTCATTTCTGTATTACGTTGAAGTTATTTTAAACCCCACTCTTCCGATGTTAAATAATAATTTCGAAATAATAACGTTAATATTCAGTGCGCAGGTTATGCGCGCGTGCGCAACCCGATGTCGTAAACCGGAAAGTAGGTTACATACATCGTTACAAAATCATTTGAGTTTTATAATTATATATATATATATATATATATATATATATATATATATATATATATATATATATTGTATACATTTTATAAAATAAATAGTTAATTATATTTCTCACATAAATTGTGACCCGTGTTGTGTGTTTGCTTTCTCTGCCATAAATGTTTTAAGTTGAATGAAGTGGCCCTGAGGAGAAAGAAGGTTCCAGCCAAGATGCCACCAGAGTGATCTTGAGAGAATGAAGGTGCCAACCCAACATCCAACATCTCAGGTATGCTTTTCCCCTTGATACTCAAACCCTAATGACTGGCCCATCGCCATATCATAATGGGACCTTTTCTAAAATATTTAGTGTAACACGTGGGTTGGTCACACACCAGTGACTGGCTGATCGTTTTATACCAATACTACAGATGTTTTAAGATTTTTATGGACTCACTTGGAGTTCTCACACGGGCTATTATCACAGATTTCTTTCTGACAACAACCGGTGGTATTCACTAGTCGATAAGTGAACAAAAGTCTCCTCGGGTCACCAGCATGTTTCACCTCTTTCGATAACATTTGCAAGCGAATTTGCATTATTGCAACAGTAGTTTGACATTTACTTCAATAGAATTTGGGTGGCTTTAAGCCTCTCCAACGTCCTAGTTTCCTTCGTACCCATCCAGTGGAGGTCTGGTTAGTGTTTTCACTCCTAAGTCTATCAATCCACCTTGACCTCTTAACTATTTGGTGTGGTCCCAGTACTGTATTTGGGGGGGGGCTTCATATTATTATTAATAATAATAATAATAATAATAATGATAATAATAATAATAATAATAATAATAATAATAATAATAATATTCACTCATTAGGAGTAGGCACGCAAGGCATAGTCAAAGATATCTCTTTGAGAACCACTTGCGGCGTTCTCTGGAGCCTGAGTCACAAGTCTCCCCAGATTTCTAGTACTCTACACATCTTTCAATAAGCTTTAGAGTTGAATTTGCGTCATCGCAACAGCCGCTTACCATTGATTTCTCCTTGGCAGTGACCATTGCTCTTCACTGGAATTTGAGTGCCAATTAGCCTCCTCGATGCCCCACTGCGCTTTGCACTCATCTAGTGGAGGTCTGGTTAGTGTTTTCACTCCTCAACTATTCCATTATCCTTGACCCTCCTCACTTTTTTTCGAGTAGCGTTAGTTTATGTGACATACGCATAAAATTATTATTATTATTATTATTATTATTATTATTATTATTATTATTATTATTATTGCTGTTTTGGTATGAATCATCATTGTTGATTGGAATAAAAATAATCTTAATAGTACCGATTTATTTAGTATTTCATATTTCGTATTACTAAGTTGTATTCCTCGACAAATTTATCGGTAATATCTCTTCATAAACGTGTTGGTATTTCAAATCTACTCTGCTAAAATCCATTATTTCAGCAAAATCGTGATTATCAAAAGGGTCTGAGGAGGGAGTATATCTCTTCCGATTTCCATCATCCGGGGAAGTATCCCTGTAGCCTCCAGCAATGCTATAATCGCGGAATTCTCTAATTGAAGACAAATTTATAATTGATCAAATCAAAATTCCTATGAGATTGCTGGAATGATTCCAAGTGTCCCAACAATTACGGGCAGGACCTAAATATCTCCCCTTTTTCCTCAATCATTATTCCCTCCTATCATCCTTAGTAGTAATACTAGAAATAGGATTCGTTTTATTAGAAGTGTATAAGTATGTCTGTATGTATGTTTGTAGGTATGTTTGTATGTATCCATCAGGTTGACAAGAAAGTTCTTGCGGTTCTTAACTTGTAAATTCAGATGAAAATATCTCGGTTCAAAAAAAATATATATAATGATCAAAATAAGCACCATCAGAATCCACACACTCTTAATTATGTAAACTAACGTTATTCATGCCAGTAACGGAAAATTTCTTGCGTTCTGGTGGCGATGCAGTCGCTGATTGCGTTTTTGATATCGCGTAGAATTTTGAAGCATTTGTCACGCAGAAAGTTGTCGAGATTCTTAAAAAAATAAAAGTCAGTAGGTGAGGGGTCTGGAGAGTATGGCGAATGAGGCAGTGTTTCGTAATCCAATTCGTTCAACTTCCGCAGGTTAGGTTTAGCGATGTACGGTTGGGCATTGTCGTGGAGGAGAATTGGACATTTTTTGTTGACTAATGCTGGGTGTTGTTGTTGAAGTTTCTGATGCATTTCATCCCTTTGTTTACAGTATTTCTCCGCCATAATAATTTTGCCTGCATTAAAAAAATGTAATGAATGAGACCGATTGCAGGCAACCAAACATGATTTTCTTTTGGTGCTATTCTGGCTTCGGGAAGTGCTGTGGAACTTCGTCGGCGTCGAATCACTGAGCTGACGGTTGCCGGTTGTTGTAAAGAACACATCGTAAATTAGAACCCGGTGTAAAACAAGTCGTTCTTGTGAAGTAAAAAAAAGTAAAGATAACATTTCATTGTGGCGTTTCTTTTGGTTGTTGTTAAATTCATAAAGCACCAATTTATCAAGTTTTTTTTTAAATCTTTCTAATCCCAAGCTGTTGGAAATCATCGTCTAAGTTAAGAGCAAGTTCTTGAACAGTTGTGCGTGGATTAGCTTCGACTAAGTCTTTAGTTAATCGTTGTCAACATTTGACGGCCGATCACATTCTTACAGACTCCCGTTATCGCCCAGAAATTTCTTAAACCACCGTTGCGATATGCGTTCAGTGGGCTAAACGTTTCGTTTATATCACGAGCTGTTTCAGCAGCTTTTCAGCCTAGCTTGGATTGAAATAAGAAAATTATGCGAATTTGCTTTTTTTTATCTTGTATCCAACATTCCGAAAAGTGGACATAATTGTTTTAAAACGATTGTAAGTTAAAAGATTAGATAGATCGATAAACGCTCTTTAAATTGATATATAAATTAAAGGTATTATAACGAAAACTCATTTGAAAATGCATCATTTGAAATCAAAATTTAAAATTCCGCAAGAATCTTCATAAGGGTGTCCCAATAAAGTGTATACGGTTTTTAAATAATCATAAAATCAAAAGTTATTATAATAATGAAAAAACAAATACAGTGAACAAATATAAAAACCAGTCAATTATCAAAAGTGTTCAGTTTGGTGGTCATTGTGGTCCATAAACAGCTAACAATGCTCATCGATTGAATCCAAAAGCTGCTTGCCGAACAGATTTTTAGCCGATTGGTGAAACCTCTCAATTACTCCTCTTGTTCTTTTGTGAGACTGGTTGATGATCGTAGTCTCCCAGAGTGTTTTTTTCTGAACATATCTTAACTGTTTCTTCTTACTCAAATTCAAGTTCAGATTTGAACTGCACACTTCCAGTGGAGGTCTGGTTAGTATTTTCGCACCTCCGACTTTCCATCCTCCCTGAATCTTCATTAGTTGGTGTGGCGCAAGTCGATGTCATCTAGTTTTTTTTTTTTTTGGGGGGGGGCACTTCAAGAGGAACGTGAACCCCGCGTAAACAGGTTTAAATTTTATTTTATTTAATGTTTTGCAAGAAATATGTTTATGAAATTATAAAAATAAAAGTTTATTTTAATTTCAATGATCAAAAAAAAAAAAGAAGAAATATCGGAAAAATGTAATTAAAACAAGTACATGCACAAGGAAGATATAGGTATGAGAGAAAAAAGTGAAGAAACTGCTTTGCCTTGTTACCGCTTCTGGTAGTGCTATGCCAGAAATTAGGAAGTATGTTAGCTGACTATAACCGCTTATTTAACTAAACACCATTAAAACATTTTTTTGTGAGACTGGTTGATGATCGTAGTCTCCCAGAGTGGTTCTTCTGGACATATTTTAACTGTTTCTTCTTACTCAAATTCACCTCACAAACGAATAATTGTCAGTCTTGTTGGGGCATCTAAAACGTCTTTTCACTTCACTTATGTTATTGGTCTTCAAATAGCAATTTAGAATGATTTGTTTTTTCTCTCATGCTTTAACCATTATAATTATTTATAATAAATTTTAAAGTCATGTACATTTAAAGAGTGCATACATTTAATTGGGACCCCCTGTATATATGTCTGCGTGACATTGTTTATTTGTGAGGAACATAATACATTATTGAACAAGATTATTGCTACTAGAAATCTGAATAGACTTATTACTCAGACGCCACAGACGGGAACTTCGCTGCTTCTGGCCTGTATTAATATTTAATAAACAGGGGAAAAAATGGATGTCTTCCTGACACTCTCCCCTACTCTCCAAGCTCTCTCTCTCTCTCTCTCTCTCTCTCTCTCTCTCTCTCTATCTCTCTCTCTCTCTCTCTCTTTCTCTGTCAGGACTTGTCAGGACATCAAAATACCTCATCCTGCAAGTAAACTAGGCTAAATACGCAAAATAACATAGTATTCAAAGCCCGATTAAGATTCCAACGGCATAGTCACCCAATATCTCTACAATTATTAAAAGGAAAATTGCTTATGTGTGTATATCTGATTAAGTTTCCTATGGACTCAGAAACGGCTGAGCCGGTTTTTTTTTTAAATTTCACACGAACGTACTTGTTGTGTGTAGCAGTGGCGTTGCATAGGTTTTCTATCCTTATGCGTTCTGTAAGTATCGAAAATCGCTAATCGAAAATATACGATTAAAGAAGGAAATTCGATTTTGATCAGAGTTAATACCTTTATACAAACTAACACCACATGTGTATTTGAGAATTTTGTTTAAACGCACAAGCAGAAAGGCGCAGCCTATAAAATCTACAGTAGATTATTTTATAAGATAGCGGCGCGTTCATAATGACTGGTTTTTTTTAACAATTGAAACATGATACTTAACCTTTGTACTTTTAACTTTAATGCAAGTGATTATATAAAAAATAATTTTCTTTGATTAGACCGGGGCACGTTCAAAATGAATGTTTCTGTTTAGAGCACATTGAACCCTGTTTTAAATTTAAGTGAAGTCATTATCTACAGATATTGTTTTAAAATCAACAGTAGTTTCTCTACAGTGCAATGTAGACTTCAATATAGTGTGGACTAAGTCATTGCGGGAGGCATGTGAATCTTCCTCTCGGTACACTATTGGGGAGAGAGTCTTTAATTAAAGCAGGCAAATAATCGGTTTCATTAAAAAATACACAATTTCAGCGATTTCGATAGCAATAAAATATTGGAGGCTGTGACAATCCCGGACAACATCAGGTCTCCCTGTTTATAATCTATACAGGGAATAGTGTCCCTTTTCCAAACCTATAGCAAACACATCTGCTGGATACTCCATCTACGTGTGTGAGTTCGTTCCTTATAGACTCCCAAACGGCTGGGGCGATTTTTTTTAGTTTCGCAGAAATATGCGTTATATGTTTAGTCGTGTGTGTTGATAGGTTTTTATCGGAATGTATCTGGTAAGTATTAAAAGTAGATAATTGAGGAAACAAGGAGGAGCAGTCCGATTTTGACTAAAGTAAACACCCGTCTTCAGTCTAACATCACATGTGAATTTGGTACATATCACCGCACAAGCAGCACAGCCCAGTATATAAAATCAACGGCAGGTTATTTGATAAAACAGAGGCGCGTCGAAATGAATGTTTCTGTTTTGGGCACAATTGAATCGTGATACTGGATTTCGTATTTTAAAATTTAATTCAAGATACTTTATAAAAAACATGTATAAAATCAATAGTATGGTCTCTCAAGTAAACTACAAAGCGTTGTGGATAAAGTCATTGTGGGAAATCTTCCTGTCCGGTGCACTGTAGTGGGTCCCCGAGTAGAGCTGTCAATCAATTTATTTTATTGAAAAATGGACGATTTCAACGATTTCGAAAACAATAAAAGTATTAAATATGAGGAATATTCGTTGACCCTCACTCCATTCCGGATAACGTCATGTCTCCCTGCTTATTTTAATTAATTTTAAGAATAAAAGTAACTAATTTAAATAATAATGTAAGGTAATCCATACATCTAGAAGTAAAGAAACCAACAAATATATAAAGTCTGAATGCTTTATGAATTTATAATTATCACGTTAATGTTTAATACTTGAATGAAATGATTAGTTATTATATGGAACTTCAAACGATCTTAAGGGCAATGAACTTCAAACGATCTTAAGGGCAATGAACTTCAAACAATCTTAAGGGCAATGAACTTCAAACAATCTTAAGGGCAATGACAAGAGAATATTCTTATCATTGTTTTGACTCTCGAGTATATATCCACAGTTAGACACAGTTAATCAATCGAGAACCACATCACTATATATAAAACATATAATATATTAACTGACTCGATGGCGACTGGGAATAGACACGTGACACCTGAAAGACAGCGAACGTTAGAAAAGACCAAATGAACTCATCGTGCCAGCAACACAGAGTTCTTATAAGATAAGCTGGACAGCTGAAAAATGCCCTCAAGATTCATCGAAAGAGAGAGGATGATGGATCAAAAAGAGAGAGACAGAATATGACTTAGACATAACAAAGGATTAGGATTAAAGAACATACGGAATTCCCAAGCGACTGTGGAGGAATATTCAACTCCCGAAAAGGAATGAAGATCTACAGGAGCAAAAAGGGGTGTGCCAGTCATCCAATGACTCGTATCAACGCTCTGATACTTCAGATAAGATGTTGGAGCACCAAGGTCACGATGCACCCACTTCTTAACGTAGAAGAAAAAAATATGTATCGCAGTAATGGCTTTAAAAATAACAAAATACCTACTATCAAATAAATATATCGATATTTCCGTGCAAAAAGGTGGTATCCCTGGAATAGCAGGTTGTCTGGAACATGTGATTATGATATGAGAGGCTATCCGAAGAGCAAAGACTTAAGACTGACTAGGGTGTTATATGACACGATTTAGCTAATGCATATGGATCTGTGCCTCATCAAATAATTCAACTATCCCTTAAGAGGGAATACGCAAGATGATTGCAACGTATTTCGATGGATTTCATACGCGGTTTGACACAAATGACTACACGACAAACTGGATTAGACACGGGGTGGGAATTGCACTGGACAGTACAGTATCATTTATACTTTTTGTTTAAGCGATTCAAATAATTCTCAAAGCAGCAGAAAACAATACAAGTCATATTAATTAGGTGAAGAATGCTAAATGCCAATATAAAGGGCTTAAATGGACGATACCACGATCCTCACATCAGAAGAAGCAAGTTACTCAGCATTATGGATGAAATGGTGGTTTGGTCCAGAATGACTTTCAAGCCTAAGATGTCCAAAAGCCTCTCTCTCATAAAAAGTGCACCAAGATATCTGTTTTGCAATGGGTGCTCAGAGAATCCCTACTGTCTAAGAAGAACCGATAAAAAAAACTTGTAAAGGTGGTACAATAACACCTTGAAAGATTCCAAACAGGTTAAAGTGAATATAAAAACCGCTGGTGAGAGTCTATATATATATATATATATATATATATATATATATATATATATATATATATATATATATATATATATATTTATTTATCTATATATATATATGTATGTATGTATGTGTATATATATATATATATATATATATATATATATATATATATTGAAAATCAACGGATAAAAAAGTCTTGTATTCCTATTTGAATAAAAATAAAGCGGAATTTATATATATATATATATATATATATATATATATATATATATATACTAACAGAGGTACCCTTCGTTGACTGGGTTCCGAAACAGCCTACAGGAAATGGACTGTGAAAGTATGATACGTTATGAAAAAGAGGGGTTTGTAAAGAGATAGGTTTTGATACTCCAAAATTTTACCCTAAGCAAACTATGATAAAAGTAAAGATACTTTTTGCGAAAATATATTTTTTATATCAACATTGCTTCGATTCGTAGCCAAAAAGTTACTTTTATGGTAGAAAAATTCATTGGTTTGTATTTCTAAGAATTTTGTAGAAAAACTATTTTTTTTTAATTCAAGAACCGGTTTAAAAAAATCAAAATGACAGCGACTTTGAAATGGAGTGCCCCGTTTTCAATTTATAGGTGGGGAACCTTAGCATTCTGTGTTAACAATTTAAGAGAGTTCCGTCAACGTAAGGAATATTTATAAACATATTTTAATGTTGTTTGTTATTTTGTGTTTGAGGAATATTCGATTATGGCATGTATAGTTCATATGAAAATTCATTTAAGTAGTTATCGCCTCAAATTTCGTTTAATTTCGGTTCGCTGAAATTATTCAAAGTAAAGAGCATAAAAACAATATAAAAACAAAACAAAACATGAACTAAACTTTTATTGACTATGGTAACATTTATTTCTTGTATATTTATTTTTTCGGGTAGTCGTTTGTTGCCTTTTCTGCTAAAAACTCTTACTGAATAATATCGACGAAATATTGAAAAAGAAAGAAAGAAAAACAGTTTTGAAAAATAATGAAGCTTTACTTACTTTAGTAAAATAATCCGAAACAGCAAAATGAGATATTAAAATAGTAAACGCGTAATTACTTTAGTTTTTTAAAGCAAAGAATCGATATAAATATGAATAAGAAGAAAATGCCGCCCTTTCAAGAAGAGCAGCTTCTTTTCAGTTTTACAGTATTGAACGGTGTAGTATTACGCCGTCCGATTCAGGGTTGTACTATTGTAATGTAATGAACACGCAGAAAGGGTTGTAATCAACTGAATTCTTTCTAGTACACTGACAAAAAAAAGCTTAAACAGATATATAAATAAAAATAAATAGGTTATGAAATCCTCTCATCATCCTCCCTACTCTCCTGACCTTGCACTCTCTGACTTTAACCTCTTCCCAGCCATGAAGTTATTTTTGAAAGGAAAGCGTTTCCCAGATAATGCAGCCTTGATTTCTGAAGTCACGTCGTGGTTGGAGGACAAACAGGGGGTGTTCTACACAAACGGTCTCCAGAGTTGCATCAAACGATGGGAGAAATGCATAACTCTGGTGGTTGCTATGTAGAGAAAGACTAATAACTGTGCCAAGTTTCATTGCTATACTGCTATGGGAAGTGGGTCAGGAGCATTACTTATTGCACGCCCCTCGTATATATATACAGTGTTCCCTGGTCGTATGATACGCTTTAAAATTGTATTACGTATTTTTTATTATTAAGACAATTCTTGACTAATTATTAAATTAAACCTTATATATAGCATTGATATCAAACCAAATATATATATATATGTATATATATATAGCATTGATATCAAACCAAATATATATATATATATATATATAGACATATATATATATATATATATATGTGTGTGTGTGTGTGTATTTGGTTTGATATCAATGCTATATATAAGGTTTAATTTAATAATTAGTCAAGAATTGTCTTAATAATAAAAAATACATAATATAATTTTAAAGCGTATCTTACGACCGGAGAACGCCGGGTGGCCTGCCAGTATTTAATAACTCTTGTGGTCACGGATATGTGGTAAACAGCGTATAACGTGGCGTAAGCCTCTGCTGTACACGAAAAAAAAGAAAGATAGATTGGAGTATGTGACGAAAATAAAATTTGGCGCTACTTTAGAATCGACCATTAAAACTCTTTTAGAAGCAACGCCAACGTCTCTAGGTATGGATTTATAATAGAAACGTCGAGTGATGAAGGAAGGCCCAAGCATTATTTTAATGACACCGACCGCTCTCACGTTACTTAGGGTGCCTACAATTTCTGTCACATTAAGGGGCAATAAAAAAAGAGTTAAAAAATGTAATCGCAAACAAGCTAAATGGAATAACACGAGAAAGATGAAAGGAATAAGAAAGAAATTGTTGGTTAAAAAAAAAAATGAAATGCATTTTCTTCGTTTCGTTATTTAAAAATATCATCGTCATTAGTTAGGAATTTAACAAATGTGCTTCCATTCCTGCATAATGGATTGCATTTCAGAAAATAGACGAAGCTATTTTTTTCTTATTTCTTTCTGCTTCTCAATATTTCCTTCTTTTGTAAATTTCGAGGCGTGAGGCAACTATTTACCATCAGATACGTATTTGTACACATACATACATGCCCACCAACAAATAAAATAATGAATCATTTAACATATACTATTATAGATAAAAACACACAAATAATTATATATATATATATATATATATATATATATATATATATATGTACATAGATAATTATATGCGTCAAAAAATGAAACGTCTTAAGAATTAGATATGTGTGTATTTGCTCTACACATACAAATATATATGTGAATGTATAGATATCTATATATACGGTATCTTATAAACACACACGCACACACACACATATATACATATATATACATATATATGGTACTTTCCTTCACTGCAAGTGTGCCTACGCCTATATATATATATATATATATATATATATATATATATATATATATATATATATATATATATATATATACATATATATATATTTATATATATATATGGTTAGTTTATTTTATCACATAAATTAATATGTGCAAATATAATTCTATGCGTAAATGTTCAGTATATAATAAAGCAGTGCTCAATACATAGGTAGAGCATGGTAGTAATTTATACGCCTGATGAATTCTCACGAGAATGAAACGCGGAATATTCTGTGTAGTATAATTGCCATGTAAATTTTATAACTTACTATATATATATATTTATATATACATATATATAATATCTTTAATATAAAGCTGCACGTGTGTGTGTGTGTGTGTGTGTGTGTGTGTGTGTGTGTGTGTGTGTGTGTGTGTGTGTGGTCACGAATAGGCTCCTATGTGGTTGACTATTTAAAAAAAAATGATTACATATAATGATAGAAGATATATCGAGGATTAGGAATGGGTATGTTTGGTCTGGCATAACGGTGGTTCATAAAAATTGTGGAGGTCTGCGTTCGCGCCTGGCCCCAAAAGTATGGAAATAAAAAATGAAAAAAAAAAAACTTTTACAAGTGTTTTTGATATAGAGGCACATAAGAATACTTTGATAAGTATGTTTCAACTTAAATAGGGATGGTATAATAAAATTGCGGGGTCTACGTTCGCGCCTGTACTCCATGGAAATATGGCACATACTTTAACAAAGAATTTTTATATCTATTTGCGTAAGTATACTTTGATAATTATGTTTCAGTTTGATGAAATATGGTATAATAAAATTATGGGCTGTTTGTTCGCGCCTGACCTCGATAGAATGTAAATATATCAAAAAGATTAACAAGGTATTTTAAAAGGAGTGAGAGTCCTCAATAACACCTTAACTTTAATCTTAATTCACGTTAGCTTCTATTCATTTATCTTTTTGAGTTGAATCATATTGTGTCGAATAAATTCACCTGATAAATTCACGTTCTTATTAAAGTGAAACACCCCCCCAAAAAAGTCGGAACTTCAGACAATTCTCGACACAAATTTTGCATAACTCTGTTTTTGTCCTTATCCACTTGCACGTGGCACTCTTTCGAAAATAGATATATAGATAAATGATAAAAAATAAGGACGTTACTTGTTATCGTGTCAAAAGAAGGAAAAATCATGCTCACGTGATTACGTGTCTTTTTACAAACATTTACATAATCGTTTTATTTTTATTTATATATCTGTTTAAGCTTTTTTGTCAGTGTACTAGAAAGAATTCAGTTGATTACAACCCTTTCTGCGTGTTCTTTACATTACAATAGTACAACCCTGAATCCGATGGCGAAATACTACACCGTTCAATACTATAAAACTGAAAAGAAGCTGTTCTGCTTGCAAAGGGAGGCATTTTCTTCTTATTCATATTTATATCGATTCTTTGCTTTAAAAAACTAAAGTAATTACGTGTTTACTTTTTAAATATCTCATTTTGCTGTTTCGGATTATTTTACTAAAGTAAGTAACGCTTCATTATTTTTCAAAACTGTGTTTCTTTCTTTGTTTTTCGATATTTCGTCAATATTATTTAGTAAGAGTGTTTAGCAGAAAAGCCAACAAACGACTACCCGAAAAAATAAATATACAAGAAATAAATCTTACCATAGTCAATAAAAGTTCAGTTCACGTTTTCTATTGTTTTTATATTGTTTTTATGCTCTTTACTTGAAATAATTTCAGCGAACTGAAATTAAACAAAATTTGAGGCGATAACAACTTAAATGAATTTTCATATGAGCTACACATGCCATAATCGAATATTCCTCAAACACAAAATAACAGAAAACATTAAAATACGTTTATAAATATTCCTTACGTTGACGGAACTCTCTTAAATTGTTAACACAGAATGCTCAGGTTCCCTTTCTATAAATTGAAAACGGGGCTCTCCATTTCAAAGTCGCTGCCATTATAATTTTTTAAACCGGTTCTTGAATTAAAAAAATAGTTTTTCTACAAAATTCTTAAAAATACAAACCAATGAACTTTTCTACCATAAAACTAACTTTTATTGACTATGATAACTTTTATTCTTGTATATTTATATTATTATTATATATATAACATTTACTCTTTGTAAGGAGACATCATTTTGTTGGATACTTTTTGGCTACGAATCGAAACAATGTTGATATAAAAAAAATATATTTTCGCAAAAAGTATCTTTACTTTCATCATAGTTTGCTTAGGGTAAACTTTTGGAGTATCAAAACCTATCTCTTAACAGACCCCTCTTGTTTATAACGTATCATACTTTCATTTCCTGTAGGCTGTTTCGGAACCCAGTCAACGTCGGATACTTCTGCTAGTATATATATATATATATATATATATATATATATATATATATATATATATATATATATATATATTAGTGTTGGGATGATTAATCGGAATTGGGAATCAGAAAAATCGAAAAATATGGGGGTATCAGAATCGGTACCAGAATCGAAAAAGTTGGTACGTATTTTCCGATGCCAAAACGATTCTTTTAATTGTCTTTTTTACTTGATTTTTTTTTTTAGCAAGATCATTCAGTGCTGGTAATAATGATAAAATAATGAATATTTATTGATTTTAAAATAAAGCTATAATTTATAGCCGATCCTCCAAAAGTGTAATTTTAAGTTTAGGAAAATACCTGTATATTGAACATGTGTTTTTTTTTCTTTACAGAAATCGGGGAAAATAACAACTATATAGTTAAATATTTTGAGATTTATGAAGAATTGGAGTCATTGTCGGTAATTGAATCGGAATCGTGAATTTAGTACGGAATTGTAATTGTATCAGAATCGGGAAAATAGTGCAAAAATAATGTTGTTTATGGATGTCAACCTCAAAAGATAATAACTCCTTTCATAATAAACTGTATAAATCGAACGATTAGTATCGACATATTTTTCAACGAGAAGTTTATTTATCCCATTAGCATAGAAATCCGAAGTTCTGGAAGCGATAAAGCCATTGAAGGCCGATTCAGCATCATCTCGGCTTTTTGAAGTATTTTTCACGCAGGAAATAATCGAGATGCCTGAAAAAGTGATAATCGGTGGGCGAGACGTTCGGTGAATATGGCGGATGAGGCAGTCTCGTATCCCAATTCTTTCAGCTTCTGCAGGGTTAGTTGACCAACATGCGGTCGAGTAGAACTGATCTCTTCATATTGACCAATCTCGAGCGGTTATCGTAAAGGATCTACTTATCATCAGACGTCACAATCCGCTCAAGAAACGGGTCATTTTTGTTGCGCAGAAGAACGTAGACGACACCTCAAGACGACGATTTATTTTTATTATCATTCAATTCATGCGGCACCCATTTATCCAAATTTGTACTTCCGTTTTTGCTTTAAATCGCGAACGACTGTTCTGAGTGATCGACCTCGAGTTCAACAGCAAATTATCGGGTGGCTTTGCGAGGATCGGCTTCAATTAAGGCTTTAAAATGTTGGATACAAACCATCGTCGGACGGCCACGATCGTCTTCATCTTCGAGGCTCTCGTCACCCTTACGAAATTTCTTGAACCACCGTTTTGCCATATGTTCGTTAGTGATTCCTGGGCCAAACGCATCATTAATATCACGAGTTGTCTCGGCAGATTTTAGGCCTAGTTCGAATTAGAACAAGAAATCGATGTGAATTCTGCCCATGCTGTCAAAATGCCTGAAAAAAGTGAATGAAGAGATGGCGAACGGTCACAGATAACAGGATTCGATAGAGCAAAAACGCGCTTCAAAATGACATCTATATATATATATATATATATATATATATATATATATATATATATATATATATATATATATACACAAAGTAAAACTCCTTTAATTTGAACTTCCTCTAAAGTTGGACTTCCTCTCATTTGGACTTCCTCTCATTTGGACTAACATTTGGAATAACCAAGAACACTCTGATGAAGCAATATCATGGGATAATGGAGAAAAGTCTATGGAGACGGTTATAAAATTTCTAGAAAAAAGTCCTTACTTTAGTGTTTTGCAAGCAATGTCACTCCAAAGAGATATAATCATAAAAAGCTACAGAACCAAGAAATTGTAGATTTTCGGGATCGCTTACGGAATACAATGGCAGCGCCCGAGACCTCAATCGATGAAAATAGAAACTGCAATGAGACTCATTTAATGAATAACTAAAAAAACTGTATTTTACATAAATGTATGTTTTATGTAGATGATAGCTTCGTTAATAAATACCTAACAAGTAAGAGTAGATTTAATTTAATTTCAATGTTTTTGTTCCTGATAATAATATTTTACAATTCTTACTTGCAATATATCCTAAACTCAACTTAATATATACTTGAAGTATCATATAGCAATGAATTTCATTTACTATTTCGTAATTCTTCGAAAATTAAAGTTAACAGCAGCACATTTATTATCACGAAACTTTAAGAGCATCCTCTAATTTGAACGAAGCGCATGTTCAAATTATAGGAATTATACTGTATATATGCTTATATATATTTATGATAATAAAAGGGAAAAAATCTACGATAGAAATTTAAAATGATAAAAGAAAACCAAAATTCTTGACGTTTCAGCCACAATTTCGTGGTCTTTATCAAGTGCATATTTTTCTTATTTACATAAATTTAGATGTGTTATACTCCTTTTGCACATGCACTCCCGAAATATTGGACCCTCTTGTATTGGAGCTTTTTAGCTATTCACTCCTGAAAAAGAAATCATACATTTATGTAAAATACAGTTTGTTTGTTTGTTTTTTTTATTCATTGAATGAGTCTCATTGCAGTTTCTATTTTCATCGATGGAGCTCTCAGGCGCTGCCATTGTATCCCGTAAGCGATCACAAAAATCTACAATTTATTGGTTCTGTAGCTTCTTTATGATTATATCTCTTCGGAGAGACATTGCTTGCAAAACATAGTTGTCACTAAAGTAAGGACGTTTTGCTAGAAATTTTATGACCATCTCCATAGACTTTTCTGCATCATCCCATGATATTGCTTCATCAGAGTATTCTTGGTTATTTACATTAGGGTCAAGAGAATGGAAGCTGTCACTATTTTCATCGCTATTACTGCGTTCAGGTTATTGATCAGTAGTTTCCTCATCTTGTTGCACCCACATTTCAACATCATTTGCATTAAGTGATTTAAGAACAGCATGGTTGGTCGGTAACCGTTTGGTTTCAAGAATCTTTTCTAGACCAGATGTATTCTCCGATTCTTTCAGTTCAGAAACCTTTGGCGCTGGGCATAATTTACCCCATACTTTTGTTAATGTGCTTGCTCGAACTTGATTCCATGCACTTGCGAGAAAAAATATGGCATCTTTGATAGTAAAATAGCGCTGAAAATTGCTTATACTCACGGTACTATTTATCATATTCATCATGAAATCATTTCTGTAGAAACATTTTAAGTTCCAAATAATCCCTTGATCCATAGATTGGATTAGAGAAGTCACATTAGGTGGTACGTAGCACACAAACATATTCCCGCAAGATGACACTAGTTCTGACTCAGGAGGATGCGCTCTATAATTCTCCAACAGAAGCAAGCGCTTTGAATCAGGTTTACCTAGTTCAAGAAAACGCCTCTGGACAACTGACACAACTTCTTGCAAAAAACATTTTTTAAGCAACTGTTGATTCATCCATTCATTTCGTGAAGAATAATAGGATACTGGCAAAGGCGAAGCTCCTTTGAATGCTCGGGGACACTTTGATTTGCCGATGACAAGAAGCTTAAGTTTATGAGTTCCAGAAGCATTAGCGCATACTAGCATTGTTAGTCTTTTGTTATTTAATTTGAATGTTTTTATTTTCTGCTCCTCGGATCCGGGTAATGTTTTTGTAGGTAAGCACTTCCAATTCACGCCACTTTCATCAGCGTTGTAAACATCCTTTGGTGTAAAACCATAATCTGCAATTATCGTCTTGAATTTGTCACAATAATTTGAAGCTGCGTGTGTATCAGCAGACCGTTGTTCGCCTAACATTGTTTATTGTCTTATACCATGTATACTCTTAAAGCTCCTAAGCCAGCCTTCACTGAATTTCATATCTTCTGCGATATTCAACTCTCTCTTAAGAGAGTTTTCTTTAGCAATTAACATGGGTCCAGATATTGCTACACCTCCATTCCGTTTTGCTACAAACCACTCATGCAATATTTGATCGCTTTGATCTTCGAAAAGTCCTTCTTTTGACATGTCTTTTATTTGAAGAGAAATGAGCAGCCTTCAATATTTCCTCCTTTTTCTTTTTGATGTAAAACAGTGTACTTCCAATCTTATAATCTCTCAATATAACGATATTTTAAACTCCAGCATCTAATTTTTCTGTAATTTGACGTTTTTTCGAGTAAAGTCAGTGTCACTTGTTTTCTTTTAGAATTGCAAGCTATTGTGATGGGTTGTTTTACACTATTTTAAATATAGCTATCTGAAAAAATTTTTTACGATTAGTGTAAATTAATCATCAATAGTTAATCTACATTAATTACATAGTACCAATATTAACATTTCTGCGCAATATCTGACTAAACATTGTAAACAGTTTTACTGCAACTCCGCATCAAATATGCTAATACTATTTCAATGACGAGACAGTTCAATTTAGAGAAAGTCCAGGTTTAGAAGAAGTCCAAATGAGAGGAAGTCCAACTTTAGAGGAAGTTTAAATTAAAGGAGTTTTACTATATATATATATATATATGTGTGCATATACCCTCCGCAACTGCACACACGCACACACACATATAATATAAAGCTGAACGTCTGCGTGTGTGTCTGGTCACGAATAGGCTCCTATATGGTTGACTATTATAGAAAACTGATCACATATAATGATAGAAGATGTATCGAGACACAGGAATGGGTATGGTTGATGCGGCATAATGATGATTCATTAAAATTGTGGGGGGTCTACGTACGCGCCTAGTCCACAAAGTATGGAAATAAAAAATTTAAAAATAAAAAAAAGTTTACAAGTATGTTTGATATAGATGTACATAATAATACTTTTATAAGTATGTTTTAACTTAAATAAGGATGGTATAATAAAATTGTGGGGTCTGCGTTCGCGCCTGACCTCCATAAATGGAATAGACACAAACATTAATAAAGACTTTTCATATCTATCAGCGTAAGTATACTTTGATAATTATGTTTCAGTTTGAAGAAATATGGTATAATATAATTATGGGGTGTTCGTTCGCGCCTGACCTCCATAAAATGTAAATATATTACAAAGTTTAACAAGGTTTTTTAATATAGATCCACAGAATATTGTTATAAGTGCTTCAGTGTGAACAGGTATGGTATAATAAATTATTGGGTTTATCTACTTTATTTTTACTTTCATCATATTTTGCTTTGGTTTTGATGCCCCCAAATTCGAAGCTATCTTTTTACAACCCTTCCTTTTCATAACCTATCATACTTTCATAAATCAGAGTCCATTTTCTGTAGACTGTTTTTTTAACCCAGTCAACGACGGGTACTTCTGCTAGTATATATATATATATATATATATATATATATATATATATATATATATATAATTATTTACTATAATAATTGTTAAATGCTTACATACACTAGTGTCTCATCCTTTCAGGAATCATCGGTGCATGGTGTCACAATCAACACCAGCCGATAGATTCGAAATCGGTAACAAGCAAGGACTAAATCTATTCGGCCACCTGTAACTGCGAGAAATACTGTTGCAATTAAAACATTTATTTTTTTAAATGTGTTTAATGTCTGTCAGAGTAATCTACTATTTATATGATGATCTGCGCATATAAGCTAAATTGACTGACTTTATTACAACTGAAAGTGCTCAACGATAAGAAAGACTTTTATTAAAGGGACTGACATAATTATTTACTATAATAATTATTAAATACCTACAGACACTAGTGTTTCGTCCTTTCGGGAATCATCAGTGCAGTCTGTCACGATTAACACCGGTCGATAGATTCTGGAATGAAAAATAAAATTTATATATACATATATATATATATATATATATATATATATATATATATATATATATATATATATATATATATATATATTTCATTTTGAATATTCTTATGACTGTTTCTATTCCACCCCTCCATGTTTTAGACCGGAATCGGCTTTTCATCGGATTCCTTGTTTCCGGTTAACCACAAAACTAACCGTTATTCCAACGACCTGGCATATTTTATAGTAGTCATATTTGATGGGAACTGTCATCGCTGTCGCCCGCCTCGGGCGAATCTTAATTAGGAATCATTAAGAATCAGCAAATCCCGAATAACAACTTCAATGCAAACATAAATACAATGTTACGATACAAGTCACGCACGAACACACGCGCACCTGTCCAAATAATATACGTGTACACAATTACATGAACTCAGTCATATAATAAAGCCTCTCATAAACACATATATACACACATCTTAACTCATTCATGTGATAAGGCCTCCGTTAAGTTTCCAGATACAATGGATACTATCTGTAAGTGTGCTGCTACAGGGAGATCGGTACTGAAACAAGATTGGCTGAATTTTTTCTATCGCAGTCATCACATATAAAAGCTTAGAGCAACTCGAGGATAATATTAATGATAGAAATAAATGTTAGTCGGGGATAATTGTGAAGGGGAGAAAGTGGAACTTGGGTTTACTTTCAAAAGTTTCGTAACTACCGGTTCGCTTTTTTTGTTGTTATTAAGGTTTCACATTCCATTGAGCGATTTTTCTGGTACAGTACCTACCTGTACCTGTAGCGCCATTCACCTGGGATGGGTTGACCCGGTCCCAATAGTGTTAACTGTATCTCACGTCAAACTCATCCATCCCTGTCAGTCGGCAGCAGAGCCGGACACAAGATCCAGCCAATTATATTTCCAGCGAGGGACACCAAAAATGCGAAGACCGGACATGATCTCAATATCTGCTTTTCCTGTCGCGGGCCAAGTCTTAAGTTGGCCACCTTGACGCTTATTCCAACTAGTGGATTCTATGGGCGCTAAATATTAACGGACGACTTCATCCACAGGGTGGCGCAGCACGTGGCCGAACTACAAGATTCTCTTTTTCAGCAGAGTTTCCTCCAGGTCAAGGTTGTTTCATCTAGCGCAGGGGTTCTCAACCGGGGTCCACACGGACCCTAGGGGTCTATGGAATATTTCTAGGTGTCCACAGGTAAAACATAACAAATTGGGAGTCCACAACGATATTTTATTATTAAAAATTGAATTTTTACTGTAATTTTGTTTTTTTCAATCATTCAAGTTATTTTAACTATAAGATTTCTATTTACCAGATTTACCTCAAACATTTACCTTGCACTCTGTTTCTAAACATGTGTTTTATTTGTAGAAAATTTTATAAAAATGAATAGCAATATATATAGTTAGATATTATGAACTGCAGCAATTGTATTACCAGCTGTGTGTGTGTGTATATATATATATATATATATATATACATATATATATATATATATATATACATGTATTGGTAAATAATTATTATCACTCTAATTTAGATTATTATTATTATTATTATTATTATTATTATTATTATTATTATTATTATCATCATCATAATTATTATAGTTGTTGTAGAATACTTTATTTGCATTGGTCCTGGATATGACCTAAAACTATATCCGACGGTGAGGCGCCACCTTGCGGGCCTTGGGGAGTGTGGAGCCACCCTTTAATTGCCATTGCTCCCGGGTCCACTCTGACCCGGAGTGGTAGTACCTGTTAGGTTCCTAACTATGGGTTAAATAGAATCTGACTTTAAAAAATATATATACTCCATTAAAAATCGATCCTCAAAATAACTAGATTCGGCATTAAATTACCTGAAAAGGGTTGATATGCCGTAAAACAAAAACAACCAATCAACCATTTATTTGCATTAAATTAGTTTTCATTTATAAATAAAGCTTAATTTTATAATATTTCTTTGACTATTAAAACCTCAAAATTTATTTTAGTGACAAATAACAGATTGTCTTATAACCAAGATAAAAAGAAGGGAAAAGGGGTCCATAAGTAAAAAAAAAAAAAAAGGTTGAGAACCACTGATCTAGCGCGTATAGTCGAGTTGGGCATCTGGTCGGAGAGGTAAATGCGCAGGGTACGACGGAGGCAGTAGTGATCGAAGATTTTAGGAATCCAGACAGAATTTCGAACGAAACCAGTACAGGAGGAATTACTGTTTATTGAGTGATAATTTCTGATAATGTTTATCGTTGGTTAGTGAATGTTTTCTTTTTTACCTTGAAGTTGTATTTTTAGCTGTTTACATTAAATGACTACACGTCTTGTCTGGTGCTATTTCCATTAAAAACTTTACGGGAGAATTAACATTGATCAATGATAGCAATCTCGTTTAGTTTAGTTTGAGATGTTCTATGGCAACAATTTGTCGACAGAGGATTTGAAGATGCTTAAATTGCGAATCGGGGTAAACAGTCCTGCGGTAATATATGTCTACGTGTAGGAAATCCTTGCAAAGACAAATTACTGTTTGTAATTCCACCTGATGTTAGGCACATACATGAATAAGGAAAATGAATTTTCGGTTGTGGTAGCAAGACGGGTTACAACTGTGAAGGTGTTACAAGGACGAACCAAATATTGGAGCTCAGTCGACTAATTTACATAGAAAGTAGGATAGATTAAAAAGAGCGACTTACAACCTTTCAATTCAGGGTTTGTAGATAATAGACAGGAAACGGTTAGTGTTATTTTCGGTTCTCTAATTCAGCTAGATAAGTTGCTCAGACAAGGCTTGACAATCTAGTCTACCCTATTATTCAATTCACAACTAGAAAAAGGCTACATAAGATATATATCTGACGGTATTAGTGTAATTAATTCAATAAAATAAACCCCTGTCCAATCGTCGGAATGTTACATCTCTTTGTTTGTTTTACAAGTAGTTTCATGGAATGAATTTTGATGAACTCACAACACTTGTTCCCCCACTGCTATTTATATTTTCTTTTCATTTAATTGTCTATATAATATATATCTTATTTGCTACGCGTGTTTAAAGTATTATGATAGCCATCGGGTGATCATTGATCTGTTCGCCTTGCATTTTATAGAAATATAAAAATACGTTTTTATAAATGACAAATTGTTCTCCTGTCTTCCGATGTCCAGTATTTTTCTCCTGACATACAGTAACCCCCATTCGCGACATTATAATAAGCAGATTAAAGAGGATAGTAACAAAGTCGGTGGGTTTGTGAGACTTAGTCCTTTTTTTTATATTTAGCGTTACTTGAATTATTTTAAGTCTTTGGACGCCTGTTCTCATCTTAAGTGTCATTTTCAAAACATTTCACTCGATGTTATTTCCGAACTTCTTCAGGTACATTTTGACGAACTCGGGTATGTTAATAAAGAAGTTGGGAATCCAAACAGTATTTCGAACGGAACCTTTTATTTACTTCACCGGGATACCATGCTGTCCTTCTATCGGCCATGAATGTGTAAAGGCCCCAAGTGATTCGCAATTGTATTTTGCTGTCGTCCACACTAAAAACTGAATCTTCAACATAACAGTGGTTAGAGTACCTGTGCAAACCAATTGTAAAACTGATATTCTTCTGAAAGTTGAAGGTTCAATTCTCAGTGTGGGCAGCCGAAAAATAGAATTGCAAATTACTTAGGACCTCAATCAAGCCATGGCTGATGGGACGAGGACATGCTACCCCTGTGAAATAAAAAAAAGGATTACGATCGAAATTCTATCCAAATTCCCGAGTTTGACAGAAACATTCCCGAGTTCAACAAGATAGACTCGAAAAAAGTCGAAGGTTACATAGACCAAAACGTTATGAAAATGACACTCAAGATGAGAACAGTAGTCCGAAGAATTCAAATAATACGAATAACAAATACTCATCTCAAAAATTCACAAACGTGATGTAAATTTGTAAACATTAAAATATAAATCTAATAAGAATTCATTATTGTTGAGTTGTCTCCCTTTGTTTCTTGAGACTTTGAGAAATAGCAAGCGAGATAGTCACTTCTCGGATGCTCATACAATTTAAGTTTCTCATTTAAAAATAAGGTATTTGATCATTTTTTTTTTAAATTCTAACAAAGGTTGAATATCCAATTCTCAATGTGAGCGATTGAAAAAAACTCAATTATCTCATAACAACAGCAAGGCAATGTTTTCCTTGAGCTTAGGGAATGCTCAAAAGTCACATGGAGCAAGGTCTAGGCTGTAGGGAGGGTGAGGAACTGCCTTGGTCAAGTAGCATGTTGCAAAGATAGAGCACCCTTGGCACAAACTTCGCGCAAATCATCGGCACCTTCAGTTCCATGCGAATAATTGTGTGTACAGTTCCCATACAGACATCAAACTGTGTACATGTTGTCTTTATAGACACACGACGGTTTATTAATGAAATTCTTTATTTGGCTAATCAACTCTGCTGTTCTGACTTCCTTATTCCTCCCGCACCTCCTATCATCCCTCACACTCCTTGCCTTGGTTGAATTTTTCATGCCACTCAAAGACTGTTGCTCCCCCCCCCCAAAAAAAAAAACACAGTCTGAAGCATTTCATAGGATTCCATGGCATGTTTTTTCAAGTTTTAAACAAAATTTTATTGCGTATCATTCTTCGAAATTGTATTCCTATCCAGATTGCATTTTTGAAATTCACCAGCTGTGACAATAAGGTCTAAGCAGGGTGTATTCAAATTCTGTTCATTTGAATCTGAAATCATAAAAATTGGTCAGTCATCTAAAAAAAATATGTAGCAATAATATACTAAATTTTCAAGAGTTTACAACAATTTGAAATATCTGTACAAAAAGTCTGGAAACTTATTGAAGGCACCTCGTATATTTACTTTCTTCTCCTTTTGATATCACTATTGTATAATATAATAATCGATAAATGATTTTCTCTGTAATAATAAACCCATAACCTGCATGAATTAAGATATCATATTTAAACGTATCTTACGACCGAGCAACGCCAGTAAGTAAAGTACAGGGAGTCCAAGTAGTAACTGAAAGGTTTTGGAACGTAAATAGATACTTTATGATATCTTTCTGTAATGTTAACACATTCTGACTAAGACATTAGGAAATGAAAAAAAATGAAAAATTCAAATAATCTTTAATTATGAAAAATAATGTCTTTTAAATGTTGCCCATTTTCAGTTTCGCATATTTGTGCTTTTTCAAAAACATTATTCATGATAGAATTACGAATCTCTGGATTGCGATTAAACTCCATTATTTCGTTCATGATGTTTTCCTTTAAGTATTGCAAGGTTTGGAGTTTGTTGACATAGACTCTTTCTTTAAGATATCCCCACAAGAAGAAGTCAGTGCTAGTCAGGTCTTGGGAACGTGGTGGCCATTTTATATTACCATTGCGAAAGATAATTTTGCCGCCAAAGCATTGCCTGAGCAGCGCCTTAGTTTTGATAAACAATTTCATAATCTGCGTTCGGAGTTCAATGCGATACTTATTCATAGGGTAACCTGGGGCAAAATGAGATAGCGGGGTAAAACGAGACACCACAAATAATTGACAGAGAGAGAGAGAGAGAGAGAGAGAGAGAGCTCTTTCGTGAGGAGTCTGATTAAGAGAACACGTGGTAATGCCTTGCCGCCAACGTCTACCATTATTTTATTCAGCCCCGTACATCAAAAAGGGGTAAGTATTCAAAATTTATCTCTTTTGATCTGTGATTGCTTGGGGCAAAACGGGACAATACATTTAACTGAATAAATCATCTGTATTTCTTTTGAAAATAATTTCTCATCTTTTTCTTTTATTGTGGGATTGTTTTCCAATACTTTGAATGTTCAGTACACAGAATATGGTTTATATGTCAATGCTACCTTTGACTCGACAGTTCTTTTTCCCTTAAGTATCTCGTTTTGACATAGGTTCCCCTAATTTATTTTCAAAATATTATCTGTGAAATATCTGAAATAGAGAGAAAAATAATCATTCATGGTAAAACGAAAACGATTTTAAACCATTCAATAACTTTTAGAACACCCTATACAAAACAGATACTACGTTTATTTTTCGCCTGTTCTAAGTGTATCTTATTATTATTTATATATAATTATAAAACTTAAATGACCCTGTAACGATTTGTGTAACCCACTTTTCGGTTTACGCTATCCGGTTGCGCATGCGCACATGACCTGTGCACTGAAATATTAACGTTATTATCTCGAAATTATTATTTAACATGGGAAGAGTGGGGTTTAAAATAACTTAAACGTAATACAAAAATGAACGATGTAAAAAAAGCAGATATATCAAAATTTGAATTTAACTATGATAAGTATTATGGTATCTGTTCCGTGTGCATTTACCTATAAGTATAGCCAACCACTTATAATTCAATAACTGTAAAAAAATGTTTTTAAAAGTAATCAATTATAATAAAAAGAACGACTCATAGAAATCTATCTATATTCTTTTTTCATTTTAATATACTTTCATAGAAATGTTTCTGTTATGTCACAAAAAACAAACATTTTCTTTACGTCACAAGTGTCACGCTCATACATGAATTCCACAGCTAATATAACATACTGACCCAACGGGTCACGGGTAGTCTGGTTATTTATGTGTCGGCGGTAATTTCAGCAGAGAGTTCATAAATGCTGCGAGAAGAGACACATAAGTTAGAGAATGTTTGAAGACGATAAGCGGAAAGAAAAAATACAATGTTAATTGCCATTAATGTATTCTCTCTCTCTCTCTCTCTCTCTCTCTCTCTCTCTCTATATATATATATATATATATATATATATATATATATATATATATATATATATATATATATATATATAAAGAAACTCTTATTAAAAATTTTATAAAAGTATATCTTTTTTTCCATTCGTGTTCTTTTTTTTACCCAATTAGTTAGTATTCCCTAACCGGGTGAAAAGGGGCAGTTTTCCTCATTATTATTGTCGCAATTTCAAGAGTTCAAAAATAAACGAAGGCTTATTAATACACGATGTAAAAATTATTTTTAATTTTCTGTTGTTTTCGTTTCGTTTCCGTCTCTCGCTTTTCATTTTCTGAAGGTTGGAAGCCCTGGGTCATTAGGGACGTCCATTTTAGGCGGAGTCAAGATTCAAAAAAAGGGGAGATTACTCATGCTGTACGCAATGCTCTCGACAATATCAACATGTAAATAAATAAATTAAAATGCCCAAAATAAATTGTTTAATTTTTAAAAAGTGAATTTTCTGAATTTGTTTTTGGTTTTGTTGTGATTTGACAGAGCTGTAAACGGAAGATAGCATTAATAAAAACAGTATCATGTATAGGTTTGGTTAATTAGTTGTGTCAATATTAAAATGTATTCATAACTACGTAATGGGACATACGTGCGTAGGTAGATATGAATACGCGCGTAATCATACAAACATGTATACACATGCTGATATGAATTCTACTTCTATCTTTCTTCATTCTCTTAATTCATATATATATATATATATATATTTATATATATATATATATATATATATATATAAAATAAAATAAAAATTACAAGTAAATTTACCAAAAATGATCCAAGATGGTAAAATAAAAGTGTATTATAAATATTAAATTAAATTATACAGTTATCTCAACCAGATGTAAAAGCTCGATAAAACCAAATAGGAGATAGAGCTTATAATACGAGCAAACAGTTAATAAAACATATTAAAAAAAACACTTTGAAATGAGTTAAAAACATATTTAATCTGATTAAATATTTCATATTAAATATGTTTTTTACTCAGTTAATAAAACATATTTAAAAAAACACTTTGAAATGAGTTAAAAACATATTTAATCTGATTAAATATTTCATATTAAATATGTTTTTAACTCATTTCAAAGTGTTTTTTAAAATATTTTATTAACTGTTTGCTCGTGTATATATATATATATATATATATATATATATATATATATATATATATATATATATACTTATATATATATATATATATATATACTTCAGAATAAAATTATTTAACACTCAACTGGTATGGAAAACTAAGATATTACTGGCAGTAATATTCTATAAGTACTATCCCACCTAAATAAGAATTGCTCGATATACAAGATAGAGCAAATAAATCAAATTTTAGTCATTTAATGAATTTAAAAATTTATGGCGTGAAATGTTTGAATTTCAAATCAAAAGATTTTTATTATTCTATGTAAGACAAAGAATACATTTGAAATATTATAACTCCTTATCCTATAGGATTTCGATGTCTACCATCTTTTCAGAGGAGAAAATATTAGCAAATAGTTACAATGGTTTACACCTTATTTGCTAAAGTCAATGAGACATGGACAATCACAATTAACAGTTGTTTCAGTATTTAAATGTCATAGAGTAAGTGAAGTTAACTAAAAGGATATAAAAATTCACATCCAAATTGCATGGTAAAATCCGAAATAAATATCTTTGATAGCAGTGTTGTACCTATTTGTGAATTATACCACGGATTTCTGCCTTTTGGATTATGTTGGACCACCTTCCAATTATGCGATTCTCTTGGATTTTAATTGTGCGAATGGAAATTTAACCAACTTCCTTGGCTTCTGCATTTTTGGATTTTACCGTCATTGGATACTTTACCCTTCACCAGACTATCCATTTACGTGAAATCACTTTTTTCATCATCCTATTCCCTCTGCTTCACTTTTTGTTATCAAGTAAGATCTATGACTTATTTGGAGTTTCATCAAATACTTTTGAAAGCAAAATCCGATCCCGCATTTTGCTAAATCTTACCCTCTGATGAGAAGGAAAGTATTTCTTCGAAACTCCGTGGATTAAGGACTATCCACTTATTTGGTGTTTCCTTTTCAAATTAAATATGTTTTTAACTCATTTCAAAGTGTTTTTTAACATATTTCATTAACTACTTGTTCTTATATATATATATATATATATATATATATATATATATATATATATATATATATATATATGCGCATACATAAATATATATATAAAAATAAGATCTGTGTTTACTATAACCTTTTTACGCAAATATTACGCAAGTATAAATCACGTAGAATATCTGCATGAATATAATTATACGTAATACTTAACAAAAGATGATCATCCCATGAGAAAACAAAAAAAATATAGCGATTTAATTATTATGGATGTTAAAAGAATATGCAAATTAGCAGAATTTTTTGCAGATGAATGCAATTCAATGACCCGTATATAACACAGTTGCATATTCTTCTATAATATAAGTCTCATCTGTCTGTTTAAATGTATGTATGTATGTATGTATGTATGTATGTATGTATGTATGTATGTATGTGTGGGTATGTATGCTTAAAACTTTTGACAGAGCCGACGGATTTTTACGAGATCGGTATCGTCTTGATGCACGAGTCTTCGGACGACAAATATCGAAAAAAAATGACCAAAAACATTAATTCCTTCACCCTCATCCGGGCACTTTTCTACGAGGAGAGAATCGCGTTTTTCGTCGATATTTTCGAAAGTCATCCATTCTTTTCGATTGAATAGCCTTAATTTAAACTTTCGTCACTTCCGGTTTGCCGATGGACGCAATGGCAAAGACGTCACTTTTATTTTTTTTAATTTTTTCACGTTCTTTTCCTCCTTCGTGGCACGGGCTCGAGCCTGCCTGTCTACTACCACTTTTTTTTATCAACGCACACCTACAAACACCCAGGCAACGCCGTGCCCCCAGGCTACTTTTAAATAAATAGAAGAAAAAAAAAGGATTTTTAATATAAATATGAATACACAAAAAACGTTATATGAGTATAGATGAATGTTCTTTTTAAATAAATTTTTTAAAAAAGTTTTTAATATAAATATGAATACACAAAAAGAAAATTTATGAAGATAGAGATATTTATTTGAAGTATAAAAACCTTTTACGAAAATGTCAATATTCCGCATTAAGTAACCGGGAACATATTGATTTAAGCTAGGACAAAGTAGCCAGACCGAAGATTACAAAGAAATATTTGAAGATATGCAAAGCTTCACCGCATAAAACCTTTAACAAAACGACTGGATTCGATTTTAAATAAACCTAAACATATTGATATGCCGTAAACATATATTATCAAAAGAGGAAGGGGGTAATCATGCAGATATTGACAGTGATTCAATTTAACGTGCGCTATCATCAGGGACGCTATTGTTGGTGTGCATTTTTAGTGACGTCATATATTAAAAAAAAACATTTTACGACAACGTCTGCAAATTAAGAACAATGAAAGCAAACACCATGAAGAAATATTTGACGATACAAATAAGTCAAAGAGTAAAACTATTACCAAAATGACCGAATTCGGTTTTAAATAACTCGAAAAGGGTTGATATGCCGTAAAACAATATAATCATCTTTCGGAGAAAATGGCCTTACATATGATACTTGGATGCTGCTTCAAACCTTACAAGTACCATGAAAACATTATGAAACCAATGGCAACATTTTAGACCCGCTCAAAAACCGTTTACAATGCGGATTCAAACAGAATTTTTTTTTTTTTTTTGCTTACTTACCTCTCCACGAAGGCAGAGTTAAACACATGGTAAGTTTTTAATGTGAGGGAAATCAGCTCCCGAAAAAGGATCACTCTGGTAAGTAACAAAAAATAAAATTGTATCACTCATGAAGGATTTCGCCTCCATTAACCGAGACCAAAATGTATAGTGCAACATTAGCGCAGATACTACACTTTGAGATATTAAATCTTTTATTCAAGCTAATGTCATTTTAAACTAAAAAAAATCTTAGCCACAAGGCCAACTCACAAGGGGGGTAGTTAGGAGTCGTTTGTCATCCTTTTTACTCCATAAATAAACCGAAGTTTCTTGTAGCTAGTATCTTCTTTCACTATAATACCGCATGCACCCTTTCGTACTGGAGGGGGATGTCTTACTTAGAACCCAATTGTTTAAAACATTTTTTTTAATTTACGTGTAAAAAACAAAAAGGATAACAATAATGGTACAATAGTTCATTTGTGTCACAGGCGGGGGAAGAAAAAATACAAAAGTGGTTAGTAGAACCTTCCAAACCCCGTCTAGTTGATAGACCGCCTGTTCTGCTCTGGTTTGTAAAGGACCCTTAGCTTCTGCGGGACAGTCTCTAAGTGGGGGTCTGAAAGCCAATAAAGAAAATAGGCAAGCCTTTGGGTGTCTCAAGTTCGAATTCAGTTCGTTCCACAAAAAATCACTTTCACTTAGAATGCTGGCAACCTTCATGTGGTCCCCCGCTTAAAATCCTGATGTCTTTCTACTTAATGATAACTTAAGGATATACGTCACGTAGCATGATATATGAACCAAATGAAAATATTACATTTTAACGCATCTCTGTTGTATAAAAGAACTCTTGACTTTTCCATATAAACCGTTCGCTAAATATAACATATCTACACACACACTCATCTTCTAACGTGCGAATACGACAGCTGACGAATTCTCATACTCGCCTTATCGACTTCATTCGACCACATCAGTCCGGTTGTATTTTCCTTGGCTAAAATCCAAAGTTGCTCCGAGGAAAAAGCAATTAAGAACAAATCAGTGGACAATGCCCGCACCGTCTCGGCCAAGTTTGACCCTTGACCTGGCCTTAATATTTCGACTCGCTTCTGAAGCTAGCGACAAACTCACAAAATCTCATCCAACATCTCGCTGTTTGCCCAACCAGGATGGCCACACCCTAACTCTATCCTGTTAACTCGAAATTAAGTTCTGATTTGATCTCATATTCCTAGTTTTCATTTACATGGATTGTAACGGAGAGGAAGGGGCCGCCTGGCAGATATTGTCAGTGATTCAATTTAATGTGCGCTATAATCAGGGACGGTTTGTTATTGTGAATCTTTGGTGACGTCATATGTTAACAAACCATCATCATCATCATCATCATCATCATCATCATCATCATCACCCCCATCATCATAATAATAATAATAATAATAATAATAATAATAATAATAATCTTTTAAACGAGCATCCTCGTCGGAGTCATAATTATGAATCTTCACCCAGGGTTTCAGAGTTCTACGTGCACTTTCAGTGGAGGTCTGGATTGTGATCTTAATAATTATTAATCTCGGCCCAAGGTCTTAAAATTCTCTTTGCACAATCCATACCTCCACTTAGAGCTCTCAGTGCACTTCCAGTGGAGGTATGTTTTTTGTTTTTTGTTTTTACATAGGCATCACTACTTATCAAGGCCAAGAGGCCACTCGATGATAAGGTTTAAAGAATGTACAGTAAACAATTGAACAATATAGTAATCGTTAGTAATGGAAATTCGGTAAACTAGTTACCTTAAGTGGAATAGCGGATCAAAAACTTGTTTATGTTATACTTGAAGATAACCATATTGTAGTCAGCTGGAAAGAAGAAAACGGAAAACAATTCCATAGGCATGCAGTTCTAAGAAAGAAGCTTTGTTCATGGAATCTACGTTTAGGTTTAGGTACAGATAAAGAGTGGGGGGAATTATTAATAGTGTTTTCTGCTAGACGAGCGTTTCTTGTGAAAGTTTGGCGAGGGGGGACCATAGATTGGAGCTCAGTCGAGAACTTGCCATGACAAAATCGCGACATCTCTTCTGTGAGAAAAAGTTTGCAGGGAAGAGTAAAAGACATCCCGTATGAGACTACGACGTCTATTTTGAACTCTATCAAGGCAGGATAAGTACTTTCTAGCAGCTCCTGCCCAAATTTGACAACAATACTTCATACTTGGACTACGTGGCTCTTATATATAGAGAGAATTGCATCAGCAGTAAGATATCTATTGAATGACCCCGCCATTTTTTCAGCGGACTTGGCAACGGATTTAATGTCTGTGTTCCATTTCAGATCAGGAGTAAAGGCTAAACTCAGAAGCTTGTCAAAACATGCGGCCTCCCCCAAGACGAGGTGGCCAGTGTTTAAAAGCTTTCTGTGCATTTTAAGTGGGAGATTAATTATTCATCTTTGCCAAGGGGTCAGAGCACTCCCTAGACTTCCATTTCAGGTCCGGATTGCGCTCTTATCAAATTTTAATGTTTGCCTAGGGTTTCAGAGATCTCGGTGCACTTCCAGTGGAGGTCTGAATTGTACTCTTATTAGTTATTAACTAGCGGGACCTGTGGAAATTCAACAGGGGACTCATTCATGTGTAATATATTGATGTTTGCATTTTGCACATGCTCAGTGTAAATGGAGACGCTCTGATATTACTGCAGCTATTTTGCTGAAACTGAAACAATATATATCTAAGCTTGCACGAACGCCCGGCAAAGCTCGGTCCTAAAGTACGCTTCAATATGATATTTTGATTCTTGCAGATTTCGTATATCTTATTATAGAGTTAATGTTCTATCGATTTTTATATATTATAAATTACCATTTCAAAAATAGAAAAAATATATCCATATGACTTGAGTGCATTAGTTTAAATCGAAACAGAAATAAAAACATGAATATATATATATATATATATACATTAGTTCCTTCAGCCAAAATCGAAACCGAAACCAAAACTTATGAAGAATTCTTGATATAATTTTTTATAAAAAAAAATTAGATTACTGGAGTGCCATCAGCTATAATCGAAACTGAAACCAAAACTTATGAAGAATTCGTGATAAAATTATTTATAAAAAATAGATGACTTAAGTGTCATCAGCTATAATCGAAACCGAAACCATAACTTATGAAGAATTCTTGATAAAATTATTTATAACAAGAAATGGAAGTACATAACAAGTAAACGACCAGGATGTAAGTGTGACACAGAAAATAACACAAACGTTATCGTATTAATATATAGATTTGCATAAGTTTTCAGAGCTCTCCGCACACGTCCGGTGAAGGTCTGGACAGTGGTCTTCCTCCTCCCTTGTTCGTTCTTTCTTCACCTTTCGCGAGCATTTTCAGTGGTGTCAACTAGTGAGTAAATTATTTAACCCCTCCCCCGACTCAAACAGATTTTATTTATAGAAATCACTTCAAAACAAGGCATGAACACACTTGATGCAGTAAGCTAAACAAAAAAAAAAAAAGAATAAAAATATAACTTCAAAGTAAAAAAATATAGACAACGATAAGTGCTATATAAATGGACCCCAACACAACAAACAGCAATTCTTCAACCGTTGTAAGAAACCTCGTCTATGGACTAAAAGACAATATAAAGGGAGCAAGGGTCACTAGATTGTGAAACGTAAACCCAATTGCCAATTTCGTTCTAAATTCCCAATTCCGCTTTGATTGTTTAAATTTATACTGACATATAAACTTGACAGAAAACATTACTTCCGCTATGTTATAAATAACATTACTTCCGCTATGTTATAAATAACATTACTTCCGCTATGTTATAAATAACAAATGAATTTACATCGTTTTTAGATGTTACTATGATTTATAGATTTTAAAACCAATAACTATTTAGCATTTTAACATTTCGACCAGTGTTGACAATAAAGGGTTAAATAGAAATAGTTGACAGTTAGCTTCCTTGGCTTTTTTACTAGGAACAAAATGCAGTATCTGTTCTGATACTACACATCACCTTTTCTGTCCTCGGTCGGTGAAGGAGAAATCCTTCTAGACTAAGACAATTTTAATTTTTTGTTCTGACCCAGAGTGCTCCTTTTAGCGGGCCGGATTTTTTCCACAAAAAAAAAAAAATAAATTTGCGTCAACAAATCGTTTTTAGAATTGGAAATTAAGCATTTTTTCGGTTTGAATTATGATTCCAATACCCTAAAAAGATCCGATATTTCATATTCCTTATGCTGAAAAATCGTCCCATCACTAATATCAACGCATGTTGATGTGCCCATTTGTTTTTAGAAGGAATATGGATGATATATAATGGGAACTGCGACCTTTTCAAATATTTACGTTTCAATTCTATAAGATTTTTAGAATATTTACCCTCGTGATATCTTTATTATTGTAGTTATTATTATCATTGCTCTTTAGGGTTTTTAATACATGTCATCATCAAAGAATTGAAAGCAGCTTATGGTGTTTCATGGAGTCTAGTCTGTGATTAGTCTCTCCAGATTTCCAGTACTCTCCACATTTTACGACAACGCTTGCAAATTAATTTGCTTTATGGCAATTGTTGACTGCCATTGATTTCTCACTGGTAGCGACCATTGGTCTTCACTGGGATATGGGTGGCAATATGCCTCAGCAAGGTCCCGGGCCTCCTCGCACTTGTCTAGCGAAGATCTGGTTAGTGTTTCCCTCCTCGGTCTTACCATTCCCTTGACCTACCATTTTTATTTGGTGCGGCACCAGTTTATAGTGACAAAAAAATTGGAGGATAAGTGGCAAGTTTCCCCAGATTTCTAATACTCTTTACCTCTCACAATAACTATTGTAAATGACTTTGCGTTATTGACACCATCTGCTTATTTTTTTTATTTCTTGTTGGCGACGTTCATTGGTTTTCATTGAAATTTGAATGAAAATAATCCTCTCCAATGCTCCAGTACACTTCGCACTCAAACTAATTAAGGCCAGGTATGTGCTTCTTATTTATTATTATTATTTTTTTTTTACTCACTAAGAGTTTTCACGCAAGTCATTATAAATCACTGTTCACTGGCAATAATGTAATGTGTTCCCTAGAATCCGAGTGTTAAAATTTTTTTTGCAGAATCCCAGAACCCGCCAGAGTTGAAAATAATTTTTTGCATTCTAGCAACAGCCGTGCACTATTGATTTCATGCTAACAAAGCGTGTTGATTCAAAATAAAAATGGAACTCTGGGATTTAAGTAAAATTAAGCTTCTCCAGATTTTCAGTATTCTCTGCATCCTTCCAGCGTAAGTCTGGTTGACGCTCTCTATTTATCTCTCTCTTCCCCTCTCTCACTCCCTCTCTCTCTTTCTCCCCCTCTCTCTCTCCCTCTCTCTCTCCCTCTCTCCCTCTCTCTATCTCCATCTCTGTCTCTGTCTTACACACACAGACATCGATCTTCCTACTCTCTTCAAACCTTTACTTACATTTCTGCTTACCTTTATCTTTTACACAGGAATCACCACTTATCGAGGCCCGAAGGCCACTCGAGGATAAGGGTTAATAGGTATACCTAAATAAGCATTTTTTTTTTTTTTGCTTTAACTTTTTAAAAGTATTTATTTACTGGAAACAAAAACATTAAATTTCCACACGGTTGATGACATTTGTTGGTGAGGTTTTTACTAGTATTTTGCTTAATTTTTTATTTTTGAGTTATTATTTCTGGTTCAAACGGTCATGGTTTTTTGAACGATTATCGATGGTCCGCCAAAGCCACCATTTTTTTTTTATTTCTCACCCAAGGCTTTCCACCATTTTTATCTCAAAGTGAATTAAGTCTTCAAAACAAGTTAAAACACAAAATACTTATCCAGATAGTTTGAAGATTAACTTATTTTATATGTAGTGACCATTATTTGTTGTATATTTATTTTTCACATTTTTTTGGGGGGGGAGTATTTTAAAAGTGCCCGCAAGTTGTAAGCGAAAACAATTTAAAATTTAGTTTTATGATTTATAATTCTTTTGATTATTGGATTTTATAAAATAATTTTCCCTATGAAACTAAAAACACGCGATTAGTCTTCATCCAAATAATTTCGTAAA
This sequence comes from Euprymna scolopes, assembly GCF_053919585.1. Taxonomy (NCBI): domain Eukaryota; kingdom Metazoa; phylum Mollusca; class Cephalopoda; order Sepiida; family Sepiolidae; genus Euprymna; species Euprymna scolopes. The sequence goes on from NC_136509.1 coordinate 80,584,132, forward strand.
AAACGACGTACTTTAGTTATTATTATACAGTGCAGTTGGCGGTTCTGTTGTTCTTGTTGTTGTTGTTGTTGTTGTTGTTATTATTATTATTATTATTATTATAATAATAATAATAATAATAATAATAATATAATAAATAAATAAATAAATAAATGAATAAAATTTACAGTACAGCATAGTATAGTATCATAATTATTATTAGAGTACAGTTTCCCGGTCTTATATGACGCGTAAATATAATATTTTAATCGATGCAGATTTCGTATTTATTATTATAGAGCCAATTCTCTATTGATTATTATATAAATACCCAAGATATAATAGTGATTTCAAAAGTATATATATATATATATATATATATATATATATATATATATATATATATATATATATATATATATATATATATATATATAAGTTTCGTGGCTAGGATCTCCTTGAAAGTATTACTTCAAGTAATATCTATCAGGATTTCTCATCTAAGTTCTATCAGTGTCTTATCTCGTTTAGATATATATATATATATATATATATATATATATATATATATATATATATATATATATATATATATATATATATATTGCTACGATGTGCAGATCGTTTCCAACATATTTGATCACATCGGGCGAGAAAAATTAAAATGCAAAAGTTAAAAAGGTTTAAGGCCATTTTCAAATTTTGAGGTAAGAAAATATGCCATGACTGGCGTGAAGCGGAATTAACGTTGAATCTTTTTCATTTTTGTATCTTAATTTTTCTTACCTGATGAGATCAACTATGATTGAAACGGTCTGCACATCGTACCAATATATGACTGCATTTACATAAAGAATAATAAAAGAATATATAATTTGCTCTCCTTGATTGAGCACTATCAACGACCCTTTGTTGAAATCAATTATTCTTACTATTTTTTTTTACCTGGAATATATATATAGTTATCCACATACAGTACTGTTTCGTTGTATCACAACCCATTAGTGCGGCTAGACATACACCTAACCCCAGCCGTGGATCGAACCTAAAACTGTCGCATTGACAGTCGGTAGCTCTCACAATCGGACTACGAATCAGTGCCGCAAAATATATTCTCCATGAGTAAGTATATATACATATATACGAGGAAGTTGCACTTTGAAAAAAAATAAAAATAAAAAAAATAGACAGACAGCAGGCAGACATTGTGTGTTTTATAAATGAGATTATTTGTATCGTTGTAGTATCACAAAACTTCTCACAATCTGGTGCCGCTTCACCATCGGCTTTTTTCATTTTTTTTTTCGTTTAAAGTAAGTTCCT
>NC_136509.1:80590433-80632933 GCF_053919585.1 Euprymna scolopes
ACAGGGCCTTAGAGGAGCATATATATATATATATATATATATATATATATATATATATATATATATATATATATATATATATATATACATGTCTGTGTGTTTATGTATTCATGCTGAAGAAGACCGAAGGATTGGTCGAAATTAATGCATTTGAAGAAAACGTTTTCGTTTTTTTCGAAAGACTTTTTGTATTCCTACACGTTAACAAATAGGAAATAAATACAGAAAAGATATAAACATTCATATATTTTTCACATTGATTTTTTATCTATCTCTCTCTCTCTCTCTCTATATATATATATATATATATATATATATATATATATATATATATATAAAGAGTGAATAATTATATTTTAAAAACAATGTATATGCCGCTCCCCAAATGGGGGTACCAAATTGTTAAAGGGAAATTATTCCCAACTCGCATTTAGATAAAAATGCACTTTCATAAATAATTGAATTCACTCAACACGTAGTAAATCGCGATATATCCAAAGACCGCGCGAGATGGACGTGCAGGTTAAGAGTTTAGAAACAAGTGTCAGTTAATTATTATATTTAAAAAACTATATATATATATATATATATATATATATATATATATATATATATATATATATATATTAGCTAGCCGCCGGCGTTGCCTGGTAGTACAATACGCTTGAACATTAAATTTGAATTTGTGTAGATTACGTATGTATTATTATAGATTCAATCTTCGATTGATTATTATATATTACGTGGAATATTTACCCGGTGGATTAATTCGCAAAAAGAAATATTATCTTTCTTCTCTTATAGATAAAAAGAAAACACAAATTTACAGGGGAATATTTTACGTTACACCAGCCAAGGGACATAATAAAATAGTTTCTCATAGATTATATATATATATATATATATATATATATATTGGGAGTGTACATATATATATATATATATATATATATATATGTATATATATATATATATATATATATATATATGTATATATATATATATATATATATATATATATATATTGGGAGTGTATATATATATATATATATATATATATATATATATATATATATATATGTACACTCCCAATATATATATATATAGTGAGAACCGGTGTGATTTTCCTTATGCATAGAAAGGCCGGTATGACAATATAAATTTTTTTTTGTTTTTAAGATATATATCGAATATTAATATCGTCCAAATTATTTTCAAATAACAAGACCAATGAAGTTATGTATTTGACTCGTAAGAAATAAAGAGGAAACCGGGGTTAAAGGGAGGTGGGATGTGCATGGTGGTGGACGGTGTTATAAGAAGCCGGGTCGAAATGAAAATGTGATGTTTGTTAAAGGTTTTATGCGCAGATGAGGATTATACAAAAAAAAATGAATGAAGAAAGAAAATCAAAAATGAAGAATGAAGAAGGAGAGTAAAACGAATTAAAAAAAAACAGGGGAGATAATTATTATGATATTAAATATGATAGCAATGAAAGCAACGTGAAATAAAGCTAGAATAAGCCGAAGGGGAAATGAAACGAAATTGAATATATATCATAAGCGCTATTGTACATGAAATTGTAAGCTGTCATTATCGATAATGCCAATGGAACTTTTAATAGCTGATAGTTTTCATATAAAATATAAAAATATCAGGGGGTAGAGGTTCGAACTGCCGGCAGAGTTTTAAACGCAACTTGAAAAAAATAAAACGAAAGGGGTTACGGGGGTTTAAAACAGAGGAGATATTCATCATGAAATTAAATATGACATGGAATAACAATGGAAGAAAAGCCGGGTGTGAAATAAAGATTAAATAAGCAAGAAGGGGGAGGTAAAAAGAAAAATGAACAGAAAACATGAGAAAAATCACACCAGAAGTGGGGGACATCTGGCACCACATTTGGAAGACTCTAAAAATATATTTTTAGATTTAACCGGAACAGGTTATTCTCTTGTACGTAATATGCTAATTATTTTTTAACTAATCTATGGTTCCCCCTAGCCAATCTTTCACGAAAAACACCCGTCTAGCTGAAACTACTGTCAATAATTTTCCCCACTCTTTATCTGTGCCTAAACCGAAACGTAGATTTCATGAAAAAGATGTCTTTCTCAGAACTGCACGCCTGTGGAACTCTCTTCCGTTAGCTTGTTTTCCAGCTGACTCAAATTTCTTTGTTTTCAAGTCCAACGTAAACAAATTCTTAATGAAACATCCCATTAAATAATCCAATTTACCAAATTTCTACTACTAACGATTACTAAGAAATTATCCCATTGACTATTGTACACTCAATAACCCTTATCCTCGAGTGGCCTCCGGGCCTTGATAAGTGGTGACCACTTTGTAAAAAAAAAAAATAAATAAAGGTGTTGCAGTTCTGAATTTCTGCAAGGAGAATTGATGGTTCATATTGATTTGATTAATCAATCTAATGTTCTGATCTTTGGTGTTATTAATAAAAACCTTTCAGTCGGTACAACCTCAGACCTTCTGCAGATATATAAATCACCATCTCTCCTATCTTTCTTGAACCGTTTGTTTTGATTTAGCATGGGATAGTTTTGAAAATATGATTTTAATTAATATACTCCCTTTTCTTCTGTATTTTATATCTTATACCAGTTTCTAAAACAATGAATATCTGAAAATATATTTATGAGAAAATTACAAAAGATCACTCCTTTAACGAAAGGGACAAATAGGTTTTAATAATTATGGTATTTTTTTTCAGGCTGCCGCGAAAAAGATAGGCTTTCTCTACGAGGCTAGAAAGCTACTTACGCCTTGAATTATCCTGTACCTCTACATGGCAACCATTCGCAAATGTCCGAAGTATTTTTCTCACATTTGGGCTGGTGCACCTGCTACTAGTCTCTCACTCCTGGAGAGGGTTCAAAAGAGAGTCACCAACCTGATACGTCCTGAACTGTCATCTAGGCTTCAACCTCTGGCCCATCGATGAAATGTTGCGTCGCTCTGCCTATTCTACAAGTATTTTAACGGTGAATGATCCGACGAAATACAAGCAGTTGTCCACCCTCAACGTAAATACACCCGACAAGCAGAAAAGTCCCACCGCTACAAAGTAGAAATCCCTAGATGTAAGAAAGTCTTCTACTCTAATAGTTTCTGTCCTAGAACTGTTAGACTTTGTAATTTCCTTCCGTCTTTTTCTTTGCTTTCCCAAGTGTGCATGCTGAAGTTTAAGTGTAATGTGGGCAGACATCTTACTGCTAAACTCCCTACATCGTATCCCTGTTACTTATGTCCTTGATAGTAGCCCCCTACATCATAGTGGCAATGAGCCTTGTTTGAAGTGAAAATGTAATAAAAAAAAGTAGCCTCCGTTTCAGGAATTATATGTTACTATTACGACAGGAACTAAATTGGTTAATAGATCTAATGAAATGTTGTTGTTTTTTTATTATAAATATTTTAGAAATATTTTCTAGTGTTTTGATTGATATTTTTTAATTTTTTTTTAATTTTATTTTTAACTCAAGATTTAATACGAAACCTCAAAAGTCTGCAGTTCACCTTTTCCCAAATATCAAACATGGCGACGTATATATCTGAGGATGTTCGGAGGTTTCATAGACCAGTGTGCAAATAATACTGGAGATCACAAGAGCAGTCCGATTAATTTAAATAATACAAATAAAGATATACATTTTATGTTTATGAGAAGTAAATTTATATGTGTGTTTGTTTTAATAATAGATCTGTAATTTCATTTCTGCGGAGTTATTGTAAGCTCAGATAATACAATTGCCTGAGCTTCACTTCAACAACGCCATAATTCGATCACGCCATTACTGTGATTTGGAAATGGAAGCTGACAGAATTCCTCTTCAGTTAAATCGTAAATCACAACAACAATTCTCAACCAACTTCCATGTTTTCTCTGGGCTGTCAAAAACTAAACTCTGTAATCACAAATTCACCATTCTTAACGCAGATTTTCTCCTCAAATGCGGCAGGGTGACAGGAAGAGGGGTCACGAGGTTATGCCGTGAATGGTGATGAGGGCACCCATCTGTGGCGAGGCTTCGTTTCGTGAGAAAGAGTATTGTCAAGAGTTGTGGCGAAATTATCTGCTTCCCAGCTGAGATTAGAAGGATAGCTTGAGTTACGGTTGTTTTGGGGGAAGTGATAGGGAAAAATATCAGGACGTGTTCTTGGCTACAGAAAATCTACACATGGACTAAGTTGTAGCAGGAATTCAAGACAAGGTCACTATAATATATAAAGATGTATGCATATAAATATACAAGAATCGATCAGATTTGTGAATTTTTTAATAAATATTTATGTGTTTTTACAATATAACCAGAAAATCGATATTTTGTTTTTATTAAGTCTTTTTTGTTGTTGAACGTTCACGAGTGTAGAGAAGAGGAAGGGCTATGTGGGATCTGATGATGCGTCTCCGGATCGATCTGCGATTTCCAATAAACTCAACACGATTCATGCGCCCATTATTTTCTATTACGAAAACCAATCAGAAAAGGAGCAGTGGGGCAGTCGAAAGTCCGCCACGATAAAATAAATAACACTTGTTCAAAAAGTATAAAGTCCTAACTTATGTAAATGCATTTGTTGTAAAATTTAAAAGATGTGCCGTAACGTGAACTAAACTGAAGTTAATATTTTTACGAGTTATAAACTTTATGTGTTTAATCTTTTATAATGCCATTGTATCTTGTATTTCTGTGGTTAATCGGCAGGCGTTATCTGCCTTGTTTCCACCGGCGTCCCTGTTCCGTCGGTGGAATTGGAGAGTCCATCCAATGACAATGGATACGTGCGCTGGGTACCCACCATCACCCAATCCGGGGTACCATGCAACCTAGTCAGCCTATCAGCCGACTGATTACATGTGCACTCTTCTGCGCACACAGAGGTCGTTAAATGTGCGAATGACCAGTCACAAAAAGGGGAGCAAGAGCGCCCGAGAGCATCAGGTCAGCGACAACCGACCTTATAATCGACGGCCAGGGTCCCAAGCAGTGGAAGCAAGTGACCTGATGTGCCGCTTATGGTTGGTTTTCACGTACCACGCATGTACGTGTTATGAAATGTCAACGAACCAACCATAACCAGAACACCAGATCGCCCAAGTCCCGCAAGGAAAGACATAGGGCACGGAGATTAGCGCTACTAGTAATGTGAAACATGCCTCGGTATGTAAGCACAACCAGGACATGCTTCCCAGGGAAGAAAGTGCTCCTCGTTAGTATCTGGGAGGGAAGTCATACTTATCTTTCTTCCCACGACATCTTACGGCAAGGCCATCGTCGCCCACAACAGGGATATCGAGTACATGGGTTAAGGAGAGGTTCGGAAGATTGAAGAATAATAAGTCAATCCCAGTGTTACGAAGCTGTATCCAGGCAAACAAAAAGAACACAATAGGAAATCCCGAGATTTAGAACGACCTATATCCGTGACGTCAATCGGTCATGGGCCAGACCAAAACCAGCAAAAGTGCAATAAACAAGCTGGCGAGAAAAATGTCAACAGGTCGAAGTGTTACAAATAAAAAGAGCAGAGAGAAAGGAAAACGGGGGAGAGACACGAGTGAATACAGGTTGACACAAAGTTCTGCGACCAACCCTCACCGAACCTTCCACCACCGATGATGATAGTTGATTCTGTCACTTTAAAAGTGTAAATAAACAATTAAGTATTATAAACAGTGTCTCGTATTCTTTTTAAACAAAAAAGACCTGTATGTAACACATAGGCAACTCGCGGGGTCTCTACAAAAACCTCTGGCTTGAGGAAGCTCCCTAGCATTGGATTCCTGGGTTCTTCGTGAACTGTAAGGCTCTTATGTCCGATTGACTTCGCCAAAACATCGGTCGCCCTGTTGTGGCACGTGCATCTCGCGTCGCGCATCACCGCACATCGCGTTTCAATGTGGTAAAAATTCTCTACTTGACTGCATCGTCTATGGCATCTCAGGTCCCCCTCTAGGACACTATTCAAGTCTCCATGAAGATATTTTTCTCACGTGAAGCCAAAATCATTTTCAGCCTCTCTTCAAAAGCACAGACGTAAGCATGTGGTGAGGTTTGTTGTCAATAACTTTAGCTTTCAAAATCATATGGGGTTTACTTACTTATATTTTTCGAGCTACCATTTGTGTTTAAAATTAGCGAAAAAGGGGCACTAAATTTGTGGCAAAATTTTTTAAGGCCGTCAGAAAAAGTCGTATCTATAATTTTATGTAGCCAAATCACAAAACAAGAAAGCAAGAAAGTACCATAAGTAGATTGAATTAAAAAAATAAACAAATAAAAATAAAAAAAATAATAAAAAAATTAGATCAACAAATGCTTATTTGGGATTTTCCATGCAAAAATACGCATTTTTGTCTGTGACAACTTTTTTCAATTTTTTCCAAATATGTTATTCTTTTAGCTTTAAAGGCCTATATATGTTACTAGAAAGGTCTCCCTTTTCTTGTAAGTAAGGAAAACATTAGATAAGTGAAAATGAGATTAGATAGACTGAGATTCGAACCTCGTAAGCAAGGTTCAGGAATAGGGTCAGAAATGGAATTTTCGCATTGTTCAGTTTTCACATAAAATAGTTTAGTTTTGAAAAGGAATTTAATTATTCAATTCTTTCTATGAAAACTGAATTAACATAAGGTCAGTTAGAAGAACGAACAATAGAAACTTAAAAGCATATTGAAAAATAAGTTAGGTCGAAAATAGGTTAGAAGAATTCTTTGTCTGCAGAAATGGGTTGGACATGTGCGACCCATGCATGTTTAAGTCACGTGAGTTCAGGCCACGTGAGTCTAGTACATTCTTGGACATGTGCATGGCGTCATAGTCGAAAATTAATTCTCAATATAGCTTGCTAGTTTAGGAGATTAGACAGAGTTGGGCAGACGGGAGACGGGGGGCAGTCGAGTCCGGATCGAATCAGAGGAGGATCTCCCTTTGGAAGCGAAGGATTAGAAAGTGTTAATCATGTAGCCGGCTTTGAATTCCTGGAACCAATCATCACTGCAACCTCCCGAATGTAATAAAAGAACGCATCATATTTTGTAACTGCGTCTTCGTGTTGTGTGATTCTTCAACAATTAAAGGTAATGTGAAACATCCTTTATATGAACATTGTGTCCACTCATCGTTATACTGAACTTTGTGTATAAACCATCTAATTGATGTGCCCCCCTCTCTATCATAAGCAATGATGGTCCCCTCCTGTGTCATAAGAACTGATAACTCTCCTCTCTACAATATAGGAAATGTCCACGGACTGTAAAAGGTATAAATGTCCTCTTCTCTCTTCTATCCCCCTCTCATTGTGTATTACATGTCCTCCTCTCTCTTCTTTTCCCCTCTCATTGTGTATTACATGTCCCCGTCTCTCTTCTATCCCCCTCTCATTGTGTATTACATGTCCTCCTCTCTCTTCTATCCCCCTCACATTGTGTATTACATGTCCTTCTCTCTCTTCTATCCCCCTCTCATTGTGTATTACATGTCCTCCTCTCTCTTTAAAATGTACACGATATATCTCACCACAATATGAACACCCTTCTATATAACACATAGTCTCTGGTACATACGTGAAGTGCGAAATATTAGTCATTCCAATACAACACACCATCCACTTATCAGAAAACACGAGTTTTATCAAAATCTGATATAAACAAGAAAAGTTACAACTGGTTTTGTAGAGAACGTTAAACTTTTTCTTCTAAGGGATGGGACATCCAACCAGATGTCTGACATTTACCCCTATTTTAGTGAGTCCAACCAAGAGATCTTTTCAGGATTCTAGCCGTCTCTTTCAGTGCAATCGTTTGTATTTCACTTGCACTTGGTTCACCGGGTATGCTTGCTATGTACTTTTTAAAGTTCTTTTTAATAAGCCCAGTTGCTCCTATGATGACTGATATAATTGAAACGTCTTTTAATTTCCAATTTCGTTTCATATCATACATAAGTCCTTGATACTTTGTTATCTTTTCCCTCTCAGCTCTGTTAAGCACTGTATCATTGGGTACACTGATCTCTATTACGGTCGCTTTTTTTCCATTTGTATGATCGTACATGTTATTTCTGAATTTAATAATCAGTAAATCTTCCAGCCTCTTTAAAAAAAAGTATCTTATTTTCAACTTCAGTTTTAGGTTCCTAGTAAAAGCAAGAAAGGAAAAAAACAGTATAAGGACTATTGTTTTATTTTGTTCGGGAAACCAGTCAAAAAAAATATTTTCAATTTAGCACTCTGACACACTTTGAAAATGCTATAATATCTCTAAAACTAGGACAAAGTTTGTATTTTTTGTACAAATTCTTTTGAATTCCCCATTAAATTTTTACCCAGAAAAAATGGCATGACTAGCCACATAACTTTACTTTGAAAAATGACCTAATTTGGCCTCCATGAGAAAAAAACTTTTTCATGGAGACTTGAAGAGTTACCTAGGCGTCCGCTCCTTCGCCTCCTCGCCTTTCTGCTCAACAGCCGACACCTGGGGTTGGGGCAGCGGATGTAGAGCCTGGGAAGCACCCATAGGTGGAAGGCCTAGCGTTGCTGGCCTGAGTGAGGCCCGCATCATCCAGAGATTTGTGCAGAGAAATTAAAAGTAGCATATAACAAATCCATGAAACATCCTGAATATACGGCTAGTTTATAATCGAAAAATCTTATACGAGCTTATAAAATGAATATATATATATTATAAAATGAGCAATCATTTCCATTTAAAATCAATTTAACATTATGCATTAAATTTAGAAAAAAGATAAACATTACGTGAATAAGCTAAATCAAGTCACAATGGCCACCAAACTTGACAGGTCAAAAAAAGAAAACTCGGATTTTAACTTCCAATTTATTTTTAATTTTACAATATTTAATAATAATCAACGTAACGCATGACTCCGAAAATTCTATTGTTGGCATTGATATCCCCGAATTTTTTTCTACTCAGCGTTCTTTCTTAACAAACGTGCAGTACATACGGGGGAATCCACGTGAAAGTTAACAACATCCTATATGAATGTAATTTGCAGAGCACACCGGATTCGAACTTGGAACACCCTGGTTGCGCGTCTCTGTCGTTAACCACTTGACCATCGTCATCCTCCAACAATAAAATTATAAATTTATAATGTTTAACAAAACAAACAAGCTAATCCTATTTTCATACCTTTACTAATTTCTCTCCTTTCTTCTCGTAAAGCGATCTTTAAATATTATCGAAAAGCAACTATGAGCTTGTTCCTGGACAAAGATAAATAAAGCAGACAGTAAACACGCGCCATTTTTAAACGAAGACGCCATTTTGTTTGATATCACAGTGTTTTTACAATAGCAACCATTACCAAGCAAAAGAAATGGTCCGGTCATTTATTGCCAAATCTACGCTAGTTACTTACCCAGAAACAAGAAATATCTGGCAACGGAGACACAGTGGCAATTAATATCCAATTAATTGGCTGTTCATTGAACAGCTGAATAAGCCAGATAAAAATTCAAGCGCCATGCGTTTTCGTTGGGAGCGTTTTATAGTTATGTGTGTCAATCAGTCACGGAGCAATATAAATAGACTGAAAATTTATTCAGCGGCTGATGTGTATAAAAAGCAGACGAAAGTAATAAAGAAAGAAACGATAAATTAGTTTACGAGTCAGCCATTTCCTGATATGAAAATCAAACAGAAACAAAGAAAGGAAGGGAAAAATACTATCAAAAATGGTCCTGGATATGACCTAAAAGGTGCCCGGAAAACTCGTCCCGGGAAAACTCGTCTCCGGAAAACTCGTCTCCGGAAAACTCGACCCCGGAAAACTCGTCCCCTTTCGCTAGGTAGGAAAACTGGTCCCTTATTGAATAAATATCGATTGAAAACACATTTTATGATCGTTCTTGAAGGAGAAATTGTTTTTCAAAATAGACTATAGCCCCCCCATAATATTTTTACTTGTTTAATGTTTTTTTTTTTTTTTTTAAATAACATCCATTTTCTAAGTGTCCGTTTTCTATTTAACTGGCTAAGTTTTTAGTGGTTTCACTTATTTTAAAGCGTTTATTATGTTCATACAAAGTTAATTACAAATTTTTTTTTGTTCTTATTTTAACGATGTTTTTTTGGAGTCATAAAAACAATAATAAAAAGCAAAACCAAAAAATGAGAAAACAGGGAGCGATTCGATTCTTCGTTACTTTTTTGCTTTGTTTTTTAATTATGATAGTTTTTTTTTTTTTGTTATGTTTTTGTTTTGTCTCATACCAAATGCACTCATGCGTTATTTAAAATTATAATTCTATCAATTATCAACATTTATTGTCGTCCTGTCAAATTTTGCAAAAATTAACTAATAAATTAAAAGCGAAATATTTTTTTGGCGCGAGAGATGCCATGTGCCCCATGTGCTAACAATCTCTCGTTAACTCATTTTTAATTTTGTTAATTTTTACTTCAAAATTCTAAAATCAATCATTACGAGAAAAAGTAATCACTAAATAAATTTATTAATCAATTTTATTGAAAACTCCGCTATCGTTTATCAAGAATCGTTTTAATTTCATCTTTTGTTGGTTGTTTTTCGGAGGGAGATATAGTTTTTACCCCCCTTCTCTCTCTCTCTAAATTATATTTTAAAAAATATTAAAATTTATTATTTTCTTTTTAAAACCAAATCTCTCTCAGTAATTTCTTTAATTTTCTATTTTTTAGCGATTATCAATACCCCTAAAATGTGATATACCGGACATTATTTCTCGTTCTCACGTAACACTCGACATGTTTTTTGTTTGTTTTCTGTGGGGGGTTTTCTTTACCGAATAAACGATTCCAAATAAATTAAACAACAAACAACATAGTCGGCGAGGTAGAAAAATCGATTTTACCCTTTTATAAACAACAGTAAATAAGTAAATTCTTTTTATATTAATATAAAAAAATATGCGGTATCGTTTATGAACATAATAAACGCTTTAAAATAAGTGAAACCACTAAGAACTTAGCCAGTTAGGTAGTAAACGGACACTTAGAACATCGATTTTATTTAAAAAAACAAAACAAAAAAAACATTAAACAAGTAAAAATATTTTCAAAAAATATTATGGGGGCTATAGTCTATTTTAAAAAAACAATATCTCCTTCAAGAACGATCATAAAATGTGTTTTCAATCGATATTTATTCAATAAGGGACCAGTTTTCCTACCTAGCGAAAGGGGACGAGTTTTCCAGGGTCGAGTTTTCCGGAAACGAGTTTTCCCGAGACGAGTTTTCCCGAGACGAGTTTTCCCGGGACGAGTTTTCCTAAATTCGACCTAAAACTATATCCGATTGTGAGGCCCCAGCTTGCGGGGCTTGGAGAGTGTGAAGCCACCTTTTAATTGCCATTGCTCCCAGGTCCACTCTAACCCGGAGTGGTAGTACCTGTTTGGGTCCCAACTATGGGTTAAATAGAATCCGACTTAAAAAACAAATATACTTCATTAAAAATCGTTCCTCAAAATAACTAGATTCGGCATTAAATAACCTGAAAAAGGTTGGTATGCCGTAAAACAAAAACAACCAACCAACCAACTCGTATCAAAAATGAATAAGTAAATAAAACCTGTATTTTCCTAGTAAAGAAATATCGGATTTAATTCAAATAAATATATGGTTATTTGTTCAAAGAGACTCTGCATTTGTTTTGTCTGTAAACCGTTGAATTTAGAATTTTTTATTTAAAATAAAAGAAATATTGAATTAAAGAAAAAATGGAGAATTTCTCCCCACTCTTCATCTGTGCCTAAACCTAAATGCAGATTCCATGAACAAAGATTCTTTCTTAAAACTGCACGCCTATGAAACTCTCTTCCGATTTCCTGCTTTCCAGCTGACTGCCATCTGATTGTCTTCAAGTCCAACGTAAACAAGTTCTTGATGAACCGTCCCCCTAAGTAATCCAATTTACATAATTCCCACTACTAATGTTTACTACGTCATAATCACATTGATTAATGTATACCCATTAACCCTCACTCTCGAGTAGCCTCCGGGCCTTAATAAGTGATGATTAATGTCACAATATTTTAATCTCATTCCGTTCTGCGGACACCCTGTGGACTTTTTTCAGTTATTTTTACTTACTTCCAGAAGAGGACAGAGTTAGACAAAACATCAGATATTAATTGAACCCCCGAAAAATGCACACTCTTGATCAGGACAAAATTAAAAATTGCCTTAGTCTAGAAAGATTTTCCTTCACTGACTGAGGACAGAAAATCTCAAGTTTAATATCAGAAGAGATACAACAATTTTCTATTTGCTAAAAGGCATCCGTCGTTCAGATAAGTTTTTTACAAAGGAGTCGCCACTTATCAAGGCCCAGAGGCCACTCGAGGGTAAGGGTTAATAAGTGTACGTTTGTTGTTGAAACACTAGCACGTAATCACGGTGTTGTCTCACCGGATACTCATTAACTCTTACCCCCGATCTTTTAACCTTCATATATTATATCACTGTGAACGCCGTTATAGAGTTTCCAAGTGTCACATCCTGGCCAGGAAAGCACCAATAAAACACGGTGAAAAATCCGGTCCTATCCCATTTACAGGTCATATCCTGGTCAAACGGGGCCGATATAACGGAGAAAACCGCATTGCGTTCACCAGTACTAGCTGGTTCCGGTTTTGGAACACCCAGGAAAGTTCACTATTGTGGTTTCGGTTGCTTATAAGATGATGTCATCCGTAGGAAAAAGAACAAAACTTAAAAAATAAAAAAAAGTAAAACTCAACGTTTCCAGGGAAATACACGTACCGCGGGCCACGGTCCACAGGCGCTGAGTTGGCCGAGCTTCTTTTCCTGCCTGCTCTCTCCTAAAAGAAACTAATTTTAATGAATATCATTCGTTTACGATTTAGTCACGAATTTTGTAAGCAACAAATAAATGACTCCAGTCGTAAGTCTTTGGTTTATCTTTTTTAAATATTGATAATTAAATAAATTCTGGATACAATTGTGATATTTTACAGATATGAAGAAAAAATATATGCGATTTTCATTTTTTTTTTTAACAACGCACCTGTGCATATTAATTAAGAAAATTTCCGCCAGAAGTTTTCCCACACCGGCGACTTTTGAACCTTGAACCCAAGATCATAACCAAGACTATTATTCGACACTATGCAATGATTTCCTTCATTAAACAATATTATTATTAAATGTTATTATCAATCCCCTTATTTAGCCTCTGTTATATTTCCTTCCAGCGGTTTTCGTCACCAAATAAACAATTTGGATCAGCAAGATAACTGGGTGTTACCCGAAGTTGTTCACATACTAATAATTCAACTGTTATTTATTTAATTTCCAACTGTGACATGTGATTGGTTTACAGTATTTCCAGGACGCACATTGAATATTGCTAATAGATTGTGGACCCTACTCTTAAAATAAGAAAGGAAAACATGCGAGTTAATACAGTCAAAACGAAAAGTGTCCCTTATTGGTGTGAAAAAGCTGTATTCCTTTATAATTTGTCGGTAAATCACACTTTGTAGTCTAGTACAAGGGCAATTTGTTTTCGTTTAAATATCTTCCATTCTTCAAATATTATCCATTCCTCTACATACAGACAGGCATACCGTCAGCGGCGATTCTATTTTTTTTTATTTTTTGCCTATACTGTTGCATATGTGATTGAGACTGTCGGGAAAATATTGGATGTATTGCATATAGTCAATTCAGGAGCCGGGCAAAACCAGATGTTCATCAGATTACTAAGCGATGGCGTCAACCCTACATTCCGTTCGAAGAGTCGGGGGTCAGGAAACAATAAGAGAATATATTTTGAATTGTTCTAATGTTATTATCAAAGATTCAAAGATTGAAAATGCTTAAAGTTTAAAGCAATGACAAATCGACATTTCGATTAAG
This sequence comes from Euprymna scolopes, assembly GCF_053919585.1. Lineage (NCBI taxonomy): Eukaryota > Metazoa > Mollusca > Cephalopoda > Sepiida > Sepiolidae > Euprymna > Euprymna scolopes. The sequence continues at coordinate 80,604,362 of NC_136509.1, forward strand.
AAGGATATCAGATTAAATTCAATGTCCGGAATTTCAATATAAGACATAAACAAAGTAAATCAAGGACAGGGAGAGAGAGAGAGAGAGAAAGAACGAAAGAGAGAGAGAGAGAAAGAAAGAGAGACAGACAGACAGACAGACAGAAAGAAAACAAGCAGTGACACTTATACTGTCACCCACATCGATAAACAACACCAAACACCCACATACCGACCCAAACTTTCCCTTGGCATTTTATCACTGTAATGTAAATAAACTTCATATTGATTTCACAAAAAACACAACTCTCTGTGTGTATATACTATTGGCACGCGTTTGTTAAACGTACGACTAATAAATTATATAGACTGATAATATTACAATACACGTTGACTGGTGCTACCCAACCAGGTTATCTCAAACATATCGGCTTCCTGATTAAATTGCACGAAGCATTGATGTTATTTGTTGTTTTTGTATTCTTATCTCTTTGCAAAACTCAATCATGTTTTGCAGTGCTAAAATGTAAGCACAAAAATATCCCTCCACCAAACTAATCACTGGATAAATATTTGGAGATATTAAGGACTAAAGCGTACAAACTTTTACTAAAGTGGCCGATGGAAAAGGGTTGATATGACGTAAAACAAAATACCACGAATAAATAGTGAAAGATATAAAGAACTTAAACCGTAAATTTTGCCCTTATATAAAAGACTAGCAGGGCCGCAGGGCGTTGCTCGGGACCGTATAAAAATGAAAAAATTGAAGTTGATTTGGAACATATTTGTTATTCTTAGGAGAGAGGAATTTTTAATGTCTATGTATCATTTGCTATTTCGAGCAAACGTATATTTTACCTACCCTAGAACGGGTATCAGATATGTATGATATAATTTTACCTTCCCGATGATAGATAAATCACAACATGTATATGAAATAATTTCACCTTCGAGAGGACGGGTAATGTACAACAAATATTTAAAATAAGTTTACCTAGCCTCGGACGGTTAATTTAAATACATATATGAAACAATTTAACATACTCTCCACAGATATTGTACAAAATATACAGGGTGACCCCCCCCCAAAAAAAAAAGCATAGAAAGTATATGCTGTAGAACGGAGAAAAAAAGCCAAAGACCTTAGTGTTTTGATGTGATGTTCTGAATATAATAATCTAGTTATGACCAAAGTTTCGTTTCATTCGGACAAAACACCAAGAAACAGGGCTTGATTAGACTTGGGCCCGTTTTTTGGGGGGCTCACCCTGTATGAACGGATTTAGAATTAAATAACAAATAGGATTAAGTCAAATTGAAGGCATTTTTTTTTTTTTGGTTTTTCATATTGTAATGTAAATCCTATCTTCTCATTATGTTTTTCCAACTTTCAATAATCATATTAAAAAAAACGCACCAAAAATTGTTTACAAAGGTAAAACTATTACAAAGTGTCCAATGGTTGAACCAAAAGGGAAAGAAAGAGGTTCCTGTTTGATACTGAAATAGTTGGTTGGTTGGTTGTTTTGTTTTACAGCATATCAACCCTTTTCAGGTTATTTAATGCCGAATTCAGTTATTTGGAGGAAAAGTTGTTTTAGTAGACTAAGTTTTTTCAAGTCAGTTTCAATTTAACCCATAGTTTGGAGCCTAACAGGTACTACCACTCCGGGTCAGAGTGGACCTGGGAGCAATAGCAACTAAAGGGTGGTTCCACACTCCCCGAAGCGCACAAGCTGGGGCCTAACCATCGGATATAGTTTAGGGTCATATCCAGGACCACTGATCTGCGTTGCGCGCATTATTTCCTCAGTTTTGATGTTCTATTACAATACATAGTCATCTCCAGAGTTGCGAGTAAGTGATAGTTTAAAATATCTGAATTCGGCCGCCATTAGCAATAAGGTCAATGCATTAAGTATGCATATTTTTTTCGAAAATACTTATCTTTCTAACTGTTGGATTTGTTTAATCGTAGTATATCTTTTTCATTTTCTATTGGTATATATATATATATATATATATATATATATATATATATATATATATATATATATGTATATATATGTCTTTCTCGCAGACGTTTTCTCTGTCTCTTTATCTGTATTTTTCCTATTTCTACAATGCAACAAAGTCGTTAAATATAATGTCTTAAAAATAAAAGTATCTTTCAATTTTTAAAACAGAAAAATATTTATATTTCTCAGAGGCAACATTTTTAAATTATCTAAAATAGAAAACTGTTTAGAATGAAATAAGGAACAGATTTTATACCGGTTTCAATTAACGTGTTTGCTATACATAAAGGGAAAAGCTGAGAAATTAAAAACACACTTGTATTTTGTCTTTCATTAAGAGAAAACAAGAAATTGAAGTGCAGCATCTGAAGGGTTCTTGAAACAATAAAATAAATTTGTAAACATCGATCTTGGTCCGAAACTGACAACATCATTTTCCTCAACGTAATTGACTATTTAAATATGTAATAGGATATCTTCCTTGTGGGCTCTTGGTCTTGCTGGATTTCAGAACAAGAGATCAGTTACTCTGGTGGAGTATCGAGCTTCGTGCTATTGCATGAGGTATAATCACTTGGTGAAGGTCGCCATTCCCTGAAAAAACCAGCGTAGATAAGCCATGCATAAAAGAGCTTATTTGTGCTGCGAATACTATGTTATTTTCAAGATTTAGTCCGGGTTTACTTCTAAGGAAAAGTATCCTCATGCCAGGTTGCTCTGACAAACCGTGTAGAAAGTCCTTAGAGGATATTGTCTAGTAAGCATCAACCTAATCTGAAGTTTTGTGTTTAGTGTATTTATTTAACAACAGCTTAATGTAACATGACCGTTCCTTTTTAACTGTGCCGTAGCACCTCAAACCTCTCGGGCCCACACGTTCTCCGACAAAGCCGCAAAAGTATAAAGAAAAAAAAAGAAGCAAATACAGAACCACTCGACCCAGCATTATTTTAAGTGTAAATAAATTGCATTTATTCGTGGTTCTTCCAAAAGAACGCATTTCATTATTCTTCCAAAGCCTTTCGCACAAGTTACTGTCGCCTCGCCATCTCGCGCTGGCGCTTGTCAGCACAATGTCGTCCATCTTTCCCAGTGGCGCACTTTGCTTCTTGCCCGATCACGTGCTGCATTTTCCTCTTATTTTCTTGAGACGCAAGCTCGCGCACACTTGCTAATTTGCATAGTGTCTAAACGGCTGCTGCCACCATATTTTTAGCTATCTTACAGCTGCTGCTGGTTTTCTTTCACTCGATTATAGACGCTCTGTCACATTAATATTAAGGGAACTATACGCTGATAAGTCGTGTCCAAATGTATTAATATGCTTCCCAATTGCATCCCGTTGGCACTAGCGTCAACTACAGAAACAGCAAGACCTAAGTTAATGGAAACATTATTTCTTATTCGTTGTTGTATTATCACTGGTATGTCTCTCTCTCTATCCCTCTGTCTCTCTCTCCCTGTCCCTCTCTCTCTCCATCTCTCTCCATCCCTCTTAATCTCTCTCCCTCTCTCTCTCCCTTCTTCTCTACCTTTCTCTATCTGTCCTCGTCTCTCTCTCTCTCTCTCTCTCTCTCTCTCTCTCTCTCTCTCTCTAATGGTGTTTTGCTGTGTTTATCTGTATGTTCTATCAATCATACCTTTTCCAACTTCATCAACTTCTTTCTAGGTTATCCCTCTTCCTTCCTCTTCATTTTAAGAGTTACCAATTCCCCCCGTCGCATGCTGGTAAGTTATATCCACCCCTTTTCCACATTGCGTGTCAAGGCTAAAAGTTTACATGCGAGTGTCAACATCCGTTGCAGTTTCCAGAAAGGTCAAAATGTCAAATCAAGCAAAAGACAGCTATATGGTCGGAGGAAACAGGGAGACAAGATGAAGACGGCGGCCCAACCACTAGAAGCGGCAACCAACCTACTTAATTATGTACAGCGATTCTCCTAGCAAGTAATTCACGACATCACCCGTCGAGAAAGATGTCTATCTCCTACCTTACCCAGGTTCGGGCTACAGGTACATGCCGGGATTGATACGTGAGAAGCATAATCACGCGAGATGTGTTCACGTGATCAATAGTGCAGGACGTGATCTTGTCCGGCGGAAGGTGAAATTCGCAGTAACGCCAAAATGCTTCAAATTTGAAAAGCAACAGGAAATATATGCGGACACCCTAAGATCGTCCCAAGCATAAGTTTATTTCACAATCAGTTGCATAACTAAAAATCGATCGATAGTAATTACGCCAACTTTGGAGGCAATCATTTACTGGGTGGAACGATAAAGTTGTCACTCTAACGAAAACAACACTATAGTTTTATTTGTTTTTATTTTAAAACATTTTTATTGATAAAATCAACTCAGATGGCATTATAATATAGGCTTTCGATAAGGTATGGGATAAGAGCCTTCTTCACAAAATTTCCAGCTACGGTATAACTGGAAACGTTTTCTCAATCATTAAATCATTTCTCTCTGAGTAGTGGTTGATGGGCAGAAATCAGCGGCCCCAAGTATTAATGCTGGAGTCCCTCAGGGGTCCATCCTGGGCCCAACTCTCTTCCTGATCTACATCAATGATCTCCCATAACAATACTTAAGTCATTCGATGACATCTATGCTGATGACACGACCATCTATGGCCAACACATCTAAGGCCGTAAATGAGAAGGTTCTCTCTGATTCTCTCTCCTTTGATCTCAAGCGCGTGGTACAGTGGGGAAGAGGTGGCTTGTTACTTTTAATGCATCTAAAACCAAGGTCCTATCTTCACATAATCAACGCTCTGATCCCCATCTGGCATCAATTGAAATGGATGGCTTTAGGGGAATGTTTTGATAAGCTTCTGGATTTGACCTTTACTTCTGACCTGAAATGGAACACGTACATCAAGTCAGTTGCCAAGGTCGTTGGAAATTTTTTTTTTATCGTTTCATCCTGTATATAAAAGAAAAACGGTATGAAATAACATCGTTTAATAATTGTACTTCCGTTAAGAAACCAGATCATACGATGCAGGTTTTTTTTTATCAAATAAATCAATTGTTTATTTTTGTTTATTGTCGAGATTATACAGAGTAGTCGAAGATCACCAATTCCTTCGAAAAGGTCACACTGTGTATACCGACAATGAAACCAAACGTATGAGGAAGGCTAATGGAGGCAAAGATTTATATTTCAAAAAGTACTTTTTTCCACTATTTATCAAGACAGCCATTGTTGAGATACACATGAAGAAGATCGGAGAATACATCGGCCGAAATCTTTTGAGAATAACAGCAAATATGATAACAATACAAATAAAACAAAGGGATTCATTGTTATCTGGTTTCTTAATCGATTTTCAAATTTCTAATTATACATATGCTTCTATATAATAAACTTGATCTCAATTTTTTTTCTTACAAAATCTGACTACACTCGTATACAGTCACTATTCTCAACGTTAGATCTTATCTTATCAAATAACTCGATGACAATCACGTTCCTGTTGTTTCTCTCAACATTTTCCAAACGTGAAATAAAACCTGTTTCTTTGTCTTATCTCTAAAAAAGAAGCTACATCTAGATTAATGCGACAATGTTTTCTGATAGAATCGTTTGTACTCAGCGACCTGTGATTAGTCACACCTACGCACGCTGATGAATCTTATAACGAAGAAACTTATGTGCATGTGGATAAATAAATAAATATTTTTTTTACTAGCAGGGCCCATGAATATACCACGGAAAGAGATATATATTTAATCAACAAATATGCATTGATAAAGGTGATATCCTTCTCGATAGTGTAGCAACTCGTTTTTTTTTTTTAGAGAAAACAATAGCACGCAGGGAATATGACTCTATTAACATCTCTATGAAAATAGTGGCCGCTGTATTTTAAGCATAACACTAACCTAAATGAGATGGATTTATAAATACTACTAAATATAGAAGTAATATTAGGCTACATAGTTCAATATAAAAAAATATTGCTATATCTTTTATCCTGTTTCTTTCAAGTGTTTTCTTTTATGAGTCACATTTTTCTGACCTCTTCGACGGTGAAGAACCGTTGCACGTCGAAATTACCACGAGTTCTTCTTTCTCGCGTCGGTGCAACAATGATCACATATTATTGTTTTAATATTAAGAAAATTAAATTCCATCAAAGAGACGCCACCCTCACATTCTTGTCTAGGGTTGCAAAATTGGCCCTTTAAAAGTATAATTTCTCCGATTTAGCAACCTCTGAAGCAGTCCCGCCTTCAAAACTTGTATATGGCTTTTTCAAAAGTGTAACGTAAGACTAACTAAGGAAAAAAAAAAACAAGAAAAAATTAAATATCGTTCAGAAATGGGTCAGGGGAATTTGCTAGTTTTTGGAGGTGCTCTATGAAAGGGCAATATTATGCACCTTTATATATATATATATATATATATATATATATATATATATATATATATGCATGCTCTATGGAAGGGCATTATTATGCACCTTTATATATATATATATATATATATATATGTGTGTATATATATATATATGTGTGTGTGTATATATATATATGCATGCTCTATAGAAGGGCATTATTATGCACCTTTATATATATATATATATATATATATATATATATATATGTGTGTGTGTATATATATATATGCATGCTCTATAGAAGGGCATTATTATGCACCTTTATATATATATATATATATATATATAACTTCAATTACTCACATTAAATTAATATACGAAAGTATAAATTTATGTGTAAATTTTAAGTATTTACTTCAAAAGTTCTCAATACGTAGGTAGAGCTAGTTATTAAGTTATAAAATATGTATGGCGATTAAGCTACATGTAAGATTCCGCGTTACATCCACTCTAGAACTCTTCAGGCTTATGCGTATAAGACTGAAGAGTCCTAGAGTGGATGAAACGCGGAATATTCAGTGTAGCTTAATATATATTTTTTAACTTACTATATATATATATATATATATACATATATATATATATATTCATGCATCTCTGATTGAACGCGACTAAATGCTTCTTTTTTTCCGATTTTGTTGGCTAACTTTTCGATTTGACGAGCGGTATTTTTTATTTACGCTGGCATGTTGTATATTATGGCGCCCAATAGTTGTTGTTTGGTAATATTCTTCTCAAGATCAGTCCACCATTTAGCAGAACGACACCAACATTCCATAGAAATACTACCATCGGGCGACCTGAGAAATCTTAACTAACAATATAATGTACAGCGTAATACAAACTGACTTAATTTTTAATAAACCATATGTAGCATTATTAAACATACCAAAATCACACGTAATTCACGTTCATATTGTTTAATGCAGCGAGTCTTACACGTATTTCATTAAATAACATAAACTAAACAAATCATCAGAGAAAATACGCTTGAATATTACATTAGGTTATCAAAAAATAAAGTGTACATTTTTTTGTTTCGTCTTTGGTTCAAAAAAGGAAAGGCAATGTTAAAACAAATAGGAAAAATTTAAAGGACATAAAAACCGAAATCTAGTTAAACAGTAAAAACATTCATCTGTTATAGATATAGCATCGAAGATGTTTGATATTGAAAACACAAAGATATATATATATATATATATATATATATATATATATATATATATATATATATATATATATATACTGGCCGGCCTCCCGGCATTGTACAGTCAGAAAATACGCTTAAATATTATATTTTAATTCATGCATATTTCCTAATTATTATTATAGAGCTAATTCACTATCGATTAATATATTTTACCTAATATATAATAGTGATTTCAAAAGTTAAAAAAAAAATGACTTGTGTGCTATAAGATAGAATAAAAACCAAAATATATATCTATCCAGCCTCCACGGAAACTATGACCTAAACCAATACGCATATAAAAACTGCACAAAATACTCTTGTTTAACTACAACATTTAATTAGCGCATGCACAGAAAAATCAGGTATAGTCGACTTACGCTACGCCAAAGTCAATGTCCTTTTTCTTCCATTTTGACTCTTTATAAGCTATTTTATCAGTTAAAAAACAAATCGAATGTGTGCTATAGTTTCGAATACAGTATATATTAAATTTTGATTCTGCAGACTAAATATTCAGAGACAAGTTTGTTAGAGACTTCTCGTGTTGCATAGAAGGCTTCATATTAAAAGATTACACTGAGTTCATATTAAAATAAATATGATGAGCACATTCATATTAAAGAAAGACGGCGGGGGCATATATATAACAATGATGAGGGAGGGGGCAGAGAGAGGGACATATTTATACAGTTCTGGGATGTTTCTTCTTAACACATATAGCAAGGGTGATAGGGATACATATTCTTGGGAGAGTTCCGCAATGTTCATAATAAGATGTTTCACACATTACCTTTTGGGTGTTGAAAGATGACACGACAACAGTTTTACAAAAACGAAAAGATGATGATTCTTTATTTCATTGGACCGGTCGAATGATGATGACGTCAGGAATTCACATTGTTCTACATAGTTTACTCTTTCTACCCCTCGCTTTCAGAGAGGCAACTGACGACTGACTGTCAACTGACTGATCCTCCTGATCTCTGTCGACTAGCAAACTCAACCGTTCTGCCTCAACTCTGCGATCTGACTTACTCTAGCGCCTATATTGAGAATCCCCTTTTTGCTATGACGTCAGAAGTGTGATTCTCACGTGGCTAAGCACACGTTTTCCAAACACACTTTTGACAAGAAAGAATTCTCAACTAAATTATTTTTTAAAAATAACCTATTTTTACAAATACATTTTTAATTTGTATTGTTCATTCTTTTCAGCTGACATTTTAAATTCAGTTTTCATAAAAGAAGGAACAATCAATTTTTTTTACAATATAAACAATATCTAACTATTTATTAATAGAATTTAACAATAGGCATTTTTAACATTCTTATTTCTAAGATTCCATCTCTAAATATTGCCTACAAGATTCGAGCCTTGAATAAAAAAAACCCGAGTATATATATATATATATATATATATATATATATATATATATGGAGAGAGAGAGAGAGAGAGAGAGATTCCTCCGCATACAGTACTATTTCGCTGTATCACAGCTCATCAGTGCGGCTAGACAGGCAACTACCTCAAGCCAGGATCGAAACACGACCGCTCGTTCGAGAGTCACGGCTTACGCTAATCAACAGCTGTTGTGCGGATAGTAAATTAACGATATTTTGACATCGTCCGAATACCTAAGCTCGATTTGTTTACACAAAGAGCATCGCTTTATACGCTTATAGTATATCGTGTACCGTTTCCCAATATGATCAACTCGAGATAATGAGCATTATATATATATATATATATATATATATATATATATATATATATATATATACTGAGAGAGGTATCTATCTTTGATAGATAGATAGATAGATATATAGATAGATAGATATTTTCATGTTCTAGAACGTTTTCATCTTCAATTCTACGCAATTATGAAGAATGTCGAAACTATGCATAAATAAAATGCACCGTAATGGTAAAAAGAAACTAATCCTGTAATAAGAGGCCATAAAAAAGAATACGTAATTAATTATCACTTTTTTTTAAAGAAATATACAAATTAGTTAACCTTCCTATAGCCGATTGCGTTACAATGACTGAGTTCGTTTTAATAATTTGTAGTAGCTTTTTAATATTAATGCAAGAGTAAAAAGATATCCTCACCTTAAAGATAAAAGTAGTTTGAACAAATTTTTTTATCAACTACTTTCGCACTAAGTTTCTATTTACCAGCTAAATTAGTTCTACAGCAATTGGCCGCGTCGATAACCATTGCGCTATTTCGTACTCCCTTTACTCATCGTATTAATTGACGTTTAAAGAGAATTTTGAGTTTTTTCTCTAAAGCCTTGTTGATATGTATATATATATATATATATATATATATATATATATATATGTATGTATATGTATATATATATATATTAGATAGATATATAGCCTTTTATATAACACACATACACACACACACACACACACACACAAACACACACACACATATATATATATATATATGTATGTATATGTATATATATATATATATGCGTAAATTCTGACGCATGAAATGCTGTCGTCAATTCTTGATTCGTCGAATAAATGACACGCGAGGAGTTGTCTAATTAAAAAAAATGAAGGAAAACCCCGCTCTCACCTTAAACAAACAAATAAATGAAATAAAGCCGCGCTTAGAAAAAGAAGAAATATATAAATCATGGAATAATGATACTAATAAAGTAGACACGTATGTATAAAACGAGGCGGCAGTCAACGTTTATTAGGACTAATTCGACACTATGTGTCAGGTGGCGACACACCGTTGTAATAAACCATCAGTGATAGGTGTAAAAAGAGAAGGCTGACAGGGTTGACGTCTACAGCCCTTAGAATGACAGAAGTGTCTCACTATACTAAATCATTATATCTGCGAGAATGACGGGTTAAATGAAGACGAAAGGCTTGAAAGTACGCGAATAATTCTAAATACACAGAGAAAGTTTCTAGCAAGCGAATTTTATTATTTCCTTTTTTATATCTTAATAGTAAAGCCGCCAGTTATTGTTTTTTTTTTAACTTAAATTGTTTAATAGCGACAAAAACAGGAATGGTGTCATTAAAACTAGCGATTTTTGTGCACCAGAATTCATTTTTCTACAAACCAAAATGCGCTTTTGCAAGGCCCTGTTATGCCTCGCTCGTAAGTGTTTAGAACGCGCGTTGTCATTCACATCTCAGTAAATCTAATATATAAAAGACACCATGTCTGTCTGTCTGTTTCCATATTTTTACACTATGCCACTGAAGCTAAACGTTGCAGAACGGCGCTAGGGGCCTAAAATGATTGGTCCCCCCCCGAACCGTCCTTTTATGGGTCTTTAACCGATTAAATTATTTTTTTAAAGGGTCAAAAATTGGTCAAAATTGAAAAAATATCACTATATTAGGTTGGTGCAAAAAATATGTTTTTTATATATAGTTAACCGTCAAAAATCGATGTTATTTTTACACCAACTTAATAAATTTTGTACGTTCATCTTATTTTTCTTTTTTAATTTGTAATTTGTAATCAATTCTATATACGTGTTAGCTTAGGCACCGCCAAAACTGGGGTGGGGGTGGGCAGGTAAGTACTTTTTGACGGACCGTCTTGTTAAAAATCTACCAAAAATCAGGTAATTATCCGATCAATACGAAATTATTAAGAGAAGAATGAACTTTATAACAGTGTACTTATTTTTCATAAATGATATTCATATATATATATATATATATATATATATATATATATATTTGCTTACAAACGCCCCTTGTTTTGAGGGTGTACAAATATGCTTAAAATAATCATCTGAAACTGAACACAACATATTGTGTTGTTGTAAGGGGCAGAATTATAGATTAAAAAAATTGTTTGCATACCTTATTTTGATGTCTGAATATCAGAACTTCGATTGTGTTTAATTATCCCGCTTTTGAGTTTTGAAGTGTGAAATTCAATGAATATGTTAAGTAAAATAATTAATTTAAGTTAAGCAAAACAACAAAAAATTTTAAGCCATTTTAAAATCTTTGATAAATAAATTAACAATTTGTTTTTTAGCGATCCGAATAATGCATGACCATTACTAAACAGGGTATGCTATGAGGAATTGATACAAATAAATTCGATAAATAGTGTGCCCTTTGTGTTAAAAATAGCATCATTTTTTCGATCCCGTTTGTAAACGTTTGCCGCCTTTCAACTACGGTGGACAAACGCGCTGAAATAATCTTTTTATTATTCTGCTTTAAATTGCCTCCCCCCATTTTGGGGAGCCTGGCCCCCAGCCACATACACATTAAAACCAAACTCATACAAATGGTCACCCATCTAGTACTGACCAGCCTCAGCGTTTATAATACATTGGAATTTTCGTCACTGAAAAATAGTTTTTTTGGGCCTGTTTGGTCTTCCATAATTTGCTTTTATCAAATGCTTTTATCAAATGCAAACGTAAACATTGTTGATCTAGACTCTAGATCGACGCGAAGTAACTGGTTTCCTATATGAATAAGTGGAATTATTTGAAATCCAGGTACTTATATTATAATATTTTTGCATATTCTCTTAGAAAATCATCCTAAATATTAGTTAGACAACAAATAAATAAATTAATTAATTATTTCAAAAACCTTTTTTTTTTTATATTTATGTACGTTTTTTGTGCAAAAAAAAATGTCAATTGTTAACTTTTTAGGAAAATTTAACATTTAAAATTTAATTAAAAATAGTAGAAAAAGTTTTACATTATTCTGTTTTCTATATGATAAAATTCAGTGTTTTATCTTTCTGGAAAAAAAAGTTACTCACAAATAATGGATTTTAATGAATGTAATTTCGTTTTAAAAAACAACAACAACTTGATTTTTCGGCCATTTTTTATGGTGCCTATGTTAGCTTGTTACAGTGATAAAGTTACCAGCTTTCGGTTTCGATTCTAGCTGATGGCATCGAAATGCTTTTTTTTTTTTTTCTTTTTTACTTTTGAAATCACGTCTCGTATTAATAATTACGAAATCTGGACAAATTAAAATATCATATTTAAACGTATTTTACGACCGGGAAAACCCGCCCCCATCGACGAGCCCATTTTCCTAACTGTGCTGACGCTAACAACATCAGCTTCATAAATCTTCAACAGGTCCCGGTACATGTTAATCGGTTCAATATTTCCTGCGGGAAACGAGACTCTAAGTTTCAAAGATGGCGACAGGTCTGTTAATTCAGTAATGGAAACACAAAATTGATGCATTGCTTTCGCTAGTCTTCAAAACTGCTTACTTATATATTGGGACAAAATATTAATATATTTTTTGTTAATATATTTTTCTAACCTATTAACGTTTTTATTTTAAATATACTTTATTTACATATACTTCATTTAAACCTGTGCAGTCTAACATAAAATTATAGTTACTATAAAAAATGGATTATAGTTAACTATAAAATATAATATTTTTTTAATCGGCGACGGTCATATTAGAATGCGCAGGTTTAAATGAAGTATATGCAAAGTAAATATATTAAACTATAGTATAGACAAACAAAATTATATAAAAATCAGTTAGTTACAAATCTTCAGAATGTTTTTATAAAAAAAAAAACAAGACATCAATTCTTTTAATGGGAACAAAAGTGCCAACTGTAGCCATTTTAACCTGATAGGCATCCCTGGGAGGGAGAGTAACCAGAGTTTTTTCCCGGAAAACCCGTTCTGTTACTATTTTACTCATACCATGTTTTACGTTTATGCAAAACGGACAAACAGACAAACGGACAAGGGTGAATTTACAGATTCACCCTCCTGTTGTCGGGGGACTTAAAAAAAAAAACAAGAAACACAAACTGTTTTTTATTACTGAAGATAACGACATATTTTTTAAACTTAGTTAATTTCAAATAAATAGTTTTAATCCTGCGTTATATCGGCTTGTTGAACTTGCACTTTTCAATCCAAATTCACACAAAGCTTACATATAGAAAAAATATATTCATTTCAGGCGGTACTTCCGGCTAGACCATTTGAAAAAACGTCACTGTTAAACAGAATGCGATTCTTACGCTGATGCAATATCGTTGTTATTTATAAATTTAACATGGATTTTTTTTACTACTTTCTGCATCCAATGGAAAATTTAATCTGTAAAAAATAAATTTAACTTCAAAATCCTATACAGAATATAGTACGGTGCGTATTTTACTAAATTGGTGCAAAAATAATGTCGTTTTTCGATATTCAAATCTATGTAAAAAAACAACATCATTTTTGCACCAACCTAAAAATAATAAATCCCCATCGTACGAACCTTTTTTTAGAGACATCATATACCAAAAAAGAAAATGAAAAAGGAAAAAAAAAAAAACACACACACACACACAAACTGTTTCCATGCCTGCATATGACGTTATATCACTGAAACCTAGGTAATTTTAAATAAATAATTATATATATACATATTTTTTAAATATGCGTTTCTAAATTCCAATTCCTATAAATAAATTAATATTTTTAATACCAGCCTTTTGGGAAGACGCATATATTTATTAGCACGAGGTAGCAATAAAAAGAAGAATGTCGTTGATGTGACAAAATTGTACTATGATTGCATACACACATGCATACATACACACATACACACATGCACACATACACACATGCACACATACACACATGCACACACACATTCACACATACACACATACACACATACACATATACACACAAACACACATACACACAAACACACATACACACATACACACAAACACACATACACACATATCGAGAGATATAAATATGTATTTATTAATTAAGTTTCATATATTGTAAAACTAAATTAAAACCAAATACTTTTGTCAAAGGTTTCTAATAATAACGTAAAACTTATAAATAAAACAATTATATAAAAATTTTAATGAGTTTACATGGATCAATAAACTTTTTGACATTTCCAAGCCCCGTCAAATTTTGGAGTTCTGAGAACTACATGGACATGTCGAAACGTTGATCGATCCGTGTCGACGTCACGACTGAGACAATTTTTATTTTTGTACCTTTTCTCCACGTTAAAAAAACGACCCTGGTGTCTAACTCTGTCCCGTGGGGAGGCATAGTAAATAGGTACAATGTTTATATATTTTTTATTTATTTTTTGTACACATAGAGGAAGTTGTGAATATATATATATATATATATATATACATACATACATACATATATAGTAATTAAGCGACACAGTCTATACACACACACACACACACACACACACACACACATATATATATATATATATATATATATATATATATATATATATATATATATATGGCGGATTCTCTCATCAAATACGATGAATGAGGGTTCAGTATGCAATCTTCAGCAGCTCCTAAGCTTTGTGACACCACATGCATAATTGCAATCCTGTGACGTCCGGCACACTCCTCCGCAGATGGTGAACTTTCATATGCTTGTCGGTCAAAGATGCCTTCTCGAGTGAACAGATAACCCTGCTTTGATGCGTGCTCTGAAACCACAGCGGTATACATATTCATTTTTAGGTGGATTTTTCTTTGGTTTTGCCTTCATATTTGCACGAAGGGCGTCCATTTGACAAAGGCGGTTATGTTCAAATTCTTTGGTTCGCAGGAAACACATCTTCCTCCATTCTCTGCCATCCCCTGCTGCACTCTCTCAGGAACTCAGAGAAATTCCACAACGTTTCAGGTTGTATTTTAGTTTATCTTTGTAACGAAGCAGGGGGCGCCCTATTGGACGGCAAGAATTTGTCAGTTGCCCATAAAAAGTTGCTTAGGAACTCTTGAGTCGTCCATTCTCACAAGATGACCCGACCACCGCATTTGTACTCTGATCAAAACTGATTCAATACCATTGATTTCACATATCTCCAGTAATTTACTATTCGGAACAGGATCCTGCCATCCAACATTGCAAATAAAAAGAAGGCATCTCATATGGAAGGAGTCAAGCTGATTTATATGCTTGCGGTACAAGGTCCACGTTTCGCCACCATACAGAAGAGTAGGCAGAACAACAAATTTGTAGACTGCCACCTTTACTTTTAGAGACACATCGTGGCTGTTTCAGAGTCGTTGTCGCAACCTATCAAATGCCTCACTAGCTTTATTAATTCTACATTGGATGTCCTTTTATTTATTTAGCATCATCAGACACAACAGATCCAAGGTATGTAAAAGAAGACACTGTTTTCAAAGCTTTACCATCAACATATACCACTGCTTGTGAAGAGGACGTAGCGTTTGGTTTCGGCTGGTGAATAATTTCAGTCTTTTTTATGCTAATTGTAAGACCGAAAGCCTTACATGCAACAGAAAAACCATTGAGGATGTTCTGCATGTCATCAAGACTATGGGTGAATAGAGCACAGTCATCAGCATAAAGGAGGTCAAGAACAGTCTGCACAGAAGTCTTGGTTTTGGCCTTGAACCGTTACTGGTTAAATAATCCTCCACTTGATCGATACTCAACACCTATGCCTCCTGGGGTGTTCCTGAAATCTGTCTCAAGCATCACCGAAAAGAAAAGAACAAATAGGATCGGAGGAAGGACACATCCTTGCTTAATTCCATTTGACACTTCGAATGGTTGACTTTGTTCACAGTCAGATCGTACTCCCCAGTGAAAGGAGACAGTCACATTCAATATCTTGTCCGGTATACTAAGCCTCCTCAAAACAGTCCACAGGGCATCCCTAGAGACGGTATCAAATGCCTTTGTGAGGACAACGAATGTGACAAACAAGTCCTTATTCTGCTCCCTCGCTTTCTCCTGTAGTTGCCGAAGGCTGAAGATCATGTCCACAGTGCCTCTTCCTGCCCTAAAACCACACTGGGTTTCTGGGAGCACAGTTTTACAGATTGAACCATTGAGTCTGTTTAGGATTACACGAGCTAGAATCTTACCAGCAACAAACAAAAGAGAAATTCATCTATGGTTATCACATTCACACTTATTTTCTTTGTGCTTAAACAGGTGAATAATTAGTTTCCTGATTAGCAGTTGGCTTCCATATTTGTATACTTCTGCAGTATGCCGTCATCACCTGGAGCCTTACCATTCTTTACAGCCCATTCAATCCCCAACATGGATGGAGTATCAGCAAGCGCCTCGATGGTTGGTCTCTGAGGAATATCATCAATCACTCCTCGATCCACTGTCGAATCTGTTTAAAACATCTGAAAAGTGTTCAGCCCAGCGCTTAGTAATTAATTTCTTGTCAGTGAGGAGAATGCTAACTGACGAAAATATTGGAGATGCCCTCCCAATGGGACCAAGCACCCCCTTGAGGTTTTGATAGAATGATTTAAAATCACACCTATCCGCCGCATCTTGTAAGGCCTCAGCTTTCTGCTCCCACCAGTTTTGTTTCATTTTCCGGAGCCGAGATTATTCCAACATTTTGGCCATTTTGAAAGGCTTATGGTTCACTGAAGAATTTTTGTCAATAATTCATACTTGACTTTCCTTCAAACATATCCTAATGACTATTTGGCAGAGTCATACACTGAAGTTTTAAACTCTCTCCAAGATGCCTCAATATCATTCCCACATACAACGGAGGTCAGCTTTTCATCAGTAGCCTTTTGAAATGAGTGCATTATCTCCTTAACCTTCAACTTGCTTACATCAATTCTTTTGATGGAAGAATTACGTTGGTTTCGAACAGGGCGCTTGATTTTCATCCTGACTGTGGGGCAGATCAATTTATGGCCTGATCAACATTCCCTGATGCTGTAAGAGCGTGAAGGATTTATATCTCGTCTATCAGAACGACGTACAATGACATAACCAATGAGATGATAATGATAAGACCGGGGATGTTTCCAACTAGCTTTCCTGCATTTAGGCAGCTGAAACACTGTATTAGCGAGCAAAAGATCGAATTCACTGCAAAGAGACAATTAGAGAACACCATTAGGTATATATATATATATATATATATATATAGAGAGAGAGAGAGAGAGAGAGAGGAAATGGTAATTAATAAAAACTGAAGAAAGTGCTCAATACTGTTGTAGAGCAAATATGCGCTTTATTTTTTACTACCTTATCTTTCTGTTAAGTTACATTATTGTTTCAGCTACCCGGCCGTTTTTTTGGCCGTCTGTAGCTTCCTCAGACTTTTACAGAAATGTTCGTTATTATGGGATGAAAAGGTGAATGAGGTCAGGGGAGGGGGGTTGCGAGGAGGGCGGAAGAAAGAGAGGAAGGGAACAAGGGGGAAGGGGGAGGGGGCGCTTGGTATGTCGGTAATGTTTTAGCTTTGGAGTTTAAGGAACTTGTGGGGGAGGGTCTAGGGAAGTTTATTTCTGGTGTGGCTGAGGTCATAGGGATACATGGAGGGGAAGGGGAATATGTGGTGGTAGGTTCATTAAACTCCAAAACTAAAACATGACCGACATACCTCCCACCTTGTTCCTTCCTCTCTTTCTTCCGCCCTCCTCGCACCCTCCTGACCTCATTCACACTTTCATCCCATAATAACGAACATTTCTGTAAAAGTCTGTGGAGGCTACAGACGGCCAAAAAAAACGGCCGGTTAGCTGAAACAATAATGTAACTTAACAGAAAGATACGGTAATAAAAAATGAAACGTATATATATATATATATATATATATATATATATATATATATATATAGTAATTAAGCAACACATAGTGCTTTGCGATTTATCCCCGTAGTTAATCGCCAGGCAATCTAATTAATTTCCTTCAAACAATACTCCTAGTTTCGCTTAATCAATCCTCTTGATTAGAATATTTGATAAATATCACTGTTGAACATCACAGACTTTTTTTAATGATTTCCTGCTGCAAATAAGAAATCTACATTGTGGCTCACGGGAAACGGATGTTTTTAAGGAAAACAAAACTCTACGAATATTTCAATAAGAATTTTTTAATATACATAAAAAACATTTACTAAACTATGCCATTATGGAATATTTAAAAGCGAAATTTATGTCTGACAAATGATGGCCATTTTCAGGAACACAATTTTAAAGCCGCTTTTTAAAGTTAGCCACCAATTTTATTAAAGTTTCTTCACCTATTTTGGGGGATATTTTCACGTATTGCAGTCCTCGATTATCTAAATGTACAAGGTTTCCCAGCATAGACACATGATTTCAAAAATCCCCACGGATAAAAATCGCACATATATATATATATATATATATATATATATATATATATATATAATAAAAATGCGATTTAAAAATCTAATATATATATATATATATATATATATATATATATATATATATATATATATATGACTTGGCTGCACCAGCTTGCATTGAAACCAGAACAAAAACTTACGAAAAAAAATATATATATAGCTTGAGTTTCTCCAGCTATAATCGAAACCGAAACAAAAACTTATGTAATATATATATATATATATATATATATATATATATAGAGAGAGAGAGAGAGAGAGAGAGAGAAAGAGAAAGAGAGACAGATAGATAGATAGATAGATAGATAGATAGATAGATAGATAGATAGATAGATAGCTTGAGTTCCTCCAGCTATAATCAGAACCGAAATCAAAACTTTGAAAGTATTCCTGGTAAAGTAATTTAGAAAAAAATAAATGACTTGAGTGTCATCAGCTATAATCGAAACGGAAACAAAAACTTATGAAGAATTTTTGGAAAAAATTATTTATTACAAGATATGAAAGCCCATAATAATTTAACTGCTCGGCTGTAAACGTGACACAGAAAATAAATAAATAATACGCACGCTATCGTATCAATATATAGACCAGTGGGACCTGTGGAAATTCCACAGGGAACTGATTCATATGTTGGCATTCAGTAGATGTTCAGTGTAAATGGAGACGCGCTGATATCATTGTCGCTCTGTTGTTAAAACTGCAAAAATATTTATCTAAGCTAGCAGGGACGGCGGGCGTAGTCATGTCGTAAAGTACGCTTAAATATGATATTTTAATTCTTGTAGAATTCGTTTATATTATTATAGTGTTAATGTTCCATCGATTTTTATATATTATGACTTGGGTGCATAAGCTTGAATTGAACCCGAAACCAAAACTTATAAAAAATATGCATATATATATATATATATATATATATATATATATATATATATATATATATATATATATATATATATATATATAACTTGATCGGGTGAGTGCGGAGGCCACGGCAGATCTCCAAATCGTCAATTGATATTATTAAAGAATTTAAAATCAATAACTAACTAAAACAAAATTAATAAACAAATATCAACAAACTAACCGGCATTTTAAGCGGGGTTAAAGAGTACTTTCCTCATTCCCAGTGCCTTACTCAAGGAGAATAAGGAGCGTTCAAAAATATCCAATTCTCGTGACTCATCCCGTATAAACAGAAAATCACACAGATTATTTCTATGCCTGACGACGACATATATCCACGAAACTTATTTATTTAAAAAGAAAATACGTCATATTGACTTTTACATTTATAAATTCTTATAAAATTATTTCTGTAATAAATAAGCACCGTGCAATTTCCAAATTCACGTTTGGTAAAATAACTGAAAGAATTCATATTTAAACTTTCCAATGTGGCTCCAAAATAGTTTATTTCCTTTCTATTCTTACGCTGTATTTCTGTCTGTCTCGAAGTTGCTGGAAGCTCTTTCCAAAATTGCATTCTATTAAGAGCGGTCCCCAATTCTAGAAAAGTACTGCATAACGCAGTTCTCGCCCAAGGTAGCAACAAAACTGTATCTACCAATTCCACGGTGTCCAGACAAGCCTGATCAAGTCCAACCCCCTTCAACTACACCTGCTATTCGCTTCTATATTTTCTAGCGAAAACCGGACAAATAATTACAATCTTAGTTCTCCCAGAGCAAAACCTACCCACGTAACATTCCCGCTGTCCCGTGCAATGACTCCTAAAAGAAAACAGGTTCCTTTATCGTGGAGAAATGTTTAAGCAGCAAATTTATTCCGACTGTGATGAGTCCGAATTTACAGGATTTCTATGTTTATTATCGTTAGAAAATCTGTCGGCAAGTCATATTTTTATTTATTTATAATTTCTCCATAACCATGCTCAAATAATCATCAGATACTAACCTCAGAAGTAATTTTGTTACATTGTCTTTACTTCTAAACTAGAGTGGTTGTTGGTTGGTTGGTGGGTTTTCTTTTACGGCATATCGACCCTTTTGAGGTTATTTAATACCAAATCCAGTGATTTTGAAGAACAATTTTGCAATAGAGTATATTTGTTTTTTTCAAGTCGGTTTTATTTAACTCATAGTTGGAACCCTAACAGGTACTACTACTCCAGGTCAGAGTAGACCTGGGAGCAATGGCAATTAAAGGGTGCCTCCACACTCTCCAAAGCCTGCAAGCTGGGGCCTCAGCATCGGATATAGTTCAAGGTCATATCTAGGACCGGAAACTAGAATGAAAACGCACATTTACACCGATAAAAATATATCCCTTAATGCTGCTGCAACTAATTTAAGAACATAAATACACACATACGGGCACAGACAAATACATACACGCACACACAACACACATATATATAAACAAATATACATGCACACACATATATATAACTAGCAGAACCTGTGGAAATTCCACGAGGGTTTCATTCATATGTAATACATTGATGTTGGCATTCTGTAGATGTTCAGTGTAAATGGAGACACTGATATTATTTTAGTTTTTTTGTTAAAACTGCAAAAGTATTTATCTACGCCAGAAAGGACGTCCAGTGTAGCCCGGTCATACAGTACACTTAAATATATTTTAATTCTTGCAGATTTCGTATATATGATTATAGAGTTAATGTTCTATCCATTTTTATGTATTCTATAAAAAAAATTGTCTTCAAATCACTGGATTCGGCATTAAATAACCTCAAAATGGTTAATATGCCGTAAAACAAAACCAACCAACCACCAACAGCTACTGTAGTTTAAAAGTAAATGTTGCGATTTAAAAAAATAAAAATATATATCCATATGACTTGGGAGCATTAGCTTGAATAGAAACCGAAACCAAAACTTATGATAATATATATATATATATATATATATATATATATATATATATATATATATATACCTTTTGTTGTAAAAATCTAATGGATAAACATCTGAAGAAGTTGGTTGTGGGACAGGATATTTTTATGGAAACATAAATCGTAAAATGCCAACTCATCAATGAAACAGCTGTAATGGAAAAATTCAGAAAATAAACGAAGGTTATAAAAAGAAAACGCGAGTCTTTAAATTTTCAGCAAAATTTTGAAATATATATTGTTTTTTGTTTCTTAATTCCATTCATCCAGAGGAAGTCTCGAAATAAAGAAAAAACGTTGATGAACACATAATACGGTTTGCTCCTTTTTATTTCACTCTCTCTCTCTCTCTCTCTCTCTCTCTCTCTCTCTATATATATATATATATATATATATATATATATATATATATATATATATATATGAATAACAATAAGAGCATATAGCTCTTTAAAAAAAGCTATGGTAGCGGAAAAAATGAAAATAACAGCGTTTCGAAGTAGTTAATATCGCTAAAAATGCCAACAACGAATCTACAATATATATATATATATATATATATATATATATATATATATATATATATGTTTAAAGAAAAAATTAGAAAAAAACGAATGAAATCATTAAAAAATCAACGTTTCGTCCCTGTCTCAAAGGACATCTTCAGGATAATTGAGATAAAAATGTGATAAAAGAAAAAGTCATAGATCGTGCGAAAAAAGACAGTTTTTTAAAATCCAACCCATGTTGGGAAAGGATGAAATATGTGTGCGTATGGGAAGGTTGTTTGATGTCTATATATACAACTTTTAAAATGCATTAAAATAAATATGTACATTTTTTTTTTCTTTCTCTTTTTTTCTTTCCCTCTGCAAAAAACTACTCATTTTCCTGAAACATTCAAAAAAAAAAAAAAAAAGAGAAAGAAAAAAAATATATGACCTCCCCGACAAAACTGCCTCTGAGATGGGTATATATGCTGATGACACCACACTCTATAGCAGGCACGACAGGAAAACAAATGAACATATATCTAAAGTAATGGCAGAAACACTAGAGGATGACCTCAAATAGAGAGTATATGTGTTTTTTTCACATGTTTTATTAACTGTTTGCTCCTATATATATATATATATATATATATATATATATATATATATATATATATATATATATATATATATGGGGGTGAGCATAGGATTACTTGGATGTGTCGATATGTATATTCATTAATCTGTTTCTGGGTGTGTCTATGTAATTTGTCAGAACAGCTCAAGACACATGATAGCACTAAAAAAAACAAGGAAGAAACAAGAATACGTCACACATGTATTCATCTACGTGGATGTTTAAGTCACTTCTAATTATCGTATAATACGCCAATTTTTTTTTTAGTACGGGAGAAAATTAGGGCAACCATTCTCTAATGGTTTTAAATTGGCGCCTCGCGTTTACTAAATCTGTCAGTTCTTCGGTTTCCTGTCAGACTTTGCCGCAATGAGCGTCCACGTCGAGGCAAATAAAACTGCGTTTGTCATCGAAGCGACAAGCCTCATTTCCCGCCAAAAACGCGCAACAAATTAGAAGCGCGGCATTTTCGTCTCAATAAAGATAAATATCTCCTTTCCGCCATTTTTTCCTGGAGGGAAATGGTGATGATTCGCTTATTTTTCAAGACGCACTCAGCGATTTCAATTGGCGTGTCAATCAGCGCCAGTGATTCCGCCACGAACAAGAGAGTGATTCAAAACCGAGACGCCGAATCCATCTGTTTAGTGTTTGCGTGCGTCCAACCTCATCCTTCATTTTTTGAACAGCTTTTTTAAAGAACATTTGCTTACTTCTTTAGTTT
Organism: Euprymna scolopes; assembly: GCF_053919585.1. NCBI lineage: Eukaryota > Metazoa > Mollusca > Cephalopoda > Sepiida > Sepiolidae > Euprymna > Euprymna scolopes. The sequence continues at coordinate 80,627,907 of NC_136509.1, forward strand.
AATTTTAGTTTCCTACTAAGAAATTGTTTGTTTGTGTTCGTATTAAATTATTTTCTGTTCGTTTCTATTAGTAGTAATTATCAGTAATTTTTTTCTCTATATATGCATGTAAGTTTCCTTTATATTTTCTCTCTTCATCTCTTTCTCTCTCCCTTTATATATATAAATATATATTTATTTATTCTGCCTGTGTGTTTATATGTCTGTTTGTATCTATACGCAAAAACATATATGCATGTATAACATGTGTACAGATACATATATCATATATTTATACATATATGTCAATATATGTATATATACATTTATATTACACTCAGCTACTCAACCCTTCATATATATATATATATATATATATATATATATATATATATATATATATATTGGAGGGAAGTCTATCGAGAGCTCTTTCAGCTAACATCTCATCAGAAGAAAATCGATAGCGTAAAAATAATACTATGTCTTACTCTTTATGTCTTTTACGCTATCAATTTTCTCCTGATGAGATGATAGCTGAAAGAGCTCTCGAGAGACTTCCGCCCATTATATTTAAAACTTTATTTAAATTCTGCACCTCTAAACACTTATATATATATATATATATATATATATATATATATATATATATATATACATATATATATATGCATATATATATACTAGCTGTACCCGGCCACGCGTTGCTGTGGCTTAGTTTGTTAAAATGGAACACATGTGAAAGTAGAGAAAAGTTTGATTCTTTTTTTCAAGAGAATGTATGTTTATGCTACGCGCATGCACGCTGTAGCATAAACGACGGCTTCACCAAGCAAACTACGTTGGGGGGGAGGGGATTTTTTTTTTCCAGGACATAGAATTTTCTAATTTTCAAAAAGACATTATAGCGCTTTTTGGGTGGAAAATTTAAAATTAGCTGAAAAAGAAATAAAATAAGAAAAGGAAAGCACACCAAGTTGGAGTAGGGGGGGGTTAATTTATCTGTTTTTGTTTTTACCTGGAAGATCGAATTTTCAAATTTTCCGTAAGTAACGCACCGACATTTACAAATTAGGACACAATTTAACATTTTCCGCCTTTTACATCACATTCCCCCCCAAACAAATTAGAGTGGTCGGTGGAGTTTGTATTACTGTACACATAGATTCGAAAACGTTGTCAAAAAACAAATATATAAAAAATAAATGTTATCAAAAGCAAGATAAGTTACTTTTCTACCAAACTGGATATATTTTTCGTGTTTTTACTCAATGTAACATGTTTATTCAGCTCGAAAAACATACAGTGTTTACCGATGTATTGGAAAATTCAAGATGGCGTTTGATTCTCTCTTTAACACGGTAAGTTTGGGAAAAGGTGTTATAAATAAAATCCCAGATAAAATACTGTTAAAAACTCGCTCAATATATGTTACCGTGACATTGGTTGACATATATTCGGCAGGTTTTTAATAGTATTTTGTATAGTTTTTTATTTATAACACCTTTTCCCAAACTTACTGTGTTAAAGAGAGAATCAGACGCCATCTTGAATTTTCCAAGTCATCGGTAAACACTGTATGTTTTTCGAGCTGAATAAATATGTTGGGTTTGTATTACTGTACACATAGATTCGAAGAAGTTGTCAAAAAACAAATATATAACAAATAAATGTTATCAAAGGCAAGATAAGTTACTTTTCTACCTAACTGGATATATTTTTCGTGTTTTTATTCAATGTAACATGTTTATTCAGCTCGAAAACCATACAGTGTTTACGGATTTATTGGAACATTCAAGATGGAGTTTGATTCTCTCTTTAACGCGGTAAATTTTGGAAAAGATGTTATAAATAAAAAACCGGATAAAATACTGTTAAAAACTCGCTCAATACATGTTACTGGACATAGGTTGACATATATTCGGCGGGTTTTTAATAGTATTTTGTATAGTTTTTTATTTATAACACCTTTTTCCAAACTTACCGTGTTAAAGAGGGTGTGAGACGCCATCTTGAATTTTCCAATACATCGGTAAACACTGTATGTTTTTCGAGCTGAATAAATATGTTACATTGAATAAAAACACGAAAAATATATCCAGTTAGGCAGAAAAGTAACTTATCTTGCCTTTGATAACATTTATTTGTTATATATTTGTTTTTTGACAACTTTTTCGAATCTATGTGTACAGTAATACAAACCCGTATTTTGTATAGTTTTTTATTTATAACACCTTTTTCCAAACTTACGGTGTTAAAGAGGGTGTGAGACGCCATCTTGAATTTTCCAATACATCGGTAAACACTGTATGTTTTTCGAGCTGAATAAATATGTTACATTGAATAAAAACACGAAAAATATATCCAGTTAGGCAGAAAAGTAACTTTACTTGCCTTTGATAACATTTATTTGTTATATATTTGTCCCCCCCCCAAAAAAAAACAAATTAGAGTGGTCGGTGTTCTGTAGTAGCGTATCTGGATATTTACCAAAAAAATATATTTAGGTTTGGCTATAAATTCCTAAACTTATTTCACCCTAAATAATTTAGGTAACTGAAATAGGAATCTAATTGAATCTTTAATTTCCTGAATAGTATCCGATAATTCATTTTTCTTCGAGTTATATCGAATACATTTATACGGACTTTAGGGGCTTTTTTCGTAATGTTACTGTAAAAATTATTTTTTATTGTTACAAATTACGATGCTTTAAAAAAAGCAAAAATAAATTCTTGCGTTTTTTATTTACTACTGAAAACCACAACTTTAGTAAAGGTATTTTTTGTTTAAACAAAATAAAATATTTTCACTTAGAGTTAAGTAAAAATAATTAGTTCATTATATTCTGCGATTATTATTTGAAAAATACTGCAATTTTCATTAAAATTCGTTAATTTCCTGATTTTTGGTGAATTTTTAAGTAAAGGGAGGAGTCAAAATGTGTATACACTTTGAGCGTCGGCATTCATTTTGAGACCACGTGTGGTTAATTTAAATATCCAGTTTGGCAGAAAAGTAACTTATCTTGCCTTTGATAACATTTATTTGTTATATATTTGTTTTTTGGCAACTTTTTCGAATCTATGTGTACAGTAATACAAACCCAAACTTCGGAGGTTGGAATCTCCCCCACCTAAAATGTACTTGGAAAAATCGATTTTATAGTGAGATTTAAGAATGGTTAGTCGAAAAAAAAGGTGAAAAACAAAACAAATAATCAATAAATAATTGTTACCAAAGGCAATAAATGCTACTTTTTTTTACTTACATTGAATATTTTCAAGCGCTTTTCTTTATTTTTTTAATAATCTAATGCGGATGTGTGGGTGCCAAATACCTCCAGATTTTCTAGAATTTCCCGCTATATTGTAACCGAAATCTCCAGATATAGCAGGAAAACCGCTAAATTGTAACACTGGTCACGTGACATGAAGTGGTAATAAATAATTGTCCCTAAATAAAAAAATGGCCTCTCGGTAAAAAGAAATCCACCTTTTTATCATAGAAAAATTAAGTATAATGTTATAATTAAAAAGAAATATATAAAAACACACATGGATATAGTAAACATATTATACCAAAACGTGGAAGCCATCCGTCCAGTGGTTTTTTAGACAATTCATTCCGAACGAACCAACATTTACATTTATATATATATATATATATATATATATATATATACATATATATATATATATATATATATATATATATAATCTTCTGGGCTTGATCTTTACTCCTGATCTTAAATAGAATACGTACATCAAATCTGTTTCCAAGGCCGTTGGAAAAATGGTCGGATCCTTCTATCGATCCAGTAGATATCTCACTGCTGATGCAATTCTCTATCTATATAAGAGTCAGGTACGTCCAAGGATGGAATACTGTTGTCACATCTGGGAAGGAGCTGCTTGAAAGGACTTATCCTGCATTGATAGGGTTCAAAATAGACTTCGTGGCCTCGTCCTTTTCTCTTCGCTGCAACCTCTTTCTCACAGAAGAGATGTTGCGAGTTTGTCTCTGATTATCGTTATTTTATTTTACGTAGCAAAAGTACCCGTCGTTGATTGGATTCAAAAACAGCTTCCAGAAAATGGATTCTGATTTATGAAAATATGATAGGTTATGAAAAGGAAGGGTTGTAAAGAGAAAGCTTTGAATTTGAGGTATCAAAACCAAAGTAAAATATGATGAAAGTAAAAATAAAATAGATACATCCCATAATTTATTATAGCATACCTGTTCACACTGAAACACTTATCACAATATTCTATAGATCTATATTAAAAAACCTTGTTAAACTTTGTGACATATTTCTATTCTATGTAGGTCAGGCGCGAACGAACACCCCATACTTTTATTATACCATATTTCTTCAAACTGAAACATAATTGTCAAAGTATACTTACGCAGATAGATATGAAAAGTCTTTATTAATGTTTGTGCCTATTGCTATTCTATGGAGGCCAGGCGCGAACGCAGACCCCACAATTTTATCATACCATCCCTATTTAAGTTAAAACATACTTATCAAAGTATTATTATGTACATCTATATAAAAAACACTTGTAAACGTTTATTTTCTAATTTTTTTATTTTTTTATTTCCATACTTTATGGACCAGGCGCGTACGCAGAGCCCATAATTTTAATGAATCATCATTATTCCAGATCAAACATACCCATTCCTGTGTCTCGATACATCTTTTATCATTATATGTGATCAGTTGTCCATAGTAGTCAACCATATAGGACCCTATTCGTGACCAGACACTTAGTGGGGGATGCCCTTTTCTCTATCCAGCAACCTCTCTCCCACAGAAGAGAGGTTGCGAGCCTATCCTTGTTTTATCGTTATTTCCATGGCAGGTGCTCGTCTGAACTCCAATCTCTGGTCCCCCCTCGCCAATCTTTCACGAAAAACACCCGTCTAGCCGAATCCGCTGTGAAAAATTCCCCCACTCTTTATATGTGCCTAAATCAAAACGTGGATTCCATGAACAAAGCTTCTTTCTTAGAACTGCAGTCCTGTGGAACTGTGTTTCTGTC
>NC_136509.1:80637933-80715433 GCF_053919585.1 Euprymna scolopes
TGCCTGTGTGTGTCTGCGAGTGTGTGCGAGAGAAAGAAAAGTTAGAGATAAACATTTGGTTTCTCCAATCTTCTTTCATCAAGTGGCTTTCCATCTTGTCTGGAGCGATTTCCATACAAAACAGAAACAACACCAAAAACACGCGTGACTTCATCTTTTCCATTGCTACTCATATTTCTATGTTTTCTTTAATTTTTATGTTTTATCAAAACATTACAGTTCGTTATCTACGTTGTATCTTGTATGTTTCAGTTCACATGCATCTGGTATATATATATATATATATATATATATATATATATATATATATATAGAGAGAGAGAGAGAGAGAGAGAGAGAGAGATGAAATAAGAATTACAATTAAGTTTGATAAGATAATCCAAGATGGCAAAACTAAAAGATATTATAAATATTGAGGAGCTAATATTTATAAAGTAATCTCAACCAGACGTAAAAGCTCCATAAAACCAAATAGGAAATAGAGCTTATAAAAAGAACAAGTAGTTTTCACCTTTTTCTTCCACTATTCCCTCTGCTCACTATTTTTTTACCTAGTAAGATCTATGACTTACTTGTAGTTTCATTAAATACTTTTGCAAGCAAAATCCGATCCCGCATTTTGCTAAATCCTACCCTCTGATGAGAAGGAAAGTATTTCTTCAAAACTCCGCGGATTAGGACTAGCCACTTATTTTGTGCTTCCTTTTTTAAATTAAATATGATTTTAACTCGTTTTCAAGGTGCTTTTTAACATGTTTTATTAACTACTTGTTCTTATATATATATATATATATATATATATTTATATATTATATATATATATTTATTATATATATATATATATATATATATATATATAATAAATTCCACAGTCAGACAACGTCGCAGCCCACAAGAGGCATGACAGTCAATGAACCGGAAGTCCAAGACTCGAGTTTCGCCCTCATTTGGGCTCATCAGTTAGACGCATCCGAACCCAGGATTCGAAACCCGAGCCTCTTGCATGCGAGGCAAGCACTCTACCAACTGAGCAAACGCCCCGCACTCAAGAATTTCTATTAACCAACACAGATCAAGCCAACCGCGCCGAAATCCTACTGTGAAATGAACCTACTTCGTCTCGACAAGAGACGCGGTCATCCAACCAGCTAATAACCCCAAGCCGATGTCTCACAAGAAGGAGTTTTTAACTCGAAAGGACGATGCCATCCAGCAATGCTAACCAAGCGAGCAACTTATGATAGGATTTTCAGAATGTGAGCGATTGTATATAATAAATTCCACAGCCAAACAACGTCGCAGCCCACAAGAGCCATGACAGTCAACGAACCGGACGTCAAAGACTCGAGTTTCGCCCTCATTCGGGCTCATCAGTTATATATATATATATATATATATACATATATATATATATACGTATGTGTGTGTGTGTGTGTGTGTGTGTGTGTGTGTGTGTGTGTGTGTGTGTGTGTTATATGTGCGCGGATGTGTGCGGATGAAGAAAGAAACTTTAGGAAAAAAATCCACTGCAGCAAAAGCATGGACGAAAAACGTGTCTATCGATTTGCTAAAAGGATAACGAAAAGAAATGATCCATCCACGAGGGACCGTTAATATTTGCCGAGTCGCCATTTTTTCCAGCGAACTCGAGACTCGTGTTCCAACCTCATTTGTTCTTCCCATCGACAACATTTAATTATGAATAAAACAGATATTTGTAATTGTCTTTGAGACAATTTAAAAGAAAAATTATCTCCTCAATTACTGGGTTTGTGCGGAAAAGCACGGCGAATATTTTAACAAGCGACAATTGTATTTCATTAACGTCTGCGCTGAGACTTTCTTCTTCTCAATTGTTAGCGTCGAACTGAACTAACGACTTAATAAAATAATTAAATAAATTAAAACTTCTTTTTCCATTCAACTATTAACTTTCTATACTTATCTTGATTGTAAATAGTTTTTCGCTTGTCTAGTCTCAGAAGAAAGGAAAAAAATCCACGATTAAGGAAATTCTTATATATTTTACGAACCTAGAATTATCGATCATTATCACCAAGAAAGAACGGTCTCGCATAATTAAGGTGGGCGTTCCAAATATAATGCCCCCGATTTTATTTATTCTGCCCGACTGGATCAGAGGCAATAGCAAATGGTATTGTTATGATGCATTCATGAACTGAACATTTTTCTCTCTTGCAAATATTGACGACCTCTCTCATGAACGTGCGTCAGAAACAGAAATGCTTCATTGAATTTCTGGCAAAACAGCATATGAAATGGTGGTAACGATGTGGAAAAACACATTCTGGAGAACAAGAGCTCGTTTTAATGGTACCCTTCACGTCTTCACAGCTCTTTAACTTCTTCAGTTAAAAAAAAACTAAATAAGTCCCAGAGTTCCAGTATTCAGTGGAAGCATAGTAAGTGCTTTCACTCCTCCGTCTTTACATCCTTCTTAAACCTTCATCCCTTGGCGGAGGGGGAAGGAGAGGGCAATGTATGGGAAGATTATTATTATTATTATTATTATTATTATTATTATTATTATTGGCTCACAAGGGGCTTCACACAGGTCATCAAAGACCTCTCCTTGAAAACAGCCTGTGGTGTTCCTTGGAAGCTGAGTGACAAAAAGACACCCCAGATTTTCTAGTACTCTCCACCTCTTTCCATAGCATTTGCAAATAAATTTGCATTTTCGCAACAGCTGCTTTCCATTGATTTCTCGTTGGTATCGGCCACTGATCTTTACTGGAATTTTAGTGGGAATACCCCCCCAAGGTCCCAATTCTCTTCGCACTTATATAGTGGAGGTCTTTCCTTTCCTTCTCAACTATTTGGCTATTTGATCTCACGCTTTTATTAGGAGGGGCAGAGGTGTGATACTGGAGGAATGGGGGTGGTGTTAGAGAACTTATGATTTGGCCCATAAAGAGCTTTCACACGGATCATAAAAGCCTTCTCTTGGGAACAACCTGTGGTGTTTCCTGGAAGCTGCGTGGCAATCAAGTCTCCGAGATTTCTAGTACTCTCGATCTCTTTCAATAACATTTGCAAATGAATTTGCATTATCCCAACAGCCGCTTACCATTGATTTCTCGCTAGCAGCGGTTATTAATCTCCACTTGAGTTGGAGTGGCAGTAAGCCTCCACAAGATACCAGTTCTCTTAGCATTTGTCCAGCAGAGGTCTGGTTAGTACCCTCTCTTCAGTCTTCGACATTTATTTAGCATTTCATTTATAAAATGATTTATTTGTTTAAATTTCTATCTTCAACGTTTTGTCCGATTAATTTATTCGTCCACATGCTACTACTATATCCCTCATCCTTCACCTTCTCCTCTCCATACTAAATCTACAATTTCCCCCCTCTTGTATCTACTACTATCTTCTTTCTCGTCATTTTAATACTACTATTACTACTACTACATTAATTCCTCCTCATACTACTAATATCTTCCTTCTCCTCTTCTTTCTCCCCATCCTACTATTATATAACTTCCTTCTTCTTGACCTCCTGCTACTACTATTGACTTTATCTTCCTGCCCCTCCCGCTCTTACTACTCCATTAATCCCTTCTCTTCCTGCCCCTCCTGCTCTTACTACCCCATTAATTCCTTCGTAGCCCACTAGTATTTTCCCTCTCGTCTTCCTCTTCCTTTCCCCATCCTAGTATTACTCCATAAAACATACTACTACTACTACTACTAGTTTCTTTTTTTCTTTCTTTTCTTTCTCAAGCTCTTCTCACTCCTAACATTTCTACATTAATTCCACTTCCTAGTACTACTTGTATCTTCTATTTTCCTTTTTTTCCCCTCCTCATCCTACTACTCCATTACTTCTCCCTTCTCCCACTACTATATTCCTTGTACTCTCCTCTTCCTTATCTTACTATTGCATCCATTCGTTCTTTTTTCCACCTACTACCACTATTTTCCTTCTCCTCTTCCTGCTATTCCCGATCTTACTACTCTATTAATGCATTTCGTATGCCACTACTATCTTCCTTCTAGTCTTGCTCCTACTTCTCTGTTTCCTACTATTAGATTCAAACCTCCTTTTTCTCTTCCCACTACTACCCTCTTCCTTCTCCTCCACCTCTCCATCTCTATCCCATATTACTAATAAGTTTATTTCTCCTCCAACACTACCATTACTTTTCTCTCTTCTAATACTGCAAATAATCTATATATTAATACGATAGCGTGTGTGTTTTTCTGTGTCACGCTTACATCTGAGTTGTTTGATTTTTATGTACTTCCATTTCTTGTAATAAATAATTTTTGCAAGAATTCTTCATAAGTTTTGGTTTCGGTTTCGATTACAGATGATGGCACTTAAGTCATCTATTTATTTTTTTTATAAATTTTATCAAGAATGCTTCATAAGTTTTGGTTTCGGTTTCGACTATGGCCGAAGAAACTCAAGTTATATATATATATATATATATATATATATATATATATATATATATATATATATTCATAAGTTTTTGTGTCGATTTTAATTCAAGCTAATGCACCCAAGTCATATGGATATTTTTTTTTATTTTTGAAATCGCAACTTTATAGTATATAAAAATCGGTAGAACATTAACTCTATAATAACATATACGAAACTTGCAAGAATCAAAATATCATATTTAAGCGTACTTTACGACCAGATTACGCAGGGCGTCCCTTCTAGATTAGATAAATGCCTTTGCAGTTTCACAAAAGAACTACTATAATATCAGAGCGTATCAATTTACGCGGATCATTCACAGAATGCCAGCATCAATATATTACATATGGATGAGTCCATATGGAATTTCCACAGGTCCAGCTAGTATACTCGGATTAATACTATTATTAAGTGTTCATATAATTTTTTTTTTTTTGATAGCTATCATTATTCTCTTTCAAGTTCCGCCGCATATCTCCTCTTTTATTTACATGTTTCTTTTTTTTTAATTAAGTAAAAAAATTATTTTCCAAAGAAACTAATTGTTTGCTGCTGCTACTACTACTACTACTATTACTGCTACAAATAATTCTCACAAACCGACAGGAGTACTTGAAAATCAAAGTCACGAAATCCTATAAGACATGGATATGCACACGGATAAACCCATCCAATCAAGAAACCCGGATGTCATAATAGTTTACAAGGAAAAGTCCAAAATTCTCGCATAAACCTGAAGAATCCTAGAGTGGATGAAACACGGAATATTCAGTGTAGCTTAATCGCCATATATATTTTATAACTTACTTAGCTCTACCTACGTATTGAGCATTGTTGAAGTAAATACTTAAAGTTACGCATAAATTTATACTTTCGTATATTAATTTTATGTGAGTAAATGAAGTAGTTATATATATATATATACACATATATATATACATATATATATATAGAGAGAGAGGGAGAGAGAGAGAGAGTCATCCACATACAGTACTTTTTCGCTATGTCTCAGCTCATCAGTGCGGCTAGACAGGCAACTACCTCAAGCCAAGATCGAAACCCGACCACCCGTACGACAATCAAGGCTTCTAACCATAACGCTAATCAGCGGTTGCTGTGCGAGTAGTGAATAAACGATGTTTTGACATCGGCTGAAATACCTAAGCTTGATTTGTTTACACAAAGAGCATCGCTCAATATGCTTAGAACATTGTTAAAGACAACAGAAAGCTTATGTTTAGTTATACCTTTTTTTAATTTTTCAATTTGTCTGACGTTTTTGTGTATAAATTAAAGTTATTAATAAATTTCCCAGAGTTAGATTTGAAAAGATTAGGATAAATAAAAAAGGTAACTAAACAAACGGGGTTTGTATTACTGTATACATAGATTCGAAAAAGTTGTCAAATAACAAACAAATAACAAATAAATGTTATCTAAAGGCAAGATAAGTTACTTTTCTACCTAATTGGATAATGTTCTAGTGTTTTTATTGAATGTAACATGTTTATTCAGCTCTAAAAACATACAGTGTTTACCGATGTATTAAAAAATTTGAAATGGCGCCCAACTCTCTCTTTCACACGGTAAGTTTGGGAAAAGGTGTTATAAATAAAAAAACTACACAAAATACTGTTAGAAACTCGCTCAATATATGTTACCGTGGCATAGGCTGACATATATTCCGTTGGTTTTGAACAGTATTTGTTTTTTTTTTTATTTTTAATTCATTTTCCCAAACTTACCGTGTTCAACAGAGAATCCATCGCCATTTTAAATTTTCTAATGCATCGGTAAACACTGCATGTTTTTAACTGAATAAACATGTTACATTGAATAAAAACACTAAAAAAAGTTTCCAGTTAAGTAGAAAAGTAACTTATCTTGCCTTTGATAACATTTATTTGATATATTTGTTTTTTGACAACTTTCCCAAATCTATGTGTACAGTAATACAAACCCAACAGACGCGCCCTGTTGTTGGAATGAAAAATTCTGCCATATATATATATATATATATATATATATATATATATATATATATATATATATATATATATATATATACTTTTCCTTCTTTTATATTTTCACCCGACACGCTTTACTTTGGCTCCATTTCCAAACAAGCAACCTTTCTCCTCTATGAAAAACCCATCAGCAACCTCACCCTACGTGGCACCGACGACAAACCATATACCGTTGGCCTCTCTGACACCGTTCGAATCAAACCTCTACGCCCACCCCTCATCCGTCACCTGTCACCCGCGCACGAAGCGGCGGGGCGTGACAGACGTGAAAAACAAAAACGGTGAAAACCAGCGATGCAAGCCATTTTCACCGAACGCCGCTCGAACAAAAATGCCCGGGACATGTTGTAATTGGCCGCCACTTGAGAAACCACTCCCATCCCTCTCTGGCATCGTCCGCTTCTTGTGTTGGCGTTTTCTTTATTCCAGTCACGGCGAATCTAATTGGGGTCAGGCGAGGCGCGAACGCACGCAGCACAAAAACCCGAATCGTTCGACATGAGATGCCAGCAGGTCATCGGGCAGACACAGGCCAGAAATCCATCATATTAACACGAACGTGGATTACAATGAAAAAGGAAAAGAGAATGGGACCTGATGATTACCGAGAGGTTGCTTCCTCGTACACCTATAACACAATGTCTGGCGGGCAAATGTAGAAATTACAAAGTTACTGAAAATTATAACCATTATAAAAAGTGGTACACATTCATGAATATGTTGTTTCAGCATGGATATATTGTTTCCTCTCTATTTAAAGGGTCCGGAAGTTATCTCATTCCCGACGCAATCTTCTGTTTGTACAAGAACCAACTACGTTCTAAGGTAGAGTACTGTTGCCACATCTGGGAGGAGCTCCCGTGAGTACCTTTTCCTATCTAACAAAACCGTCTTTTAAATTTAATGAGCGACGGCATTTTTGTTTCTCTATCCCCTCTTTCTCACAGTAGAGACATTGCGTGTGTATCTCTGCTCTAGCGTTGTATTCATAGCATGTGCTCGGCTGAGCTCCAATCTGTTGTACCCCTATACAACTTCCTTGACAAATACTCGTCTATCAGCAACCGCTAACTGTTTCCCTCCCTCCCTCCCTCCCTATATGTGCGTAAAACTAAACGAAAATTCCATGAACAGAAATTATTTCCTAGAAGTGTCCATCTTTGGAACACAATACTGTGAGACTGCTTCCCAACTGACTATAGCCTCATTGTTTTCAAGTATAATGTAAATAAGCACTTATTTAATCATCCTCTTATAGAATTAAACCCTAGCCAAGTTCCATCACTACTAATCGTCACGATGTTGTCTCGCCTAATACTTATTTACCTTTATTCTAGAGTGGCCGGCGGCCCATGATAAACGGTGACACCCGAGGAAAGAAAAGGTAAATGTAAACTGAATGGAAACAAATATATGGAAGATACTGCCAACTCTGCTGCAAAGAATGTAGGCTCCCTCTACAGAGTTAGAAAACTCCTCAGAATTTCCAATATTAATATCTCCCAAAAAGTTAACATTTGCCAATCATTAATTTAGTATATTGAACTATTTTCTTGGAAAATTTACACAGACATGACAAAAAAGAATAGACACAATCATATATATATTTCCATGCTATACACCATTGTCGATAAAGAGTTCCTCCCCTTTTCCTGGTCCGCATATTGTAATTCTGCAAGCGACAGTGTCAGTCCGTAGGTCTTGATAACAGTTTGATTAAAAAAAAAAACGAAAAACAGAAGTAAAAAAAAACAGTCGTCAGCAGGGTATCGCGTTAGCCGCGTAAAGGATGTAAATCATCGAAATATATCTGATTTAAACAAATAAATTAGTTTATATAAAAAATGCGATCGTTTTAGCCTTCCAAATGTACTCATTTATATACGTAATTCTCATTTTCAAATAATATGCGACACTTCAAATGCAGGTTACAATTTTCATTAATTCAACTTGCGCCGCTTACGCGATACCCTGCAGATGGCCGTTTTTATTCCTTTTTTTTTTTTTTTTGGTGTAAAAAACAAAGTAAACCGTTATCAAGACCTATGGACTAACAATGTCATTCACAGAATTATACTATGCATACCAAGAAAAAGAAAAAGAAAGATTCTACATTGACAAGGATGTATAGCATCGAGATATATATGTGATTCAAACAAATAAATGTGTTTATATATTAAAAAATCGATGTATTTAGCCTTCCAAACGTATTGATTAATATTCGTAATCTTTATTTAAAATTTATTTGCAAAGCTTCAAATGCAGGTTCCAATGTTTATCAATTCAATTTTGGCGGTTAATGCAATACCTTTCGGATGGCTGTTTTTTACTTCATCTTATTAAAAAGATCAAATCGTTATCAAGACCAGTGGACTAACATTGCCGCTAGAAGAATTACACCATGCGGACCAGAAAATGGAAAAAAAGGCTCTTCATTGTTTATATGAAAATGAGTTGTTTTTAACATTCTAAACGTATTTATATATATATATATATATATATATATATATACGTAATTGTTATATATATAAAGAAAGAGAGAGTAACAGAGCATATACACACACACACACATATATATATACATATATATATATATACATATATATATATAAATTGATACCACATGCAATCCTACTAAGATAATATAGCATAATGACAGTATTAAACATATATATATATATATATATATATATATATATATATATATATATATAGATATATATATATATATATATATATATATATAAATATAAGCTTATCTCGGCATTGTTTCCAGTCGTCTTGTACCTCAACTTGCCACTGGTATGCAACAATGTTGGCTCAGGAGAGGCGTGGTTGGCGATTGCGCAACTCTTGCAACACACATTTTTTCACGCGCAGGCACCCTTATAGTGGGTATCCATAGTCTGTCAAGACTGAAGGAAGCCTTTATATATATATATATATATATATATATATATATATATATATATATATGTGTGTGGGGTGGGTACTTTTTGTGCCATTATATACAGCATCCAAGCTGAAATAAAAAAGACCGCTCAGCGAATTGAAAATATATCTAGAAAAATCGGAAAAACACGAATAACTCAGACGTCTTGAATAATGACTTGCTGCTAGATATATATATATACGTGTGTGTGTGTGTGTGTGTGTGTGTGTGTGTGTGTGTGTGTGTGTGCATATATATGGCCGACTGGTGGTAATCGTGACACCCTGCACTGATGAATCCCGAAAGGATGAAACACTAGTATCTGTAGGTATTTAATAATTATTATATTAAATAATTATCTCAGCCCATTTAAGAAACTCGTTTCTTATCATTGAGCGCTTCCAGTTGTAATAAAAGTCGGTCGATTTAGGTCATATGCGCTGATCATCATATAATGATTAGATCATTCTTACAGACGTTTAAACATTTAAAAAGAATAAATGTTTAAATTTCAACAGCATTTCTCGCGATTACCTGTAGCCGAATTGATTAGGCGCTTGCTAATGAAGCTATACATGGCTTCTGTTGCCAAGTGCGAATCTAGCTGGAGCACAACATGACGCACTTTATGATTGTACCATTCCTATCTTCGTAGCTCTTCAACTTTTTGATTCAAAAGTAGGAGGCTTTACTTTTGGAATGACCCTAGTATTACAAAGCGGGCTCTGGTAGGCCATGCACAGCCATCATTAATCGATGGCATAAGTGGATTGATAATAGTGGTACTATATAGAAAAATAAATTCTGGAGCAGCAAAGGCTCTTTTTGAAATCGTATCATTCTCGTCTTCATAGCTCTTCAACATTTTTGAGCTAAAAACCTAAGAGGATTTGCTTTTGGCACGATCCTCGTATGACAAAGCAATCTCCGGACGTCCATGCTTTGCAATCGTTCATCGCTAGCAAAAGTGCATTGAGAATGGTGGTAACTATGTGGAAAAATAAATTCTGGAGCACAAAAGATCGCTTGTTTTAATAGTACTACTTTTATCTTCATAGCTCTTTAATTTTACGAGTAAAAAATAGGAGGTTTTACTTTTGGAACGGCCGTCGTAAACACTGATCTTACCGCTCCCGAATACATAAAAAGTATTTCTAAACGTACTGTTAATATCAATGAGAGAAATATCTTTCTTTTCCCCCTAATGAGTAGCAAGAAAACTTCGCGTATTCACGGCCTTATCTTTAAATCAGCATCAAACTTTTGAATCAATTGTTCTTTACAGAATATAATTCGTTTAAATGAGAAGGAAATGGGAAATAAAAGCTTCTTTGTTTTCTTAGACAAAAATGTCGTTCATGTTAAATATGTTCACCAACTTAAGGTTGCTTGGGATTTCTATCTTGATATTAGACGAACAAATTTAATGTTTCATACTTGCGACTGCGCATCATTTACAAAGTTTAATGTTCCAATTCTTCTTTTTTTATATATATATATATATATATATCTTCTCCTTTATTTTAGACACAGTGTCAGGAATTTTTATGCTTATTTGTGAAATAGCCTGTGTGCTCGGCGTTGACCGGGTGTTTGGAGGTGTGTGTTCAGCAAAAATAAAAGTCGTAGTAGGCAAGCATGCCCGAACCCGTACTGCGAAGGAGGAAAAAAACGTGAAAAAAGAGGTGATGCCGTTGCCGTTGTGTCCATCGCACAGCCGGAAGTGAGGAAAGTTTAAATTAAGGCTAGTCAATTGAAAAGAGGGGATGAATTTCGAAAATATCACCGAAAAAGCGAACCATCCTTGTAGAAAATTGCCCAGTTGAGAGTGAAGGAATTAATGTTTTTGACCAATTTTCGGATATTTGTCGTCCGAAGGGTCGAGCTTCAAAACGATACCGATCTCGTGAAAATCTGTCGCCTCTGTTGAAAGTTTTACTCATACATACATACATGCATACATACATACATTTAGACAGACAGGTGAGATTTATATTATAGATAACTAGCCTGGGTGTTTGGAGATGTGTGTTGAGGAAAAACAAATGTAGTAGGCAGACGCAAACCCGTGACGCGAAGCGAAAAGAAAGTGGAGGTGTATAAGAAAGTTGGTTGAGCAAAAAAAAAAAAAAATTGCGAGCACAAAAAAAAATGGAGTAGTAAGAAGGCTCGAATCCGTAATGCGCCAGAGGAAAAAGAGATGACAAAAAAACGTCCCACCAATAGGTCTATTGTGGTTGCAACGTCACGGACGGTCCAAATAACGCCTTTTATGCGACATCATGGACGCGAGAGTTGAATGACTTGCAAAAAATATCAGCGAAAAAAACCGACCCTCCCAGTTGAGAGTGAAGGAAATAATGTTTTTGGTCAATTATTCGATATTTGTCGTCCGAAAGGTCGAGCTTCAAAAACATACTGTTGCCTCTGTCGAAAGTTTTACGCAGACATACATACATAAATACATTTAAACATACAGTTGATACTAGCCTGTGTTCCCAGTGTTGCCCGGGTGTTTGAAGGTGTGTGTTGAGCAAAGTAAAAGTGGTAATAGGCAGGCAGGCTCGAACCTGTACGGCGACGGAGGAAAAGAACTGAAAAAGTGACGTCTTTGCTGTTTCGCCCATCGCCAGACTGGAAGTGACATAGGTTTATATTAAGGTTAGACAATTAAAAAGAAGGGATGATTTTCGAAAATATCTGCGAAGAATCGACCCCTTCTTGTAGAAAAGGGTGACGGAATTAATGTTTTTGGTAAATTCTTCGAAATTTGTTGTCTGAAAGGTCGGGCTTCAAAACGATGCCGATCTTGTGAAAATCCGTCGCCTCTGTCAAAAGTTTTATGTAGCCATACATACATGATGATTGATGATGATGATGATTGCAACGTCTTGTCAGACGAGTGCCACTCCCTCAGATATTTAAAATCCATGAGCCCAAATACCTGAGGGAGTATCTATACAAAGATGATGTTACAGAGTCTTTGCTTTGTACGACAGCTAAGTCTCTCTCCCGGTTCAAAATGTTGAGATCCAGCAACAAGCAAGAGCAAGATAGCCAGCAACAAATTAAACTGCAGACCAGCTTAATGCGGGTACTGGTCTTCCGCTTTATGGACTTTTAAATCAGAGATTTGCTTCTCCTAGAAAGGTTGCCTTCACCACAGCTTACGGGAGCACTCTCCACCCTAATACACATATACACACACACACACACAAATATACACGGTGCTAGTTGGCCGTTGACCCAGTAAAAGAGTTCATTCGCCCTTTGGAAGGTCTTGTTTTTAATCCTCCAGGGAGACTAGCCGCCCTCCTCACCAAACAAGTCTGGTGGGGGAACCAGTTTAGTCGCCGGTGACCCGACCATGAGGCAGGTAGTACTGGGTTACATGGTACCAGTAGCATATGACATGGTCATACATACATACATACATGCATATATTAAAACAGACAGGTGAGATCTATATTATAGATAACGGCTTATGATTTATAATTTAATTATTGTCAGATGGGGTTGAAGCAACACCGTAATTATTGATAGTGGTAGAAATTGGATATAATTTTATTAGTAAAGAGCATGACTCAAAAAAAACTTGTTTACATTGGACTTGAAAACGCTATGTTGTAGTCAACTGCAAACAGGCGGGCAGCTTTTTTTTTCTTTCTTTTTTTTTTTTTTTTTTGAAAGAAACTACCCGTGAAAACTTCATAAAAACTGTGTTTTGTTTTAGGCACAGATAGAGAGTAGAGAAAATCCTGGACTACTGTTGCAGCTAGACTAGTGTTTGTTATGAATGTTTTGCAGGAGAGTATCATAGATTGAAGCTCGGTCGAGGACTTGCCATAAAAATAAAGATAGAGAAGAGACAGATTCGCAACGCTTAGTCTCTGAGAAGAGGTTGTAAGGAGGACAAAAGAACATCGCCTACTTGAATATATACATAGTATTAAACGGAATATATATATATATATATATATATATATATATATATATATATATATATATATATTATAATACATAGTAATCTCCCCATACGTAATTAAGTATAGAAACATGATCGTGCTCAAATTACATGCAACAAGAAAAACATCAGATTCCTGCAGCTCACATTAAGCCAATTTTAAGAAGTATGAATTTAGCCGCCTTCTCGTCTAGATCGAAGCCATATGACTTATGCTATTTGGGGGCGTTTAAAAACTTTCTACGTCGTACAACATCGTAGACTCTTTAAAATTAAAGATTACAAAAGAATATGAGTTTACACCTGAATACACAAGGAAGACTTGTGAAAGTTTCGGGAAACCTGTAAAGGCAGTTATTATGAATGGTAGAGGATACATAAAAAATTCTATTATATAAATATTCTTTTGGTGAAAAAATTCTTAGGACTTTAAATAACGCAATTAGTCATACGTTGGGTGTTTTTTATCTCTTCTTCAAAATATTGTTAATTTCCCCCGTATATATAGTCATCGACATACAACACGGTTTCGCTGTTTCACAGCTCATCAGTGCGGTTTAACAGGCAACTATCTCAAGCCAGGATAGAAACCCGACCGCCCGTACGCAATTCAAGGCTCCTAACCACTACGCTATTGGCGGCTGCAGCGTGAGTCATGAGTTTAACGATGTTTTCACATCGTCTGAAATACTTCTGCTCGATTTGATTACCAAAAGAGCATCGGTTATACGCTAATGGTAATTCGTTTATCACTTCTCAATATGCTCAACTCAAGATAAGGAGCATTATAGTCATCCAAATAAAGTACTGTTTCGCTGTTTCACAGTTCCTCAGTGCGGCTAGACAGGCAACTACCTTAAGCCAGGATTGAAACCCGACCGTCTGTACGACAGTCAAGGCTCATAACCACTATATATATATATATATATATATATATATATATATATATATATATATATATAGTTTTGATCACACTATTATATATTATGTTTAATATAATAATTAATAAAGAATTGTCTCCATAATAATAATAAGTAAGTAATGTGCAAAAATTAAAATATCATATTTAAGCGTATCTTATGACGAGGCGTATTGCTATTAGATGTTGAATCCTTAATGCAATCAGCTTGATTCAAAACTAAAACCAAACCAAGCAACTCTCCACCCTCATTCCTTAGCCTTGGAGCCACGCCCCTACACATCTCTCTCTCTCTCTCTCTCTCTCTCTCTCTATATATATATATATATATATATATATATATATATATATATATATATATATATTTATATATATATATATATATATATATATATATTGATTTAAAGGTTCTGATGGTTTTTTGAAGCATAAAAAGGATGCTACTTTTTGTATTCAATATTTTATTTTATTTTATTATTTTTTTTATATTTCAAGCGGTCCTTGGCTCTTGTTCACAAAAAAAGTATCGAAATGAAAATAAAAGACGTTGAAAAAAACTGGAAATTTGTACATATATATATATATATATATATATATATATATATATATATATATATATATATATATATATATATATATGCGCTAGTTTTACTTATCTTGCATTAACTTAAATATTACCTATCTTTTTCATTTTCGTATACCCCAAGAATGTAGAAGTAACCTTTGAAAAAAATCTTGAGAAATATGCCAATTTTTATTTTTTTTAAATCAACCCCCATCTCTATCATAATCACAAATCTTTGTGGAGGATCAAGGGCAGTAACGTTTACATTATAATAAAAACTATTAGCCTAATTCCATATATACAATGACTTTCCTGGAACTCCGCTGCGCACTTCCAAATCTATTAGAATTTGTTCATACAAAACGGATTCAATTTCTGCAGATTATAAACTGATTCGGCGAACAAAATCTTAGTCGGATTATATCAATGCTAACATAAAATCTACGTAATTCAGTCTTTATTTTATCATTTGCAAAATCTAATCGCAATGTATAGGTCTTGAGAGATTCTGGATATGAAATATCCTGGATTATTTAACTTATTGAGTTTTAAAAGAATTTGTCTAAAAATATGATGCGAAGTTAGGACTCATGATTACTGTGCAAACGCATAGCAGCTTTAAATAATATCTACACATATAAATACAAAGAATCATCAGACTGAATAGCAAGTCTGTGGATGCTGAGTATGTATATATATTAGTCCTTGTGCGAAAGAGCAGGACACAAAATGTTTTAAATAATAATAATAATAGAATAACAATAACAAAGACTTTCGCTAGTGAGGACTACTATTGAGCGTAATCAGTTATACAGTCCTTTTGAAATTTCCATCTCTATTTTTCTCGTTATTTTAATGAAATCTATATGAAATATGTTCCATATTAAATTGTAAAGGTTTTCTATACTGAAAGAAGTTTAAAAAAAAGAGTTTTCAAAAATTTTATCTAAAAAAGTTATTTTAAAGTTTTTGTTTAAAAAATACAGATTTTCTCATTATTCAGACATGTATGACAAAGAGGGAGTTGCAAAAAAAAGGTGTAGTGTGAGGAGAAATACAAACTGTAACAGAGAGAATATTCAGACTTGTAATAATACAACGAGGGGGGTTGCAAAAATGGGTTCTGGTGTGAGGATAAATACAAACTGAAACAGAGAGTAGGAGAGTTTTTTTATAAATATATGCAAAACCACATTCATTATTTTAAATCACAATTAATAAATCAAATAAAATATAATCTTAAAAAGATACGATGCAAGTTAGAAAAGGATTTCATCCAAGGCATGAAAATTGTTAAACAAAATGTTTTTAATATAGGCTTTAAAAATAAAGGTACAAGATTCAATTTGAAATGTATTTACATTCAAAGTGCACTTTTATACATTTTACAAAGTAAGGTATAAATTTTTATACCTTTTTAACAATTTTCACGCCTTGGATGAAATGCTTTTCTAACTTATATATATATATATATATATATATATATATATATATATATATATATATATTGAAAAGGGGATAAAGACCTGTGTCTTTTTTAGAAAATTCTCAACGTTTCGTCCCCATTTTCGGGAAACTTCCTCGGGATAATGATGAGGATGGTTGATATTTATATATGTTATGTACATAGATATTTATATATGTTATGTACATATAGAGATAGCAAGTAAAAATGTAAAAGAGGAAGGTGTTTGTAAAACGTAAGTGGAAAAACGTAAATTAAATATTAAAACTTAATAGTATGACATGTATTAGGACGAAACTAATCAGGTTTCAAATCTATGTACCAATAGGTTTCGAGTCTGTGTATAAAATAGGTAAAGTGGTCAAAAACTTATGTGAATAGAACTGATCGGGTTTCAAATTGTGCTCCTCGCTTATTCACTTACATGTGATTGCTAGATGGTAAAACACATTTCTTTTCTTAATAGCATTGAAATTTATGATTAGTGATGACTTAAGGAGTCTTCGTAAATATTTATCTCGTGCGAATTTAACTTGTCTGGCTTTTTGTAAAATAAAGGATTGTTTATGCTATGAAACATGGGTAAAAAGAAAAGTGCGTTTAGGGGAGATTACTATTTTTTACATCTCTTTTACTTAATAATACGCACGTATAATCGCGACTTCATCTGCATTGTCATCAATCACGTACCCTTTCTTGCAATTTCATTGTTCTTAACTGTTCTCTTATTCTAAATTGGTTTCTTATAACTTAGTGTTTTATACTTACTTTTTTACGTTATTTCACTTGAAGTGTAATCCTTCTGCTGTATATGTCCTATGAAAGAACAACAGTTCTAAAGAAGAGCACATACCTTCACTGAATTTCTGTAAAGTTGGTATTTGTATAATTTCCCATTATTAGCACAGTTTCTTTTGTTGTTCCTTTTAACACATCGACAATGCAAATAAAACCTTTAACTATTATGTTGTAAACATATATCTATACGGTTCTTCCCCTCGTCGTACTCATTATACTATTCTCCCTCTGCATATATATATATATATGCATATATATATGCATATATATATATGTATATATATATATATATATATATATATATATATATATTAGCAAAAGTACCCGTCGTTGACTGGGTTCAAAACAGCCAACAGAAAATGGACTCTGATTTATGAAAGTACGATAGGTTATGAAGAGGAAAGGTTGTAAAGAGATAGCTTCGAATTTGGGGGTATAAAAACCAAAGCCAAATATAAGGAAAGTAAAAATAAAATAGATAAACCCCATAATTTATTATGCCATACCTGTTTACACTGAAACACTTATCACAATATTCTGTGGATCTATATTAAAAAAAACTTATTAAACTTTGTGACATATTTCCATTCTATGGAGATCAGGCGTGAACGAACACCTCATAATTTTATTATACCATATTTCTTCAAACTGAAACATAATTATAAAAGTATACTTACGCAGATAGATATGAAAAGTCTTTATTAAAGTTTGTTCCTATTTCCATTCTATGCAAGCCAGGCGCGAACGCTGACCCCACAATTTTATTCTACCATCCCTATTTAAGTTAAAACATACTTATCAAAGTATTATTATGTACATCTATATTAAAAACACTTGTAAACGTTTTTTATTTTTTATTTCCATACTTTGTGGAGCAGGCGCGTACGCAGACCCCACAATTTTAATGAATCATCATTTTGCCAGATCAAACATACCCATTCCTGTGTCTCGATACATCTTCTATCATTATATGTGATCAGTTGTCTATAATAGTCAACCTTATAGGAGCCTATTCGTGACCAGACACACACAGCCGTTCAGCTTTATATTATACTAGCGGGGGGTACCCGGCGTTGCCCGGGTGTTTTTGGGTGTGTGTGGTCGGCGGGCTGGGGCTTGTTAATGAAAACCTAAAACAGAAAAACGAACGTTAAAAAATCTGAAAAACACGTGAAAAATGGCTTAAATAACCCTCCTTCAATATTAAAATTTAAAAAATCACGATTCGAACCCAAAACGTTTAAATAATGAGGCCGCGCTCTAAGCAACTGAGCAAAGACGACGTCGAAGAAATTGTGCCGCTTGTTTTAATATTTAAAGTAAATCACGCATGCGTAGAAGCGAATTCGTTATGAGAGGAGGGTTTTTGCTGAGCCCCCCTCCCTGTAGGAA
The DNA here is from genome assembly GCF_053919585.1 of Euprymna scolopes. Classification (NCBI taxonomy): domain Eukaryota; kingdom Metazoa; phylum Mollusca; class Cephalopoda; order Sepiida; family Sepiolidae; genus Euprymna; species Euprymna scolopes. The sequence goes on from NC_136509.1 coordinate 80,656,446, forward strand.
AGTGGTGATTTCAGGGTGAAAAAATTAAAGTTATTGGCCAATTCTTCGATATCTGTCGGGGGAAGGGTGGATGTTTGAAATGATACTGATCTGGCGAAAATCCGTGACCCGTGTGGAAAGTTTTTACGAGACATACAAACACACATACATACATACATACATACATACATACAAATAAACATACATACACACATTTTAACTTTTATATTTATAGATATACATATATATTGTTTTTTTAATATGATTATAATAAAATAATAAATATTTACTGATTTAAACTTCCAATAAAACTACAATCTCTTCACTACCCCCTCACAAGTGTGTTTTTACGTTTGAGAAAATATAGGAGCATTTAAGATGTGTTTAACAGTAATCGGGACAAAATAAAACTTTTATAGTAATATATTTAGAGATTTATAAAGAACCGGAATCGGTAATTGTATCGGAATCGGGAATTTAGTACGGAATCGGTAATTGTATCGGAATCGGAATAATATTGAATCGTCCCATCACTAATACATACATCTGTCCCCCTCTATTTCTCTCTCTCTCTCTCTCTCTCTATATATATATATATATATATATACACATATACATATATATATTTACATATATATATATATATAAAGATATATATATATAGAGAGAGAGAGAGATGAACATATACTTGCATATGCATGAATATCTAGGCTCAAGAATTATATATATATATATATATATTATATATTTTATATATTTTGTATATATATTAATTATATATATTATATTATATATATATTATATATATTCAATAACACTTTTAGTTAATTCTCGCTGGGTTTCTCCTACATATATTTGATGGCAATTAGTGCAGGGCATGGTGTATATTCCGGCATTAGATGTAGGGTTTTTGGAAGGACGCTTTGCGGTCTTTAACATATGAGCTATAGCTAATAATGTGTTTTTTTACTGTATATATTCCTAATTTTTTCAGTGTATCACAGATTATCGTGTTTTGGCGTGCGTGGGAACGAGGAGATGTCGATTTAATATGGAAGTTTTTGTGGTGTTATATTTGTGGTTGTTTGTATTGGAGAATATTTTTATTGTGGTTTTTATTTGGCATCTGATATAAAATAAGTGTAATCATTCAATGAGTTAAGTGAATTTGTGATATAGTTTTGTTCTCCTGCACATTATAAGAGTCCATAAAAGAAAGGCTATTATCAGTCCAGATTTTAGTATGTTGTTATGTTGTGAAATAAAGTGTATGTAGTTGTTTTTATGTTGTTTTATGGCGTACTTTGAATAGTAATTTACTTTCGCATTTTATAATGATATGTCTTAGAAAGATAGGGAATTGTTATGTGTTGGTTCATGAGTCAGTTTTATGGAAAGTTTGACAGTATTTAATTTGTTTTTTTAGTTTTTCTATTTTTGTACCTTCGAATGAAAAAATGATGTATCTGGTGAAAGAACAAACCTTCTCAATTACCGCCCCATTAGTCTCCTCTTCCTCTTCGCTAACATCTTTGAGACCTTAATTAATCAAGCACTAGTTCACCAACTCGCATGACAAATAGAACCCTACATCAGAATTCTTCCTTCAAACTCCGCGACCTAACATTTGCGGGCAATATGAACTCGAAATCATAGAAGGCATTGCAAAATCTGCTGCACAGAAAGTGGGTTCACTCTACCGAGCTAGAAGACTATTTACACCTGAGAGTAACCTCTAGCTCTACAAGGTCACCATTCGCCCATGCATTGAGTATTGCTGCCACATCTGGGCTTGTGCATTTACCACTAGTCTCTCCTTCTTTGATAGGGTCCAAAAATGAGTTCTCAATCTTATCGGACCCACTCTATCATCTAAGTTCCAACCCCTGTCCCATCGCCGCAATGTTGCATCTCTGTGCCTGTTTTACAAATATTTTAATGGAATGTGTTCTGATGAACTCGTTTCACTTGTACCCCCTCGACCTACATATCCCCGACAGACCCGCTTAGCAATAAGATCTCACCCATTCACTGTTGATGTCCCTAAATGCCAGAAAGCTTTCTATTCTAATAGTTGTTTTCCCCTCGAACAGCTAGACGTTGGAATTCCCTTCCTGCTGCTTGCTTCCCTGACTTCACTGATATGTAGAAGTTTAAATGTAACATAAATAAATATCTTGTTAATCTTTCCTAGACATAGCTCCAAATAGCAACCCCTTACGTCTAAGTGGCGATATGCTTTGTAAGGCATTAAAGCGAGTAAACGAAAATATGTATGTATCACTCGTGCATTTGAAAAGTTTCATTACCACACAAATCGACAGGCCTGATATATAAAGTCACCAGTAGATTTTTTTTAATGAGTTCGAAATAAACTTACAGCACAATTGAACCACGATACTTGACTTTTGCAATTTAATTTTTAAGCGCAGACATTGCATAAAATAATTTTATCAAATCAACAGTAAGTTCTCTACAGTGCAAGATAAACGACAACGTACCGTAGACTAAATCATTACGCGGAGGCATTTGAATCTTCTTCCTGATGCACCACGATGGAGCGCCTACTGAAGCAAGCAGTTAACAAATTTGATTAAAAATCTGTTTGTTTGTTTTTTTTCAGATTTCAATGACAATAAAATATGAAACGGTTAAACATTCGTAGACACTCATTCAATCCCGGGCAACGTCGGGTATCCTTGCTAGTTTACTATATTAAGCAACGCATTTCGAACATGCAACAAAATCTTTACTCTAATAAATTCATCGTGTCTGTAACTTATACCCAGTGACGTGCAGAGATTTTTTTTCATGGCAGGTGCTCAAGTGAACCAAACCGGCGTCTCCTCTGAAAAGGGCACTTTTAACACCGGAGTAAAAGGGGCAGGTGCCTGGACACTACTAGCATCCCCCCCCCGTTCTGCATGCATCTGCTTGTACCTAACCCTTGAAGATTACGAAATCATACAACTTTTTTTTTCTAATCATCTTCTCAAATTCCAAGCGTTTGTTTATCACAATTTAATAAATCTACGTTTTATTTTTCAGAGAGTTTAGTTTTATCTTTTCAATTTTACTCTCTAAACGTTCAGTATATAAGTCATCCTCTCGGGTTTAGTAGGTAATCTATCAGTAACCTGACGATCGATTTTTTTACCTACTGACATCGTAGGATGCATACAATAGATTAGTTACGCGTAAAAAATCTCGTAATCGGTAACTATGAAGTTTTGCATTCTGAGTCGTAGCCGAGTAAGTAACTCAGTCAAGTAAATAATACAGTTAAGCAAATAAGATACACGATTTTATTAGATGTATGAATGTATTCTTAGTGTTTTTATTTTTCCACCGTTCGTGGATTTGTTTTAGCAATCTCGAAATTTGTGAGACGAGAAAGAAGTTCACAAAGAAGTAATATTCCTGATACGCACAAAGGCAGTTAAGAATGTTCAAAATCACGGGGGTGGCGTTATGTAAGTTTACAGTATTTTTGTTTGCTTGTTTATAAAATATTCACTATTTATCAAGGCCCGAAGGCAACTCGAGGAGAAGGGTAAATGAGTGTAAGTTGGTTAGTACGGCAACTGCGTAGTAATAGTAGTAGTAGTAGTTGTATCGTATGGGTTAGAAATCTATAGTGCTATTTTTTTTTTTTAGCCAGACTGAGAAATTATCATCAGATAGATGGGCTGTCGCATAGCCTTCTTCCAATTGGGTGACTGAACGGTGTAGGATCAGGTGGTCAGTGTCCTGGGGGGAGGGGCTTCCTTGCACTTTGGGAAGATTGGGGAGACTACTTTTCTCCACCTACGTTTTTTTTTTTATTGCTCCCTACTATTTGTAGCAAAACCTGAGAAGCGCGAAGTTAGGTCTTCAATGGTGTCCCTTTCTTTTAGGAGTATCTCCATTTCTCTTTCCATGTCTTTCTTTTTTTTTTGTACACAGTGGTCACCACTTATCAAGGCCCGGAAGCCACTCAGGGATAAGGATTATTGCAAGTACGTACATTACGTTAGTGTGGAGATTTGATGAAGTGTTTGCTTAAGGGGGCGGTTCATTAGGAATTTGCTAACGTTGGACTTGAACACATCCAAGTTGTAGTCAGGTGGGAAGCAGGCAGACGGAACAGAGTTCCACAGGCGTGCAGTTCTAAGAAAGAAGCTTTGTTCATGGAATCCGCGTTTTGATTTAGGCACAGAGTGGGGGGATTTTTTCACAGTGGATTCGCCTAGACGGGTGTTTTTCGTGAAAGATTGGCGAGGGGGGACCAGAGATTGGAGTTCAGACGAGGACCTGCCATGGAAATAACGATAAAACAAGGATAGGCTCGCAACGTCTCTTCTGTGGGAGAGAGGTTGCAGGGTAGAGAAAAGGGCATCCCACACTAAGCCATGAAGTCTATTTTGTACTCTGTCAAGGCAGGATAGGCTGTTTTTAGCAGCTCCTGCCCAGATATGGCAGCAGTATTCCATCCTTGGACGTACTTGGCTTTTATATAGATAGAGAATTGCATCAGTAGTGAGATATCTTCTGGAGCGGTAGAAGGATCCCACCATCTTTCCAGCGACATTGGCAACAGACTTGATGTACGTGTTCCATTTCAGATCAGGAGTAAAGGTCAAACCCAGAAACTTGTCAAAACACGGGGCCTCTCTCAGACGAGAGCCATCCATCCCAATTGATGCCAGATAGGTATCAGAGCGTTGATGATGTAAGGATAGGAGTTTGGTTTTAGATGCATTAAAGGTAACCAGCCACGTCTTCCCCCACTGAACCACGCGCTCGAGATCAGAGGAGAGAGAATCAGAGAGAACTTTGTCATTTACAGCCTTTGATGTGTTGCCGTAGATGGTCGTGTCATCAGCATAGATGTCAAAGAATGATTTAAGTATGTGTTTAGGGAGGTCATTGATGTAGATCCGGAAGAGAGTTGGGCCCAGGATTGCCCCCTGAGGGACTCCAGCATTAATACTGCAGGTCTCTGATTTTTGTATAGCTATAGCTTTATTCTTTAAACTTTCCTATCCGTCTAATATATCATTCTACCCATACTTTCATATCTTGTATGTATATTTACTTATATTTTACTATATGCATTTACTTACTTTTTTTTTGTTGCTTTTTCCTGAATTTGCAGATAACGGTCATCCTCTCCCCTAAAAAAATATTTTTTATTTATTTATTTATTGTTTATTTATTATTTATTTTCTATTTATTTATTAATTTATTTATTACTATTTAGTGTCTTCTAACAACTCTTGCTGACATTTTTTAAAGTGATTATCTGTACATTTCAGTTGACCTATATTATTTTGCCCTATATATATTTTTTCGCGCCTTTAACATTTCCTGTCTGGGTCATTTTGACATTTGTTTCTCTATTTTATATTTAACTCTATCGCTATTTTGTCTTCTCTTTTTCTTCCCTGATCTTTCTTATTTATATTTATGTCTCGGCAGTAGAGTGAAAAGCATATCTTTTTTTCATTAATGTTATTGGAATTTTTCCTTTTTTCCTTTTACACATTTTTGTGAATTATTCCATGGATTTCTGCCTTTGGATTATTATGGACCATCTTCTTCCAATTACGGGATTTCCTTGGATTTTACTTGTGTAAATGGAAATTCAATTAACTTTTTTGAAGTTATATATTTGGATTTTACCGTCACTGGATTATGTGTAATCACCTTTTTCTTCATCATATTCCCTCTGCTTAACTTTTTTTGTTATCAAGTAAGATCTTTAACTTACTTGTTGTTTCATTAAATACTTTTGCATGCAAAATCCGATCCCGCTTTTTGCTAATTCCTACCCTCTGGTGAGAAGGAAAGTATTTCTTCGAAACTCCCCGGATTAAGGACTATCCACTTATCTAGTATATCCTTTTCAGATTGAATATGTTTTTAACTCATTTCAAAGTGTTTTTTAACATGTTTTATTAACTGTTTGCTCGTATATATATATATATATATATATATATATATATATATATATATATATATATATATATATAGTAGGTTCTCCTGTCTTTATATATGAATACATCGGGTGTACATATTAGAAAATTATGAATATATATAAACAAATCCATGCATTTATATCATCAGTGTTTATAATAAAATTCTAAATATATATATATATATATATATATATATATATATATATATATATATATATATTCCTTCTATACATTAATGCGCGCGAAATCTAACCAAAAACTGACGCATATTTCTTGCATATATGCACTAAGGCCCCATAAACACACACACACCTATCTCTGTCTGTCTTGCATTATACTTACACATACACATATATGTATATATATATGCATACATATATACATGCACACATATGTACACTTACACACACACACGTATATATGTATAAATTCTTTTTTAAATTCTTATGGACCATATGTTTTTTCACCCACATGCCTTAAATCTTCAGAGCATGTAAGGATTCTTTATATCTTTTTAGCGTTTTCAATTCTTGCATTTCCGTAACAACATTGTTTAGACGTGCATTAACTTTTTCAAACCGCAGCGAAATATGGATTCCATCTTTTTTTTTCTATATCGTCAGTCGTCTTTCACATCCAAACAAAATCGCAGTGAATAAAACGCATATAAACGAAATGAAAAAGAAGAAACAAATGATGAACCATATGCTAAACATGGGGCGAAATAACTCGTACATCCCAGCCGGATCTGCAGAAAAAAAAGTCAATCAATAAACGTAAGTCAATAGAAATAATCGTTTAAGGCTAAGTTTACGGAATCTAGGATCGTTTTTTTTTTAGTTAAAGTTAATCGCTATCTATATAACCCACGTAAATATTTTTGTACTCTTTGTCATACACAATACTCTAAAGAATTTAAATTAAAAAAAGCAGCGTAAGAGCATATATCTATAATATAAAGCTGAATGTGTGTGTGTGTGTGTGTGTGTGTGTGTGTGTGTGTGTGTGTGTGTGTGTGTGTGTGTGTGTCTGGTCACGAATAGGCTCCTATATGGTTGACTATTTAAAAAAAAAAAACTAATTACATATAATGATAGAAGATGTATCCAATAAAATAAGACAATTAAAAGAATCGTTTTAGCATCGGAAAATAGGCATAAAATTTTTTCATTCTGATACGGATTCCCCTAAACATTCCGATTTTTCCGATTAATCATCCCTACACTAATATATATATATATATATATATATATATATATATATATATATATATGATTCATTATTTTGAAAAAGAAATCCAGCAGAGTGCTCAATTAAAAGGAAAATCCGAAATATTAGAGCGTATTTATATTTTGTATTTTGTGTACAGAAAGTTGTTAAATGAAAAAAGTCATTGGTGCCGTCGGTTTCAAGCCCGATGATTAGGTCCGTTTTAGATATATATATCAAGCTCTCTTCAGCCAATACTCATCTCTCATCAGATGAGTATTGGCTGAAGAGAGTTTGTTAATGATATCTTAAACCGTCCTAATCATCGGGCTTGAAACCAACGGTACCAATGATTTGTCTCATCTAACAACTTTCTGTACACATAATACAATATATATATATATATATATATATATATATATATATATATATATATATATATACTAGCAAAAGTACCCGTCATTGACTGGGTTCAAAAACAGCCTGCAGAAAAGGGACTCTGATTTATAATAGGTAATGAAAAGGAAGGGTTGTAAAGGGATAGCTTCGAATTTGGGGGTATCAAAACCAAAGCAAAATATGAGGAAAGTAAAAATGAAATAGATAAACCCCATCACTTATTATAATATACCTGTTAACACTGAAATACTTATTACAATATTCTGTGGATCTATATTAAAAAATATTGTTAAACTTTGAGACATTTCCATTCTATGGAGGTCAGGCGCGGATGAACACCCCCTACTTTTATTATACCATATTTCTTCAAACTGAAACATAATTATCAAAGTATACTTATGCAGATAGATATGAAAAGCCTTTATTAAAGTGTGTGCTTATTCCCATTATATGGAGGGCAGGCGCGAACGCAGACCCCACAATTTTATTATACCATCCCTATTTAAGTTAAAACATACTTATAAAAGTATTCGTATGTATATCTATATAAAAAAAAAACTTGTAAACGTTCTTTTTTAATTTTTAAATTTTTTATTTTCATACTTTGTGGACAAGGCGCGAACGCAGACCCCACAATTTTAATGAACCACTGTTCTGCCAGATCAAACATATCCATTCCTGTGTCTCGATACATCTTCTATCATTATATGTAATCAGTTTTTTTTTAAATAGTCAACCATATAGGAGCCTATTCGTGACCAGACACACACACACACACACACACACACACACACACACACACACATTCAGTTTTATATCATAGATATATATACTAGAAGATGTAGCAACCGTTGGTGTGTAATAATCGTAACATTAAATGCTTTTAAAAATATTAAGTAAAAAATATGAAAAGAAACTGAAAGATATACGAGTTTTATGTTTTTGTCCTACACGGTTCACTTCTTGGAAGTAAAAACAAATGCTGGAGCTGACATCGAAACTAAAATCAAAAGACAGCGAGTTAGGTACGATAACCATTAGACCAGTTTGCCAAGATTCAAAAAGTGTTCTCAAATCTCGTTAAACAGTTGACAAACAGACAAACATCCGATGACTCCCAAGTATCATTTTTTTCAAATTTGACCTTTTAACATCCATTTATTCTAGATGAATACCGTGGAGTATATAGGTTGAGAAGTGTCCTCACGCACACACGCACATTCTCACTTTCATATATATATATATATATATATATATATATATATATATATATATATATATATATATATATATACAGAAAGAGAGAGAAAGTAAGAGAGAGGGAACGAAATACAGAGATAAATAGATAGATATATACGCGCCATGTGTTTATCTTAAAACCATAGAAACCTTTAATGCATATATACATATATGTATAAATATATATACACACACACACACACACACACACACACACACATATATATATATAATTATTTCAGCCACTTTGCTTGAGCACTTTTAGTTGAAATAAAAAAGTCTGTTAATTTAGCTCATATGCACAGATCATCATATAATGATTAGACCACGCTGATAGAATTCATGAACATTTTTATAAAAAGTGAATGTTTAAATTTCAGCAGTATTTCTCGACGTAAACGGTGGCTGAATGGATTGGGTCCTTGCTAATGAAGCTAGTGTTTGCTTCTGTTGCCGAGTTCAGATCTATCCACCGGTCTTACTCGTGACACTCTGCACTGATGATTCCCGAGAGGATGAAACACTAGTGTCAGTAGTTATTTAAAAATTTGACTATTCAAATGTTCAATGAATCAAGGATTTATTGAACATTTGAATAGTCAAGTCGCTGCCTGATGATATCTGTTGTTTGATTGAAACAAATGGCTGTTTGTAGCAGCGGGATGTAAACATGTTTATTTAACAATAAATAAGTATTATTAGCTCTTTTTATTGAGCACTATCTAACAACCTCGTTGAATTCATTAGTTTATTACTTTTGAATAACAAAAACCCGAGTATATATATATATATATATATATATATATATATATATATATAAATATATATATATGATGAAAATAATGGAAATAGTATTCCGACAAAATAGAGAAAATAAAAAGGAACAAACCGTATTATGTGTTCATCAACGTTTCGTCTGGAAGTCTCGAATAAAGACGAAACGTTGATGAACACATAATACGGTTTGTTCCTTTTTATTTTCTCTCTCTCTCTCTCTCTCTCTCTCTCTATATATATATATATATATATATATATAATGGACTCTCCCGTCGTGTTCGACGCATGAGGGCCAAAAATTCGCTCTGTTTTAACCTGCCTTCAATGCTTGCGTCGCATGTGTGACACGAGGCCAACTCTGCTCCCACAAACCAAGCCGCACAACTCACAGGATACAGGCTGGGAAGGTGCTGTTCCTACTCTTGCTCTACGAAGATTTGTTTGATTCGATAGCCGTGTGTCAATGTATGTGTTAATGCCTGCAAAACATTTTTCCCTCCACAATTTTCTATCCGCAGCATCTTCTTCAAAGGTTTTTGGGTTCAGACCTGCGTGCTTAAGATTGTCCTTCAGCTTATTCTATACCTCAGAAATGGACGACCCACATTTCGATTACCCTCTTTCAGTTGACTGTATGCTAGTTGCTAAGGAAGACAGTTTTCATCCTTGCGAACAAGGTGGCCAGCTCACCGAAGCTGAGACTTCATCAGGAAGGCCTCAATACTTAAAAATCGCACCTAGCAAACAATCCCGAGTTAGGGGCCTTGTCTTTCCATGTTAATCCACATATACTGCGAAGGCAACGCTTATGGAATGTATCCAGTTGCTCAATCTGCCTACGGTATGGAGTCCAGGCTTCCGACCCATACAGGAGTATTGAAACAATCACTGCACGATAAACTGAGATTTGGTCTTAAGAGACAAACATCTTTCATTCCACAGTTTGCCGAAGGCATCAGTCGCCTTTGAAATTCTGCTCAATATTTCATCATCAACTGATGCTGACGAATTCACCTTACTTCCGAGATATGCAAAGGATTTAACATACTTTAGAGGCTGTTTATTCACAAAGATTTTCTGAGGTGGTTCCACATATTCTGGTCTCGGAATATTCACACCACCTTGCTGCAACGGCGTGGGCTTTGGTTGGTAGATAACTTGTCTTTTTAATACTAATCGTCAAACCAATGACCAACGACTCTTTATCTGAGAGTACGTCTTTCAAGCTCCTTGGCCTAACGTTCACAGGAAACATGAGTTGGAACAATTACATCGAGGGCATTGCCAGGGCCGCTGCGAGGAAGGTGGGCTCCCTCTACCGTGCTAGAAAACTACTGACACCCGAAAGTATCCTGTACCTCTATAAGGCCACCATTCGCCCATGTATGTAGTATTGCTGTCATATTTGGGCTGGTGCATCGGCTACTAGTCTCTCGCTCCTTGACAGGTTTCAAAAGAGAGTCGCAAATCTGATAGGCCCTAAACTGGCATCTAAGCTTCAGCCTCTGTCCCATCGACGAAACGTTGCATCCCTCTGCCTGTTCTACAAGTATTTTAATGGTGAATGCTCTGATGAACTGCAAGCACTTGTGTCCCCACGACGTGAACACACTCGACAGACCCGACAAGCTGCTAAATCCCACCCCCACACTGTAGAGATCCCTAGATGTAAAAGATCTTTCTACTCCAGTAGTTTCTTCCCCAGAACTGCTAGACTTTGGAATTCCATTCCAGGTCACTGCTTCCCCAGCCGTACTGACATGCATAAGTTCAAGTGCAACGTGAACCAACATCTTGCTGCCCAAATCCCTACATAGTACCCCAGTAGATGTTTCCCCTGATAGTAGCCCCCTACACCAAAGTGGCAATGTGCCTTGTTTGGGGTGAAAATGTAATAATAATAAAAAAGTCTTTTGCGGCATTGGAAAACTTGTCAACTAATTCTTGTGCTTCTTCAAATGAAGTGGCCACGAGTGCAGCATCGTCTGCAAAAAGAAAATCACGAACCATTTTGCCTCTTGTGAGTGTTTTAGCTTTGAATCTTTGATGATTAAAAAGACCCCCGCTAGTTCTAAACTTAAAATGGACACCTTGTGTGTAATCTTTAAAAGCATGCTCAGGCATGATTGAAAAGAAAATGGCACAGAGCACAGGTGTCATAGCACAACCCTGTTTCGTAGCGGTTTTTACCTTGAATGACTTAGAGAACATTCCGTCTGCTCTTACACGTGCCTCCATATTCTCCTGAAAGGATATTATTACATTTAACATTTTTTCAGGGATTCCAGCTGTATTCAAAACCTTCCAAAGTGCGACTCTGTTGACAGAGTCAAACGCCTTGGTTAGGTCGATAAAAACGACAAACGGATCCTGATTTTTCTCACGTCCCTTCTCTGCAAGTTGGCGTAAACAGTAGATCATGTCGATGGTTCCCCTTCCAGATCTAAAACCACACTGCGTCTCAGAATAAATTTTGTCTACTAGATGAATGATTATCCTGTTCAAAATGACCCTGGCTAGTACTTTTCCAGCCACAGAGAGCAGTGATATTCCACGGTGGTCATCACAATCAAATAGCTTTCTTTTATTCTTGAAGAGATGGATTATTTACGATTTCATGAAATCCTGAGGTACAGAACCGCTTTCCCAGATCCTGATGAATAACTCCAAAAGTTTTTTCAAACTTGAATATTTCAGTCGGTATACCATCATCAACTGCACACTTTCTCAGTAGCATTTGTTTTATAGCTGGGAGAACTTCAGAAAAGTTCTGGTATTTGGATTCTTGCATGCAAAGAACTCAAAACATCATCGTCAACATCAGAAAAAGAATTCAGCACTCCTTCAAAATGGTCCTTTTAACGGTTAAGGGTGTCATTCTTATCATTGAACAAGGTGGTACCATCTGCCCTCATAACGTTGTGGTCCAAAATCCTCATAAAATACCCACGCATCTTTCCTATCAAAAGAAGAACATCTATCAAAATCAAAGCAAAATATAAGGAAAGTAAAAATAAACTAGATAAACCCCATCATTTATTATACCATACCTGTTAACACTGAAACACTTATCACAATATTCTGTGGTTCTATACTAAAAAAAACCTTGTTAATCTTTGTGACATATTTACATTCTATGGAGATCAGGCGAGAACGAACACCCAATAATTTTATTATACCATATTTCTTCAAACTGAAACATAATTATCAAAGTATACTTACGCAGATAGATACGAAAAGTCTTTATTAAAGTGTGTGCTTATTGCCATTCTATGGAGGCCAGTCGCGAACGCAGACCCCACAATTTTATTATACCATCCCTATTCAGGTTAAAACATATTATCAAAGTATTATTATGTACATCTATATCAAAAACACTTGTAAACGTTTTTTTTTAATTTTTTTTTCATACTTTGTGGACAAGGCGCGAACGCAGACCCCACAATTTTAATGAACCACTGTTCTGCCAAATCAAACATATCCATTCCTGTGTCTCGATACATCTTCTATCATTATATGTAAGTTTTTTTTTTTAAATAGTCAACCATATAGGAGCCTATTCGTGACAGCACACACACACACACACACATTCAGTTTTATATCATAGATATATATATGCTAGAAGATGTAGCAACCGATGGTGTGTATTAAGCGTAACATTAAATGCTTTTAAAAATATTAAGTAAAAAATATGAAAAGAAACTGAAAGATATACGAGTTTTATGTTTTTGTCCTACACGGTTCACTTCTTGGAAGTAAAAACAAATGCTGGAGCTGACATCGAAACTAAAATCAAAAGACAGCGAGTTAGGTATGATAACCATTAGACCAGTTTGCCAAGATTCAAAAACACTAAGATAAGCCGACTTCGTCGCTGCAGAATTCTTGTCTGATATCCACGTCCTGCTCGAAGAGTGCATCCGGTCTAAAATACCATAAATTTCAATGTCATTTTCGTCGAACCAATCCTGGTGCTTCCTCTTGTAAAGTCCTAGTACTTCGCTTGAACATTCATAGATGGCATCCCGCAATTTCTTCCAGGACTGTTCAATATCATTGCTTATAACAATTTCGTTTAACTTCGCATCTAACTTAGAAGATAATTCTTCTTTCTTTTCAGTGTTCAGTTCTTTCATATTCAATGGCTTTGGCATCTTAATTGTATGCCTTCTGCTCTTAGGTCGTAGTTTTAGTGATGTCTTGCATCGAATCAGGGCGTGATCCGACAGCCAACATGAGTCATGAAAAGAACGACTCAAAAGAATATCTCTCCTGTTTCATTTCCGGGTTATAACAAAGTCAATAAAATGCCAATGTTTGGACCTTGGGTGCATCCATGTGCTTTTACAACGATTTAGCTGCTGAAACATAGCATTTGTAATAAAGAGCCCATGTTCACTACAAAATGACAACAAGCGAATTCCATTGCCATTTATTTCCCCCATACCACGAGCCCCAATCACATTTCCCCATGTCTCCCTGTCCGAGCCTAGTAAGATCTTGTCATGAAAGCTTACGTTTCTTACTATGCCACTAAGCTTTCCGTAGAAGTTTGTGGCTTCTACCTCTTCTGCATTTAGAGTTAATGCATAGCAACTTACCAGTGTCAGGCCCGTTCCAGCTGTGAGTCCCATTCTAAGGGTCATTAAACGATCGTCACCGCCCCGAGGAAGAGCCTCTAGAGACTCTGCAATATTTGATTTTATTGCAAAGCCAACACCGGAACTATGCCTCTCCCTCTCTTTCCGACTTGACCAAAAGAACGTGTAATCTTCGCCAATTTCTTTCAATTCACCTGATCCCCAAAGATGTGTCTCAGACAAGGCAGCAATGCCAATGTTGTATTGTTTCAGTACTTTTGCAACTAGCGCCGTCTTCCTTTCGAAAGTTTCATCACTATCAAGCAATGTTCTTACATTCCACGTTCCAAAATTGAACGCATGCTTTGTATTTCAAATTGAGTTTCTGTTTCGACTGCACAATTGGATAGCCAGCCACGGCAGCAAGATGACAAGCAACAAACAAACAAAAAAACAACAACTTCATGGTCACTTTTAGCTTATTCATAGTATTATTATTGATAATAGAATGCACTTTCGATTGATAATAGAATGCACTTTCGATCGAATCTCTGTTGTCTAGTTGCTGGGATTCCTAATAATTTTATCAAGTATTCTCATATGGTTTGGTTTTTGCTTATATACATATATATATATATATATATATATATATATATATATATATATATATGTATGTATGTATATACATGGTTTTGTTTTTGCTTAGTTTTATATATATATATATATATATATATATATATATATATATATGTGTGTGTGTGTGTGTGTATATATGTATATATACATGAATATATATATGTATATATATATATATATATATATATATATGGTTTGGTTTTTGCTTAGTTTTATATATATATATATGTATATATATGTATACATATGTATATATATATAT
This sequence comes from Euprymna scolopes, assembly GCF_053919585.1. Classification (NCBI taxonomy): domain Eukaryota; kingdom Metazoa; phylum Mollusca; class Cephalopoda; order Sepiida; family Sepiolidae; genus Euprymna; species Euprymna scolopes. The sequence continues at coordinate 80,671,487 of NC_136509.1, forward strand.
CATATATATATATCATCAATATGTCTTTCTTTCTTTTTTCCATGTTGTCGTTGAAGCATAGAATCAGACAAAAAAGAAAAACATACTGATGATGAAGTGTATCTTCGAAATATATTTATTCAAACTCAACCAGCGCTTCTATCAAGGAACACAAACCCTAATGTGAATTCGCAGTAACCAACGCACCGTTCCGACATTTGCAAAGACTACCGTATAAACAACAAACAAACTTCTACTGATTCTATACTCCAACAACAACATGGAAAAAAAGAAAAAAAAGTCATACTGATGATTAAGTTTATCTTCGAAATATATTTATAAATTTCAATATAAATTTCAAACAAAATAAATATCTGCTTATTTTGTATTAATGCATTGTTTTGGCTTCAAACATATCTAATACGTATTTATTTTATACATTGTTTTTTTTTTGTTTTTTCTAATTATTTTATTATATAAATTATAAAGGAACTCATGTCAATTCACTTGAACTTTTTATTTTAAAAAGAATCTAGAATAAAATAAAACTTAGTCTCCTCTCAGCATGATTTTTTTTTAATTATAAAATAAAATGGCCAATTTGAAACTGAAAACACGGTCATGTATTTTATTTTTATTTAGAAAATCTTTGAAGAGAAAATGGTTTTAATGATTGTTAACTGACAAAGAGCAACTATAAAGAGAGGTAATTCGTTTCTCATTAATTAATGTTTGCAATGATGGTAAGTGAACTAATATTTAGACAGATAGATTTTTATATATGCATATATGTACGGACATGTATCTTCGTGTGTATGCGTCTGTTATGCGTTTGTCCATATGTGTGTATAGTTTAGATTCTAATCCTATGCATACATTTTTCTGTGTCCACCACTACTCTTTTTAACTGACTTCTTTATTAATTACCATTTCCATTATATATATATATATATATATATATATATATATATATATATATATTATATATACTAGCAAAAGTAACCGTCGTTGACTAGGTTCAAAAACAGCCTACACAAAATGGACTCTGATTTATGAAAGTATTATAGGTTATGAAAAGGAAGGGTTGTATAGAGATAGCTTCGAATTTGGGGCTATCAAAACCAAAGCAAAATATGATGAAAGTAAAAATAAAATAGATAAACCCCATAATTTATTATGCCATACCTGTTAACACTGAAACACTTATCACAATATTCTGTGGATCTATATAACAAAACCTTGGTAAAATTTGTGACATATTTCCATTCTATGGAGGCTAGGCGCGAACGAACACCCCATATTTTTTTATACCATATTTCTTCAAACTGAAACATAATCATCAAAGTATACTTACGCAGATAGATATGAAAAGTCTTTATTAAAATTGTTGCCTATTTCCATTCTATGGAGGCTAGGCGCGAACGCAGGCCCCACAATTTTATTATACTATCCCTATTTAAGTTAAAACATACTTATCATGTAAACGTTATTATGTAAACGTTTTTTTTGTAATTTTCAAATTTTTTTATTTCCATACTTTGTGGATCAGGCGCGTACGCAGACCCCACAATTTTAATGAATCATCATTATGTCAGATCAAACATACCTATTCCTGTGTTTCAATACGTCTTCTATCATTATATGTTATCAGTTTTCTATAATAGTCAACCATATAGGAGCCTATTCGTGACCAGACACACACACAGGCGTTCAGCTTTATATAATATAATATAATATAATATATATATATATATATATATATATATCCGACAATATTGGAATATGTACATATCAATGTAGACATATTTCAATCTCAGCTTTTCTGGAAAATCTTATAGAAAATCTTATAGATAATCTTATAGAAAATGCACGAAGCGTTTTCAAACGTAATCAAATTTTTGTGCGCCCCTGCGTATCGAAAGGTCGTTACTGGTCAAGTTAGAAGTACGCTCAAGAATTACAATAGTGGATATCAGCCGTGGGCCTCGACTAAAGAAAACCAGTTTATCCCCGTGGAATACAAAGAACATGTCATATTTCGATTTACATTTAAGTGCTACCGTCTCGTTCTCTAATTCCCGATGGTATTTAAAATTATCCTGCAGATCTGCATGCGCATGATAAGGCACAACCAAAACTATAATGCTCGTCCAAACCATCAGCATCTCCAACATTACCATCACTAACATCAGAGAGGTGACGCGTACTTAGTTGTTAACGACACGGACTGACAACCTGGGTGTGCAAGTTCGATTCCAGTTCATTCCACTTAAATGTTATCACTTAGGGATGTTAAAAACTTTCGTCTTGTTACTTTCCGCAAGCACGTGATATGTTTGTAGGAAGACTTCTTCACTAGAAATATATACGGAAAACGAACGCCAACAATAATGATCTGATTCGCACAAAATGACTGAATAATGCTTAGCAACAGCAACAACAACAACAACAACAATCACAACATAATCACGAATATCGATAGCAAAATCATTACGTCAATGACTATATGACGAACTATAACTGACATATTTGCAAAACATAAAATCCGCAAAATTTACTAACACTAGAAAACCATAGTAAAGCTACGATCAATTATCTACTTATTATCATTACCATTATCGACAGTATGGTCATTGGGACTTTGTAATCTCCAACATTTCCTTACCGTGTTAAGGGAGATTACAGCTTGGAAGTGTAAGAAGGACAAGTCTAGCAGGTACCTGCTAGAAATACAGGAGCGTTCAACATCAGGATCCGTTGTCATTTCTTCCCCTCTGCCTCTTCCCCTATCTCCGCGTCTCTACGTGTCATGATCGGGAGTGCAAAATTCAAGGAGTGAAAAAAAAAATAAATGTTACTCCTGCGAATTTGCAAACTCCAAGTTCTTTGCGTGTCCTTTGTGTCTAATCTTCCCCGACTTCTTATGCAGCTGCAGGATTATTCCGCTCTGAGTATCTGAGTAAAACCAGTAATAAGGAAATCTGTTCTGTTTCCAGAGATGATGGATACCAATTGAAAGAATGTCTGCACGTATAATTGTGAAACAACGGTTGTGCAGTATTTAACCTCATCTTCTTTGAGTTGATACTGCCTGATTCCAGTAGCAAGAAGAATTCCATCACGCCTGGAAACAATGCTGAGATAAACAGAGAGTATATACAACACGTGGTATTTCCATTTTAGTACTGAGGGACTTATCGATGTTTTAGTTTCGGGGTGATTATGATGTATATATCATATACGATTAATAACCACGGAAAACGAGGAGGAATTTCGTGGGTTCTGATTTTTTTGTTTTTGTTTTTGTTTTTTTTTGCTTTTTTACAAGGGAGTCACCACTTATCCAGGCCCGAAAGCCACTCGAGAATAAGGGTTATTGCGTGTACAGTAGTCAATGGGATAATAAGGTAGTAATCGTTAGTAATGAATATTTGATAACGTGTCTTACTTAAGGGGACGGTTTGTCAGGAATTTGTTTATGTTGGACTTGAACACATCCAAGTTGTAATCAGGTGGGAAACAGGCAAACGTGCACTTTTAAGAAAGAAGCTTTGTTCCTGGAATCTACGTTTTGATTTAGGCACAGATAAATAATGGGGAAAATTATTGACAGTGCTTTCAGCTAGGTTATAATTGGTCAACGATAGCAATAACAATAGCTCCTTCGGTCATACTCTCTCATTGTGATAAAAGTGGTGAGTTACTGGTAAGTCAGAGCTATGCTGTCTGAAACTTCGATTTTACGAAGGGTGAACCATGTCGTACAGGTTTGGAAGTAATCGAGCCTGGGGCCCGGAGCTCGAATAAAAGGCCGCTGGTAAAAATCCAGAAGGCGGCGTCGGTATCAATTGTTCCCTGGTCGTATCTACGTCTATGTGGCGCTAGTAAATGGGTTTTAGAGGAGTAACCACACATTATTGTCGTGAAAGTGGCAAGTTTTAAGTTAATATTAAAAATAGATTATAAAAATAAGCGAAATTAAATTTAGCTCAGATGGTAGGGAACAATGCTAGAAATCTAAACGTCTTGGTTTCGATTCTAGTTAATGACACTGAACTTATATATATATATATTTTAACTTCTGAAATCACTATTGCGCTAAATATAATAATCAATACATAATGGGCTTAGTAATAATAAATACGGAACCTGCATTAATTAAAAATATATAAATAAAATAAATAAATATATAATAAATAATATATTTAAGCGTATTTTGCAATTGGGAAACGCCGGACGGCCTTCTAGTATATTCATATATGTGTGTATATACGCATGATATTTCTACTACCGATCGTTGAATACTATCTGACTGTTTAATATATGTCGCCGAATTGGCATTTATAGTCACTTAATTTTCCTCAATTCTTGAACTAATTACCGTGGTCCGCGGGTAGAATGCGAATCTATAGAGTCAAGGTGACTTTGTAACTGGGTTTGTATCCCCAAATTCGCAATAATTAGCACTTCCTACACTGATGATTGCGAAAGAATGTGAAACTAGTGCCTCTAAGTAAAAGAAATAAGTTTTTATATCGAGCGTTTATACTTACTCAATCATCGAAAATTTAGAAAATAGTGATAGAAACATATCTAGTATATGGGGAAATGTAATGTGCTACCAGTATTTTTCTTAATTTTCGATTTTGGAGCGATTATCGAGACTTGACTATGACGTTAATAAAACCACTATTTTGTTTTTCAATTTAACTCGATAGGTTTTACATGAAATTTATTTTTTATTAAAAATCACTATTTACCATAAATTAAAACATAAAAATATCTCACCAAGATTGGTAAAGAGTGACTTATCTTGCCTTTGGTTACATTTATTCATTTTGTATTTACTTTTTCAGTCCTTTGTTGTTTTGTTGTTTCTTGTGGAAAATCAACATTGTTGCTAATTTCCATTTCTAAATTATTTTATTCTCGTATTTTGTTTCTTTCACTGTGAGTTATGTCTATGATGCTGAAGCAGAAGCTGATACTTAAGCAAAAGAGTAAACGTAATTCCAGTGGGTGTTGAGGTGGGTGATAAAGCTTGGGATCAACAAAATCGTCACGGGACCTCCTTACGTTTTCATAAACTCGCCCACAACATGGTCGATACTCTGCAGGGTTCACGTGGAAAAATCCGTTATTGTAGAGAAGAACATGGTCGTCAAAATTTGTAATTCATTTTGCGCCCGCATTGGGATTGTTGTCTATGCTTGTGGTTGCTATATTAAATAATTGTTGCCCTAGAAAAGACTACACGATTCCATTTTTGTTTGATGAAAATCTGTTTTCTTTTTTGCTGCAAACCATCTACTAATTGGTCGCTTGTGAATTAACATCAGAGCGATAGGAGCCGTCTATCATGTCTGAAAGTGACACAATGTTCAACGAGCGAGATCGGAAATGCGCCGCTGTACAACTTATGCTCTCTACCGATTCAAGTTATGACAACAGGACCATTGCTATCACCCTCAAAATGCAAATCCAGACGGTTCAACGCTTGAGAGTACAGGTCAACGAAGTTTACGGCTACTGTTACAGTATTTCGTGGTTTCAAGTGAAGGCCACATCATGCCAGCTCATATCTTAGATGTCGACTTGAAAGTCAACAGCAAAGTGTACCTGGATGTGCTGAAGAGTGTGGCGATCTCCTGATGCAATGAGGTAGCTGCTGGAGAACTCTTGGTGTGGCAGCAGGACTTGGCGCCGACTCACATGTGCAAATAGACTCAGGCTTGGCTTCAGGAGGAATGGTACCCTTTCTCTCACTGCCCCCTCTACCTGAACCCGCTGGATTATTTCGTTCGGTCATACGTCGAGAACATCACTAACATGACTTCCCAAAACATTAAAGTTAGCCTGATCGCCGTCATCCACCGAGCTCCCACCAGCGATTGTGGAAAAGGCAAGCTCCCAGTTCCGGACCAGTATCGAGGCGGCAATTGAGGCTAAAGGCGGCTACATGCAATAAATGTCAGCTCTGCTACATAATCAAGTTACCCGAATTGATGTTTTCAATAAACGTTTTCAAATAAAGATGTAGTTTTGTTTTCTTTAGGACGACACTTTTATCATTTCATCCTCTACATCACCTAAATTCTTAAATGCTCACCCATTTTAGTATTGACCATGATCAACATTGCTTATCCACTGTGATCAAATGTGTCAACGTGGTTATGCCGTACATATGATGCTAAGAATATAACTGCGAACTAATTAAGACTTCAATCTGGAACACGAGCATGCTACCCCTGTGGGTTTAATAAAGTATTCCCTTCGTAAATTCTGTGCAGATTCCCATGTTCGACCTAACAATTTCCGAGTTTAAAAACGTGAACTTGTAGGATGGAAGTTATATCGGCCGAAACGTTTAGAAGTTGCACGAATAATCCAAATAACTTAATATGTCCACTCCCTCACTAAATCACCCCTCTGACTCGTTTTTTTTTGTTGTTTCCATCTAACTCATCTTTATTTCTATCTTCCTCCAATTATTCCAAAACTCCTTATTAAGTTTTTTTTGTGTGTAATTCTACCCTCCTTCTTTTTCTAACTCCCCCTTAACAGTACTCCCTGCGCGTTCCTTAGCCTGCCCCATAATTTCTCCTCTCTCCCTAATCGCGTATTCAATATCTCGCAACACTCACACCCAAAGTTCAACCTTCCTCGAACTCTGACTTGCCAAATACCAATTCCCCCCGTATCCACTTAACCTTTTCTTTGTAAATGAATTTCACAACACCAGCTCCATACAAAAACCAATGAGCGTAGTTTAAGCACGTCGGCCATGATGGACCACGGAACCGTTAACTAATTCTGCAAATCCCCAGGGAGAGAAACCACTCGCCCCAAAAGAGGCGACTAATAGTAATACTAAGTAAAAACCTCACCAACTATTATATTAATAATTTGAGAAACGACAATAAAGAACGATTGGAAGCATTATTATGATTATCTATCTATATATCTATACAAGTGAACGTGTCTGTGTGTCTGTCTGTGTACATTTCCCTGCGCAATAACTCTGTTAATTTTTAGTCTACACATTCGAAATTTGATATACAGGCTACTGAGATTTGGGATAATCTATATGATGGGTTTTCGGCCAGAAATTTGGCTGTTAAGGGGCCAAAGTTCAACGATTTGACCTTTGAGAATTCTACCAAACTCGTCCGACAATTTTGGGTGTAAACACTTGATATTTTAGATATAGGTTCCTTGGACATGGATCTAACTTAATAACTTGATTTGAGCCCCAAATAATAAATGTTAAGCGGTCAAAATAGGGATCAAAGTTTAAAAAATTGACTGTTTTTTTTTGTTTTTGTTTTTTTTGCTCAGCATACAGCTTCAAACACCCGGGCAACGCCGGGCACCTATGCTAGTATATCTATAAAAGTGAACGTGTCTGTGTGTCTGTGTGTCTGTGTGTGTACATTTACCTACGCAATAACTCTGTCAATTTTTAGTCTACAGACTCGAAATTTGTTATACAGGGTACTGAGATTTGGGAAAATCGATGTGATCGGTTTTCGGCCAGAAATTTGGCTGTTAAGTGGTCAAAGTTCAAAATTCTACCAAACTCCTCCGGCAATTTTGGGTCTAAACATGTGACATTTTAGATAAAGGTTCCTTGGACATAAATCCAACTTAATAACTTGATTTACGCCCAAAACAATAAATGTTAAGGGCGCATAATAGGAGTCAAAGTTTTAAAAAATTGTCTGTTTTTTGTTTGTTTTTATTTTGTTTTGTTTTTTTTTTGTTTTTTTGCTCAGCATACACCTCCAAACACCCGGGCAAGGCCGGGCACCCATGCTAGTAGATAAATAAAATTAAAGAGTATCTAAGTTAGCAGATATGTATATAATAGGCCGCCCGGCGTTGTCGTATTATACGAATAAGTATTATATTTTAATTCATGCAAGATTCCTATTTCTTATCATATAGACCAAAATGCATATTGATTATTATCTACAATATAAATCTCACTTGTCTGTTTAAATATATGTATGTATGGATGGATGGATGCATGTATGTATGCCTCAAAGAGCGAATGAACCTTTTTTGAGGTCAACGGCCAACTAGCACCGTGTGTGTTTGTGTGTATGTATGTGTGTGCTGGGGTGGAGAGGACTCCCGTAAGCCGTGGTGAAGGAAACCTTTCTAGGAGAAGCATATCTCGGATTTAAAAAAAAACATAAAGCGGAAGACCAGCACCCGCATTAAGCTGGTCTGCAGTTTAACTTGTTGCTGGCTATCTTGCTCTTGCTTGTTGCTGGATCTCAACATCTTGAACCGAGAGAGAGCCTTAGTTGTCGCACAAAGCTAAGACTCTGTAACATCATCTGTGTATAGATACTCCCTCAGGCATTTGTCTATAAAAATGGTCCTGTGGCGATGGATGTCATTTTAGGGCTCATGGACTTTAAGTGTCTGAGGGAGTGGCACTCGTCTGACAAAACGTTGCAATCATCATGCATGTATGTATGTATGCTTCGCAAAAACTTTCGACCGAGGCGAAGGATTTTCATGATATCAATATCATTTTGTAGACTAGAGCCTTCGAAAGACCACTATCGAAAAATTGGCCCAAAACATTAATTCCTTCACCCTCAACTGGGCACTTTTCTACAGATAGGGGTCGCTTTTTTCGCCTATATTTTCGGAAGTCACCGCCTCATTTTGATTGCCTGGCCTTAATTTAAACCTACGTCACTTCCGGTTTGGTCATGGGCGCGACAGTTAATGCGTCACGTATTTTTCTTTTTACTTTCTCTTCCTTCTTCGCGGTACGGGTTCGAGCCTGCCTTCCAACTACAACTTTTGCTTTTGCTAAACACACACCTACAAACATCCAGCCAATGTTGAGCACCTAGGCTAGTTTATGATATAAATCTCACCTGACTGTTTTAATGTATGTATGTATGTATGTATGTATGTATGTATGTCTGCCTAAAACTTTTGACAGAGGCGACGGATTTTCACGAGATCGGCATCGTTTTGGAGATCGACCCTTTGGATGACAAATATCGAAAAATTGGCTAAAAACATTAATTTCTTCACCCTCAACTACGCACTTTTCTACATGGAAGGGTCGCTTTTTTCGTCGATATTTTCGAAAATGATCCTCTTTTTTCGATTAACTAGCCTTAATTTAAACCTCCGCCACTTTCGGTTTGGCGATGGCAAAGATGTCACGATTTTTTGGGGGGTGGGGGGTAGCGTTATTTTCTTCCCTCGCGGTACGGGTTCGAGCCTGTCTGCTTATTACCAATTTCCTTTTTATGGGGCTTAACGCACACCTCCAAACATCCAGGTAATGCCGGGCACCCAAGCTAGTCCAATATAGAGTAATCATTTACATTTATACACTGCGGTATCAACCGATAGAATCGGAAATTGAACGTTCTGTGCTCCAGCATAAGCCGTTATTTATAGCTCCCTCGTCGTTACCGTCTGAGCTACCGACAGATGAATACGAAGGCTTAAAAATCAAACGACTTCGAGCTATTAATGTTTAATTTTTGAAATCATGACTCTAAAATAATATATGCGGAATCTTGACAAATTAAAATATTATACTTAAGCGTATTTTACTCCCGGGCAAAGTCAGTCGCCCCACCCCCACCCCACGCAAGTAAAATATTTAAAAAAAAAAACGCTCCTAATGAAACTTATAGGCTAACTCGCAGCAATAAATGTGATCGCAAGTAAAAAGAAATAAAATAAATTCAAGAAAATGACGGTAAACACATTCGGCGGAAATGTAAATAAAAATCGAATCGTCATAACACGAATAAAGTTATTGAAAGATTGATAGAATATATTAAAAATAATGAAATCAAACCAAAATGAAGTCGTATTTGCAGGGCAGTCGTCCGTAAGAATTGGACATTTCCAGGGCGTTCCAATAAAAATGACCAGCGGGACGGAATGGCCGGACAATTTGGTCAGAGGAATATTTTATTCATGACAAACATTTAATAATTTGGTAAATGAAATAAAAGATCGATCAACTCGGAAATCCGTCATTATTCAGATTTTGATAGGTAGATAAATCGATAAATAGATGGATGCATACTTAGATAGATAGAAAGAGATAGAGAGATAGATATATAGATAGGGAAAATCCATACGAGATACATAGGTAAAGATAGATATGTACAGATCAATATATATATGTATATATATATACATGCATATATATATATATATACATATATATATATATATATATATATATATATTCAGAGAGACAGAGAGAGAGAGCGTGTGGAAGAGAGAGACAGATAGAGAGAGATCGAGAGAGAGAGAAATATATGTAGATAGATAGATAGAGAGTGATATATGTACATATGTATTTATGCAACTGTTTCATCAATTACGATATGTAAATGAATAGATATATATATATATATAGATAGATAGATAGATAGATAGAAATAGATCGTGATAGATCATCGTATAACGATTAGATCACTCTGACTGACGTAAAAAAATCTATAAATAAAATGTTTAAATTCAACGTTCAATCGGTAATTATTATAGTAAATAATTATGTCAGCCTCTTTAAGAAACTCGTTTCCTATCGTTGAGCACTTTCCGTTAAATTAAAGTCGGTTTCTTTCACACACGGTAGTGTTTGAATATATGGTTAAGCGGAAGTTTAAGTCATTTCGAACTGCTTTAAAGTTTCATGGCTCACTCATTTTTCGACTGAATTTCAAACAATTATTACAGTTTATAGATCACCTTCTCAGCGATATTGTGATAAAAATCTTCAATTTTCGTTCAGTAAAACAAAAGTTATGATACATTTTCTGGTCTTCAAAATCGTAAATATATGTAAGGAGGTGAGCGACATGCCTGATTTCCATAACAACCACGGCGACTGTTGCTACTAATTCGAAAAAAGAAGTAACAAGTGAAACAGAGAATGAAAACATAAAAGGAAGATAATTTGTTGAAAGCAGACGAGTGGCGTACATTGTTATTACATATATGTTTATGGAGGGGAAAAATAAGACTGAAATTAAACAAAGAACAAGTGAATTTATTGGAAACCTGGAAAATTATGGATTACAATAGCAAAATGCGAGCATGAAAAGTAATATGATTTAACTTAAACATGGAAAAGTAAAGGACTAGTTGTTAAAACTGGAAAATAAAAGAGGCAAGATATTCTATTAAAAACATAATAAATTCATAACTTAAAATATCGCAGCATTAATAAAAAAATTTTTTAAATTCAATTTATAACATTATATAATTAATTATTAATGCTGCAATATTTTAAGTTATGAATTTATTGTTTTTTGATAGAATTTTTAATAGAATATCTTGTCCTTTTTATTTTCCAGTTTTCACAACTACTCCATTACTTTTCCAGCACTACTTTTTCTTTTGTGATATATATATATATATATATATATATATATATATATATATATATATAGATTTTAGTATTGTTGTTATTTTTTCAAGCGATACATACGGTTAATATTGGCGCCGCCTCGGAGCTCATTTTTTTATTTACTTAGAAAGTCGCCCTTTTTAATTTGGACGTATATAACATTTTTATTTATTTATTATTTTTTAAAACAGTAATCTACGTACACGCGTGTTTCAAGGTTTTTACCTCTCATCAGCGTAGTTTAACTGTTTCTAGGGATCGAACCTCAGACCATGTTTACCACAGTCCGGTGCCTTAACCGTTAGGCCATAATCCCTAGATTAATTATACTGTTTATTTTTATCGCTTATAAATTTAGATTTTGTTATTGTTGTTATTTTTTCAAGCGATATATATATATATATATATATATATATATAAATAGGGCAAATTGATAGATACAAAAGAGATACATAGAGGTACATATAAACAGACGGATAGATAGATAGATAGATAGATAGAGAGATAGAGAGACAGATAGATAGATAGATAGATAGATAGATAGATTGATAGATAGATAGAGAGAGAGAGATATATAAAGATAGATAGATAGATGTAGACAGAGTGCTATAAATACGTGTGTGTTTATACAACTGCTTCATCAATTACTCAGGTGAAAAATCACTCGAGAATAGCGGTTAGTGAGATTTTTGGATGATGAAACAGTTTTGTTAAAAGATTGACATGACAGATATTTTGTTTTTCATTTGCCTTGAAAGACCTTTAAGATTTTGAGATGTTATAGTTCGTTCACTTGTAATAGAGCGCTGACGCGCATATAGCAGTTTTATGCAAATGATCGAGCCGTATGCGATGTGACGTCACGGCCAGGGAAAAAAAGATTTTAAAACGAGAAACGTATATACAGACCGAGCATCACGATCACGTAAAGGACAGCAGAAGTAGGAATCTATATTCCTATAAATTTGTGTTTTTGGTGTATTGATATTAATATTAAATCCCTTTTTATTTCGATTTATTTTAAAAGAAAATAAAACTTTGTTATATATGGGCCGTTGAATAGCATTAATCTGCAAACAACCGAGCTAATTTTCATATTCTTTTAAACATTCATTTTTATTAATTACCTATTAGATTTTTTTCGTTTTTTTTTTATCGGATGATCATCTTTAATTAACTATTATGTGGAATTATATCCATGCAGATATTCTACATGATTTATACGTGCGATACATTTGCGTAAAAGGTTATGGTAAGCACAAACATATTTCTATATATATTTATCTATGCATATATATATATATATATATATATATATATATATATATATGCTGAAAAAGTTTTGCCTACTAAACTCCTCTGTCAGTTTTTGATCTACAGACATGAAACGTAATATATAGGGTATTAGAACACATGCGAAACTTTATCGTTGAGTTTTATCCGGGGAAAATTCGGTGCAAAATTTGGAAATTTAAGAAATAAAATTTACCAGGTGAATGTTGAATAACGCCATTACGAATATGCATGCGTTACGTAATGGCTATATATGTTACTTTTTAGCCTTGTGGTAAACTTGTCATCATAGCTCAGGCATTACCGTCAAGACAAAAAGTAAATCGTAAGCTAAACGTTTTAGTTTCGATTCTCGGTGGTGGCACGAGTCATTTTTTTTCTTTTGGACTTTTTAAATCGTTACTATGTTTTGGGTCCAATATATTATTATACGAAATCTGTATTAATCAAAAGATTATATGCAAGCGTAATTTACGACTTGGCAATGTCGAGCTGCCTGCTAGTTTTTGTTAAAATCTGAAACAGTGATTTGAATTTCTCTCCTATTCTTTTCTATGTTACTTGTGACGTGTGTAATCGTGTTTAACGTTACATGTTTGGAATGAGTGCTCTACGCTCAACTGATGCTTGGATATGGTTTATTGTGTATTATTTTCTTCATGAAATATTAATCTTATTAATCGCTTAGTGTGCATTAACATATAACATAATGTTTGCTTCGCTGCACCATACAGTAAAAATGTTTATACAAAATTTCATCCACATCCGACCATTAGTTTTCAAGGAAAAGTTAGAATAAATGAAGTATTGTACCAATCCGTTATTGTGCATTGATCGGATACGATCATATATTAGTCGCAGCAGTTTATCATGACAATTACCGCTCCCTCTGCCTTTGTCATTGCGATGAAACGCCATTCTTCTCTTTCATCAGAATTTTTGTGTAACTTTCTATGCCTTTACCCTTGCGATAGAAATCGTGTTTATCTTTCATACTAGTTTTCGGACTGACGATGCAGGCTCGGCCTTAGTGCATATGAAGTTGTTGAAACACTGTTATTTTTGTGGCGCTTCTCTCTACCGTGCTAGAAAGCTACTAACGCCCGAAAGTATCCTGTACCTCTATAAGGTCACTATTCGCCCATGTATGGAGTATTGTTGTCATATTTGGGCTGGTGCATCTGCCACTAGTCTCTCGCTCCTAAACAAGATCCAAAAGACAGTCTCCAACCTAATAGGCCCTGAATTTACATCTAAGCTTCAGCGTTTGTCCCACCGACGAAATGTTGCGTCCTTCTGGTTGTTCTACAAGTATTCTAATGGTGAATGCTCTGACCAACTGTAAGCACTTGTGCTCCCACGAGGTAAATACCCTGGACAAACCCGACAAGCAGATAAATCTCATCCCTTCACAGTAGAGATCCCTAGATGTAAGAGAGCTTTTTACTCCAGTAGTTTCTTCCCCAGAACAGACTTTGGAAGTCCCTTCCTGGTCTTTGCTTCCCCAACTGTACTGACATGTTCAAGTGTAACGTGAAACGACATCTTGCCGCCCAACTCCCCACATAGTATCCCAGCAGCTCATGCCCTTGATAGTAGTTTCCTACACCAAAGTGGCAATGTGCCTTGTTTAAGGTGAAAATGTAATAAAAAAAATTAAAAAAATAATAAATGAAAAAAGAAGCAGTATTTAACAATAACAGTAGAATAATGAACGAATTCATTTTATTATGATTTTTCATATCAACAGAAAAGAAAAATGATAGTGCTAAAATAACTAAATGAAACATTTGTACAAAAAAGCCGATATTTTTTAAATGTTTTATGTTTGATAATAATCTAACTTAGTGAGCAAGTTATGAAAAACGGAATTTCTTTTCGCGGGCTCGTATGATTTTTTTTGTAAAGACACGTTTTAATATGTATAAAAATGCTGAAACTTTATCAACATTCTACGTAGTTTAAGAACATTATTTTACACATAGTCATAATAAGAAAAAAACATAAATTCAATAAAAAGAATCTAATTTTCAAGATTAAAAAAAAATGAAATATTGTATTTGACCCAACAAGTAACGATCAGCCTTTATATAATTAAAAATAATTTTTAAGTTGTTTATTTAGAAAATATTTATAAAATTTCATGTAAAACTCTAACTGTTGGGGGACGCTAAAATAATGAGAATTTGGAAAAGGAATTTCATCATAAAAAAAAAGAATAAATATTGAAGATATTTGAGAAAAATGGTTTTATAATAATTATTTAATAGAAGTTAATGGAATTGTTGAATTTTTCACCTTAATATTTACTTGTTTATTAACTGAAAAAAGATTTTTTTTAAAAGACAAGTCTAAAAATGGTCCTCCTGTAATTAATTTGAAATTAGATTTTAAAACTTAGGATATTGCATTAAATTTGATATACATATTTTATGTTTAAAGGCTCGGCAGTGGCTCTCACGAAACCAGCATTTTATATTGTTCTACTAAGACAGTCTTTAGCCTACTTTTTAATAATAATAATAATAATAATAATAATAATAATAATAATAATAATAATAATAATAATAATAATAATAAGCATTTGTTTCAGCAGTCTGTACCATACGTTTCAATAATACTAATACTACTAATAATAATAATATAATAATAATATAATAATAATAATGATAATGATAATAATGATAATAATAATGATGATAATAATGATAATAATAATTATAATGATTATAATAATAAAGATAATAATAATAATAATAATAATAATAATAATAATAAAACACTTACAAATCATTTAATGCACAAATACGCTTTATATATAATTAATAAATTATAGAAATAATTAAGCTCTCTCTTCATATCCAATTCTAGTGAGAATTATATTTCAGTATTTTTTCTTGCTTTTTTTTTCAAGGAAAGCACCGCTTATCAAGGCCTGAAGGTCATTCGAGGATAAGTGTTAATGATTGTAAGATAGTCTGTGAGACAACAGCATAGTGATCAGCAACGCTGAAAATCGGGTAGAATTTGATTATTTAAGGAAACCACTCAACAAAAATTTGTTTACATTAAACTTGAAAACGATTATGTTGTAATAGATTTACATGCAGCACCGCAGTAGAGAGTTTCGCAGACGGCCAGTTCTAGGAAAAAAACTTTCTCATGTTATGAATTAGAAACATTTAATAATAGTGACTTCATTTCCAACAACCTTTTAGACGCATCTTTATGCTATAGCTCTGCTTTATATATTTTAATCACTTTTATTTTCGAATAAATTAAAAGAAAATCGTGTATTACTGGACGATTGTAAGTTTTAATGAATTTTCATGAATGCAACGTTTTTTTTTTTACAAATAATAATAATATGTGCGCCAAATTATTTATCCTATTTGTTCGGTTTGATTGTAAATTGCTTTTTCCCCGCAGAAAATGAAACCCTGCTTGCCCATTGGCTAATTTGAACACGATATTGTTTTGAAGACTTAAACGCGTTTATTGCGTTCTTTCAGATTTATTGGTAAAAGAAAATGGCGTCTTTATAAAAGAAAGACAATAAGAAACGAAGAAAGAAAAAAATGGCCTTTTGTTGATTAAATATCAATAGCATTACACTCTTGATCATCGTTAATATTGTTTTCGAAATTACCATTGCTGTTTCTTACCGGAGCATTTAATGGAGCGCATCTCTTCGCCATTATTATTGTCACAAATTCCAATAATACGAAATACAGCGGAAGCTTTTATGAATGCTCTTAATAGTTCGCGTAATGATGTTATTGTTTGCAGATGTTTGACGCCTTCTTTATCTCAAATGAAGAAAGGGAATAAGCGTCGGTTATATTATAACGCAACTTGAAATGGAGTGCATGTGTCCATGATCCAATAACTAAACCTATTACAATCAAGATCTCTTTTTAACAAATCGCAAGGAACGAAATGCATACGGGGCGCGTTTTTCTGACTATAGTCATTAGTTGAACTACCTGTTACACGAATAGTGGCCTACATATATATATATATATATATATATATATATATATATATATATATATATATGTGTGTATATATATGCATATATATGTATATATATGCCTATATACATATATATATGTATAGTAATATGTATATATAAATACATATATATACATATATATCTATACTATAAAGATGAACGTCTGTGTGTGTGTGTGTGTGTGTGTGTGTGTGTGTGTGTGTGTGGTCACGAAAAGGCTCGTATATGGTTGACTATTAAAAAAAACGGCTTACATATAATGATAGAAGGTGTATCGAATATCAGGAATGGGTACGTTTGGTCTGGCAGAACGGTGGATCATAAAAATTGTGGGGTCTGCGATCGCGCCTGGCCCATAATGTATGGAAATAAACAATGAAAAAAAAACGTTTACAAGGGTTTTTTTATATAGATGTACATAATGAGACTTTGATAAGTATGTTTTAACTTAAATAGGGATGGTATAATAAAATTGTGGGGTCTGCGTTCGCGCCTGTACTCCATGGAAATATGGCACAAACTTAAACAAAGACTTTTCATATCTATTTGCGTATGTATACTTTGATAATTATGTTTCAGTTTGAAGAAATATGCTATAATAAAATTATTTGGTGTTCGTTCGCGCCTGACCTCCATAAAAGGTATATATGTCATAAAGTTAACAAGGATTTTTAAAAGGGGCGAGGGTCCACAATAACACCTTAACTTTAATCTTAATTCACGTTAGCTTTATTTATTTTTTCTGAGTTGAATCATATTGTGTCAAATAAATTCACCTCATAAATTCACGTTCTTATTAAAGTGAAAGCCAAAAAAAGGTCGGAACTTTAGACAATTCTCGACACAAATTTTGCATAACTCTGTTTTTTCCTTCTCCACTTGCACGTGGCACTCTTTCGAAAATAGATAAATAGATAAATAATGAAAAATAAGAACGTTACTTGTTATCGTGTCAAAAGAAGAAAAAATCCTGATAACGCGATTACGTATCTTTTTAAAAACATTTACATAACCTTTTTATTTTTATTTTATATCTGTTTAAGGTTTTTTTGTCAGTGTACTAGAAGGAATTCCGTTGATTACAACGCTTTCTGCGTCTTCATTACATTACAATAGTACAACCCTGAACCCATCGGCGCAATACTACACCTTTCAATACTGTAAAACTGAAACGACGCTGTTCTGCTTGAAAAGGGCGCCATTTTCTTCTTATTCATATTACTATCGATTCTTTACTTTAAAAAACTAAATTAATTACGTGTTTACTTTTTTAATATCCCATTTTGCAGTTTCGAATTATTTTACTAAAGTAAGTAAAGCTTCATTATTTTTCAAAACTGTTTTTATTTCTTTGTTTTTCGATATTTCGTCGATATTATTTAGTAAGAGTGTTTAGCAGAAAAGCCAACAAACGACTACCCGAAAAATAAATATACAAGAAATAAATGTTACCATAGTCAATAAAAATTCAGTTCATGTTTTTTTTTTGGTTTGAAATAGTTTTAATGCTCTTTACTTGGAATCATTGCAGCGAACCGAAATTAAATCGAAATTTGAGGCGATAACTACTTAAATGAATTTTTATATAAACTACACATGCCCGAATCGAATATTCGTCAAGCACAAACTAACGGAAAACATTAAAATATGTTTATAAATATTCCTTACGTTGACGGAACTCTCTTAAATTGTTAACATAGAATGCTCAGGTGTCCCTCCTTCAAGTTGAAAACGGGATCTCCATTTCAAAGTCACTGCCAATTTGATTTTTTTTTCAAACCGATTCGTCAATTAAACATTTTTTTTTTACAAACTACTTAAAAATACAAACCAATGAACTTTTATACCATAAAAGTAACTTTTATTGACTATGGTAACATTTATTTCTTGTATATTTATATTATTATTATATATATAACATTTTCTTTTTGTAAGGAAATATCATTTTGTTGGTCACTCTTGGCTAGGAATGGAAACAAAGTTGATATAAAAAAATCTATTTTCGCGAAAATTATCTTTACTTTCATCATATTTTGCTTAGGGTAAAATTTTTGAGTATCAAAACCTATCTCTTTACATCCCCCTTCTTTTCCTAACCTATCATACTTTCATCAATCACAGTCCATTTTCTGTAGGCTGTTTTTGAACTCAGTCAACGACGGGTATTCCTGCTAGTATATATATATATATATATATATATATATATATATATATATATATATATATATGTACATATATATGCATATATATGTATATATATGTACATATATACATATATATGTATACATATTTATATGCATATATATAGATATATATAGATATATATACATATATATGTACATATATATATATACATATACATATGTATATAAATGCATATATATATACATATATATGTATACATATTTATATGCATATATATATATATATACATATATATATTCCCTTGTCCGTGCGTCCGTTCGTCTGTCTGCACTTTTCTAAGGAACTACGCCTTGGAATTGTTTTTAATTTTGTACAAACATTAAACATGATATGATTAAAAAAAGTAACAGGGCGGATTTTCCGGGAAAACTCCGGTTGCCTTCTATAGGGGTTCCTTTCAGGTTAAAATGGCTAAAATTGACACTTTTTTGCTCATTAAAAAAATAATTAATTGGATTTTTATGAAACTCTCTGAAAAGTTGTAACTAACTGAATACTATATAATTTTGTTATTCTATACTTCGCAATAACGCTTGGGTGTGCCCCAGGGTGTTTTTTTAGGGCTAATAAAAACACTTCATTTTTTGGTATATTTTACCATATTTGTCCAACATTTTCTGTGTGTGTCTATTTAGCAGTTTTGCATGGTGCTGAACTCAAATTTAAATATGTTACAGCCTTGGGGACTTTTGGGGCTAAATGGGGTGAGGGAAATGATGGACTTGGTCATGGTCATTTTTTGTTGTTGCATGATGCAGAACTCAAATTTAAATATGTTAAGGCGTAAAACTGCACTGTTTGTTTTCACCAGGATTTAACATCCCCAGGAGACTTTGGGGCTAGTTCATATCTATTGGTTAATTTCTCGTTTTAAAATGAGTTCATTCAGTACAATTATTCAATTTCATTTCTTTTTTTCTATTCGTTTAGGCATTTAAGAAAAACATAAAATCTTTATTTTTTCATACTTTATCCCACTTTTTATACTAAATAATAAACTCTGCTAGCTAAAATTCTGTGTTGTTTTTACTGATTTACATAGCACTAACGCGTGTTAATGGTTATATACGAGAGATTGACGAACAAAACAAAACACTTTCGCTTTTATTCATTTAGAAAAAAAAATGTAGATTTTATTATGTTGGCTCAAATAACCTAAACTGTTTTTATCTCTAAAATGAATTTCTTTTTTCACTACCACCAATTCAATAACCACTTGGCCTCGCGCTTCTTTGACACTCTTTTGAGGCAGATCTTCACTCTTGACCTTAAAAGAAAGACCTACTTGAGATCTGTTTCTAAAATCACTCAAAAATATTTGGATCATTCTACCGCTCCAGAAGCTATCACACTCCCGACGCAACCCTCTATTTGTACAAGGCCCAAATGCGTTCTAAGACGGAATACTGTTTCCACATGCCCGGAGTCCGCTTAGAGCATGCTCATCTGCATTAACAGTGTTCAAAACCGGCTTCCCTATATCCTCGTTACAGCCTCTGCCTTACAGAAGAGACGTTGCGCCTCTATCTCTGCTCTATTTTTACTTTTATAGTACTTATTTAAAACGCCCCCTCTCCCTGTGGAACAGAGTTAGACACCAGGGTCTTTTTTTTAAGGTGAAGATAAGGAACAAAAATAAAAATAGTCTCAGTCGTGAAGGATTTCCTCTCCACTGACAGAAAACAATTGAAGTGCAGCATCTGAAGAACAGATATTACACTTTGAGTTATATTTTTTTATTTACTCTGAAAAGTTGAAACTAAACGGTAAAAAAGAAAAGAAAATTTGGCACAAGGCCATTCAAAAACTGGGGAGGGGGTGTCTATGGTCATCCTCGTCACTGTGCCGTTGCTAGTCTATGCTTTATCCTAGCTAAAGTTTTCATTCACCACAATACCTCAAGCACACCGGGGGTCGTTTTACCTAAGAATCTTAAATCATATCGTGTATATGTGTGCGTCTGTGTGTGTGTTTTATTAGAAATAACATAAGTTAGTAAACATAAAAATTTATATAAGGTCATTTGTTTAAAATTATATTCCATTGGCTTGGCATGGGGGAAAAAGATACTACACTTTGATCTCGGCCAAAAGGCCAAGAAGATTGTTACTTTTATTGTGGGCGTTCGAGTGAGCATTAATATACGCTCCTCATGTAAAGCTTTAGCAGAAGATACTCGTCAGGCTAACAACACCGTCTGATTAACACTTATTAGCACATATGCTAGAGTTGCCTCCTGGCTTTGATAAGTAGGGCTATGACAACAGCATATTCTTTTCATTCTTTTCACCTTCGAGTATATATCAGATACACTCAGACACAGTTAATCAACCGAGAACCACATCACTATATAAAAGCATATAAGATATCAACGAGTACACACTAGAGAGTTAAAACAATGAAAAGAATATGCTGTTGTCCTAGCCATATTGATAAGCGATGACCCCCCCCACTCCCCCAAAAAAGAAGCGTCAGTATTTTATAGTGCTTGGTATATTTCCAATGTATTTTTAAGTCTAGTTTTTAAAAAAAATGGACGTTTTGCTGCATTTTTCGATGCCAAGGTGATGTCACTTATGTATCTCCTGTCAACGAGACTATCCTTCTTGCATTAATTAATAAATATGTTGAAATATAAACAGAGAGGACAGTTGATTGCGTTATTCCGTAATGGTTCTGTATGGCTGCATGCGAGACCAGTCAACGTTAAGAAACGCAAAAATAATAAAAGCGAGAGAAATAATTAAACAACGAATAATGTTCAACGACAAAATAATTATTTGGTTTCGATTTGTCTTGTTTTTAATGTAATTTTTATCCCCGTGGAGTTCAATTAACTTGAGCAGAAATCTCAAGGCTGATTCCGGCTTTAAGGTAAAACCGCATGTAATTACTTCGAAGAGACAAACAGTAACAGTAAATTAACGAAAACTTTCGGTAGAAACAAGAAAAAAAAAAGAGAAACAGTAGAGAAAACGAACAACACATGGTGAGTTCTGTCCAATAAAACACATCTTACCAAACGAATATATATGTACTTGAACCAACCGACTAGAACTATATTCGGCCAATTATAATAGTGTTCGTCCTTTTCTTTCTTTTATAATCTTAGCTGTCTTATTTAGAGTAATATCAATCTATTTCTATGCAGGTCCTGGATTTTTTTTAC
Organism: Euprymna scolopes; assembly: GCF_053919585.1. Lineage (NCBI taxonomy): Eukaryota > Metazoa > Mollusca > Cephalopoda > Sepiida > Sepiolidae > Euprymna > Euprymna scolopes. Next base: position 80,693,561 of record NC_136509.1, read on the forward strand.
ATGGAACTCATCACTTATCAAGACAGGGAGGCCACTCGAGGATAAGGGTTATTGCATGTACAGTAATCAATGGGACAATATCGTAGTAATCGCTAGTAATGGAGATCTGATAAAGTGTCTTACTTAAGTGTGCGGTTCATCAGGAATTTGTTTATGTTGGACTTGAAGGCATCCAAGTTGTAGTCAGGTGGGAAGCAGGCAAACGGAAGAGAGCTCCACAGGTGTGCACCCCTTAGAAAGAAACTTTGTTCATGGAATTTACGTTTTGATTTAGGCACAGATAAAGAGTGGGGAAAATTACTGACAGTGGTTTCAGTTAGACGATTTTTTTCGTGAAAGATTGGTGAGGGAGGACCAGAGAAACTATATCCGATGGTTAGGCCCCAGCTTGCAGGCTTTGGTGAGTGTGAAGCCACCCTTTAATTACCATTGCTCGCAGGTCCACTCTGACCCGGAGTGGTAGTACCTGTTAGGGTCCCAGCTATGGGGTGAATAGAAACCGACTTCAAAAAAGCAAATATATTCTATTAAAACATTTTGCTTCAAAATCATTGGATTCGGCATTAAATAACCCGAAAAGGGTTGATATGCCGTAAAACACAGACAACCAACCAAAACAATATTTCTATGCATGTCTATATTTTTATCGTATTTTGTTGAATATTATTTTTGCATATATACGGCATAATCACGTTGAAACACAGGTTCTCGTCAGATCACCGAAGTTAAGCATGGTTAATACCAGATTGGTGACCATTTGGAAATTCTAGGCGCTGTATGTGCTCTCTGCTTCTCTTGACATTTTTTCCAGTCGTCCTGTACATACACTTCACTTGCGACTTGTATTTAACGATGTCGACTTAGGAGAGGTGTGGTTTGAGATTGCACACCTGTTGCAACAAAAATTTCACGCGCAGGCACTCATTCGTGGGCATTCATAGTCTGTTAAAAACTGAAGGAGTCTGTATATATATATATATATATATATATATATATATATATATATATATATATGTTAAAAACTGAAGGAGTCTGTATATATATATATATATATATATATGTATATATATATGTGTGTGTGTATATATATATGCATATATCTGCGTATGTATATATATATCTGTGTGTATATATATATATATATATATATATATATAGGATATAATAATATATATTTATATTTAATAGGAGACATTACTCTCGAAACTGCACCCATATACAAACGCACACATACATACATATATATATACACACACGCATTTATATATATATATATATATATATATATATATATATATATATATATATATATATATATACGCGTATATTTCCAGAAGTAATTACTTTATATTTTTATTTCTCTCAAATGGGAAGAGAGAATCGCAAATTATGATGTCATGATAACTAACTTTATGCGTTCATGACCTGAAAAATTCATCTCTCTGTTGCAGATGTTTACGGTGTCAAACTATATCATGCCATATTATGTATGAAGTAAATATTCACCATTGAAATACTTCATATAAAAAAAATTGAACGGATCAACATTTATCAGCGTCTGTTAGATGTGTGCAATTGATGTCAACACAGATATTTTCGACGATTTCAGTCCCACGACGCCTATGTAAATCACCCAGCAAAGAAAATACTGCGCACGTCATAACACTTATCAACACTGATTGGTCGATAACGATGAATTAAATGCTGTAGATTTGTATTACGGTATCAGTGCACTGAAGACTATATAATCATCTTTAAACACAGCAAAGTGCGTACTAATTGTGTTTTACGAATGTAAGCTCAGGACTAAAATGAGCACTGAAGCGATGGTTGTCAGAAGTTTGGAATTCGTACTAAAATGAAGGTGACGGATTCTTGGACCGCATTCTTACTGGTGACAAGACGTGATATCAACAGTACGAGTCCAAATGGCAGTCGATGGCATGGCACTAATCCCACTGCCTCGCAAACAAGAAGTAAAAGATGCAGATGCCTGCAAAGTTATGTACCCTGTTTTCTGGGATAGGAAAGGTATCCTTCTCCTAGATTTATTGAAACAAGAGTTAAATGTAACGTAGACACGTTGACAATGCTAAGGCTGTGATTGACCGTGTAAGGTCAGAAAAAAGCGAAAATGCCCCTTTTACAACACAACTACACTAGAACACACATTAGTTTGAAGACCACGAAATGTGAGCCGGGGTTCGGCTAAACTGTTCTGTTTCACCCACCGTACAATTCTTGGCGCCGTCAAACCTCCACTCATTCGAAGCTCTAAAGGACGTATTAGAGAAGCAGCATTTCCGGGACAACATCGCCGTAATCGCAACCGTAACAAAAATGGATCGCCTCATCAGGCGCCGACTTTTACGACCGATACATCATGGCTCTTGTCAACCGCTGGCAAAAGCGCAACAAAATTGTTGTGAATATTTAGAAGAATAAATCCCGGAATAAAAAGTCGCTCGTTTGTATGGTGCCACTCTTGTCTTCGTAGGTCTTCAACTTTTTTTTTAAAATAGAAAAGGAAGCATTACTTTTGAAACGGCTCTCATATATACACAGGTATGACAGAAAAGAATAGACACCCATAGAAACACTTTATTTCAAGAAACATAAAATTTATAGAACAACATAAAAAAATAAATTGTCACAAATTTAATAACTAATACTCGCTTGACATTCCTTTTGCTGTTTTAATGTTAGGTCCTTTTGAGGTATGGCATTGATCAATTGGCGAATATCATCTTGAGTTATTTCTTGTCATATCTGACGCAATAATGCTAGAAAGCTTGGGCTTAGAACATGGCTTCCTTTTCTTTATGCGAAGGTTCCTGTATAATATGCCTCAAGGACTTTCAATTGGGGTCATCTCCGAGTACTGACTTGACCATGGAAGTTTCTTAATCCAATTTTTCCTCAACCAATGGTGTGTCGCTATAGCAGAGTAACAACATATTCTATAAATAGGGAGTTAACTTGGTTCGTTCTACCACTTGAGAATATTGGTACGAGTCCTTCCTGTCGTATTTAGCAGAATTGATTTTTTTTTTTTGTGAGCGACTATTACTAAAAACTGCACCGTATACACTAGCTGAGAACCCCCCATGTTTCAGTCTTTTAAAGTCAAACGTTTGCCGAGGAAGCCTCCATACCCACACCTTTTTTTTCACCACTGTCGGAAAATAATGCAAATTGTGACCCATCAGAGGAAATAACATTGGTCCAAAAGGTCATACGTCTCTCCACTCTCCAACGAGCTTAATATTTTCTGTGAAGAAGACGTTTCCTCTCTCAGCTCTATCATATTAGCCCAGCATGTAAAAATATCTGACAGCTGTTTGCGGATAGACACTAGTTTATGTTGTAATGTCAGAGCCTTGCAATAAGGATCCTCTTCAACATTTCTTTTTACAAGATGCAAGAGTCTTTCAGAGGGCTCGGGGAAACCTGGATGAGGTTTGTGCACTCTTTGCAGTCTCTTGAGAATTGTACGATCACTCTATCAACAACAAAAAAGGAGTATTGGAAGATTCCCAGCTATTTTGTGTTGACTAAAGCCACATTTATTTTGATCCACGATTTGTCCTCGCAGAAATCCTAATAAGTCTGATGCTCCTTTGGTTCATGTTATACTTCAATGTTGTTAGAAGCAAATTTGATGAGATACTCTTAGTTATTTTAGCACAATTCTTATTTGTAAGTATAAATAAGTATATATTATATCAGGAAAAATATTTATCTTAGTGTCTATTCTTTTCTGTCATGTCTGTGTATATGACAGGGTGGAACGATAAAAGTGTCGCTCTAAAGAAAACAACACTACAGCTTTATTTGGAAACCTTTATTAAAAACCAAATCAATTCAGGTAACTTGATCATATAGTAGAGCTGGCATCTATTACGTGCAGCAGCCTTCATCTTCAATCACCGCCTCTATACGGGTCCGGAACTGGGAGCGTGCTTTTTCCACAAGCGCCGGCATGAGTTCCGCGAATACTAGGCAGATGGCGACGATCAGGCTAGTTTTGATGTTGTAGGATGTCATGTTGGTGATGTTTTCAACATATGACCAAATGAAGTTGTCCAGCGGTTTCAGGTTAGAGGAGGAGGTGGGTCAGTGAGAGAAGGATTCAAAGTTGTAGCACACCTGAAGCCAAGCCTTGGTCTCTTTCGACTTGTAGGCCGGTGCCACACCCAGGGTTTTCAAGTGGCCGGTTGATTACACCAGGGAATCACCACATTATTCAGCACATTCAGGTACACTTTGGTGTTGACTTTCAAACCGACTTCGAAGATGTGAGGTGGTATGCTGTGACCCTCACTTGAAACCACACCAAAGACCATAAGCGTGGCCGGAAACTTCTTTTCATCACCCTGGCCACGTCCTTGGTATTCGTGGGAATCCAGCGATGCATTTTGGGGGTGCTGGCAATGGTCCTGTTTTTATAACATGGATCGGCGGAGCGTATTATTTGCACAGCGGCGCATCTACGATCTCGCTCGTTGAACATTGTGTTACTTTCAAACATGATAGAAAGTATCTTTCGCTCTGGGGATCTGTTCTCAACGTGTCTGCAAAAAAAAAAGAAAAAAAAGAAAAAGGAAATCGGTTTTTATCAAATGGGAATGGAATCATGTCGTATTTTCTGAGTCGGCAATTTTATCGTTCCACTTTATATATATATATATATATATATATATATATATATATATATATATATATATATATATAAGGCATGTCTGACGAATTCTCACGAGAATGAAACGAGGAATATTTTGTGTAGCTTAATTGCCATATATATTTTTAAAACTTACTATCTAGCTCTACCTAAGTATTGAGCACCGTTGAAGTAAATACTGAAAATTTACGCAGAAAACTATATTTTCATATATTAATTTATGTGATAAAATTAAGTAGACACACACACACACACACACACACACACACACACACACACATATATATATATATATATATATATATATATATATATATATATATAATACCCCAGGATACGGCATAGAAAATTAGTAACAAAATACAGTACAGTATCTAATACACAAATAACATAAAAAAATATCACCGTATCGTATTCCACACTGTAATCCGAAAAAAAAAAGTATCCTAGAGTCACCGATTCCCGGTATTCTACTGTATTAGAAAACATTCGTGCTAAAGAAAAGATCGTATTTAAATAATCTTGAAACGATCGCACACTTTCAGATTTTCATTGTCTTTATTTCTTTGAAGAAATGTAAATGACCTTATATTTATTCATGTATTTTATTTACCTCAATATTTAATCCACTTTAGCTCTAGATTATCTAACTGTTCTCTATTGAGCTGATTATATATCTGCAGTGTTCTGGTCGAATGGTTTTAATTCATGCGTTCCATCCTACGCTTTTAGATTAGGTTATATAATTGCTAGTTGAAATGCCCCGCATTGCCAGGTTGTATTTTATCTATTTGAATATTTCGTCCTCATACATAATTATCAAATTGATATAACGAAACATTAGATCATAATGGTTTCTTTTTCCACATCCTCCATAAGGTAGGAGCAGTAGGTGCGTTTTATTTTATAGAGGTCTCGCCAGCAACCCTAATCTTCTTTTCTAGTTTAGTCTTTTATCTTTTAGTCTTTCTTCTTTCAAAATATGATGTAGGAATTGTAATTATTATTTTATATCCTATCTGAAAACTACTAATTCTCCTTTTGTTTTAACTATTTGATGTACAATTTATATAAAGATGACATTAGTAATTTATTCTGTTAAGTAAATAATTAACATTTAGTTTCCAGCAGTGGTAAATGAACATGTAGTATTAATTTTGAAGAACCTCTACAAAAACAACATTTTGGGTGTGACTTCTAACAAGTGTGTGAATATAGAGTTTATCAGGACTTCCAATAAGCAACATACAACTGGCCATGCGAAAAGCAAGGTGTCTGAAGATTAAGTTCAACAACTTTGAAGTGTTGTCCTTAAGCTTTAATGATAGAAATGGCAAAACTAATTTTTATTAGGAATCATAAACGCTTGAACTGAAATGGTATGTCAGTAGGAATAAGAGGAAACCGATGAATCAATACAGTCAACATAAGGAGGTAGGAGTATTTATTCCGAAAGTCGTGCTTAACATGGGGAGATTAGGAGTGTTTATTCCAAAAGCCGTTTTCACATAGGGAGGTTCGGATTTTTTTATTCCGAAAGCTATTCTTTTACATGGGGAGGTTGTAGATGTTTATAACGAAAACCATTCTTAACAGCGAGAGGTTGGGGTGTTTATTCCGAAATCCGTTATGTTTGCGCATTACTAATTCCTCGGTTGTAAAACAAAAATGGCTACCAAGGATTACCTTAGCGTTTAGGGTGGATAATAATTTTTTCCATATCAGTTAAACGATTTATCAGTCCCAAATTTAACTGTGATATTCGTTGTGAACGTTGAGTTGTACTTAATGCAAGAAAATATCGAAAAATTTGTATCTTAGTCAGAGAGATCAATTATATAAAAAGTGTCATTGGAATTAATATTTGTTTTCTCAAAACTCACTGATTGTTTATTTTTTATTAGTAACGAAAATTTCTAGTTTGCATTAAGAAAAATAAATTATTTATTTTTTGTATTTAGAAAAAAAAAGAAATTATTTATAGAAAAAGAGAAGTTATTTAAAGTTGACGAAAAGAACAGGAGTAATAATTTGATTTCAAGCAAAATAACATTATTTAATTAGGTTATCCGATAAATATTTCAAATATCAGAATCTCGAGCAATATTTACGTATTAATTAAAAAAAAGAAAAGAAAGTAAAGAAACATTAACCCAAATAAGCAAAACTGTACTTAGAATTTGTCTCCTGTCGTTGAAGATTTCCTTAATAAATGTATGAATTTTTTCATCGAATTTTCACTTTGTTCGTGAGGGATTTCCGGCAAAAAAAAAATTGTCAAAAATATTTATCGTCTTAAAAGATAGTAAAATATCTGTAAGAAATAAAAGAAAAGAAAAGCGTACCACGGCTCTCCAATTCGGAGAGCCGTGGTCGCCGACGCTGTTGAAGCAGCAGGGCCGCTGCATTTGCAATAACAAAACCTGAAGGAAAAAGGAGATATGAACGAAGCATTCTTTTTCAACAAATATTTATTACTGCTAAAATGGTCTCAGATGATGGAAAACACTGCGTGGCTGATAGAAAATAGGAAAATACGAGGAATTTATTTTCTTCAAACATCTTCTGCTTTTCTTTGAACCGCATGGTTGGCTCTCAAAATCCCAGCCTTATCTGTAATCTATTTTATATTTCTCTTATTCTGCCTATCTGTTTGTTCTACTTTTTCTTGGAAACTACTTGGCCGATCTGGCTGAAATCTTGTATAGACATTTTGTATGATAAGATGAGTATATAAAGGGAATATTCTCTACGCACCGATTTTTATGAAATTTCACACGAACGTTCTTTGTCTGATTGGCAGTGTTCTTATGTAGGTCTTGTATCAGAATGTCTTCGATAATTATCAATAATCGATAATCGAAACAATTCGATACAAGAAGGAACAGACAATTTTGACCAAAAGATAAAACCTTATAGAGCCTGACAACACGGGTTCATTTGAGACGAAAGATCAAACATATATAATCAACAGTAGCTTCTTTGATATGACAGGGACGCGTACAAAACACAATGGCACAATAATACTTTAGTTTTCATTTTACACTTAAATTCTAGCCATTAGTACGGCACAAACAGTAAGTCCAGGCATATAAAATCCACGGTAGTTTTTTTTTTATATGACAGGGGCGCGTTCGAAATGAATGTTTCTTCCAGAGCACAATTGAACCATGATACTTGGCTCTTACATTTTAAACTGCATTTCAAGCCGTTATATATAAAAATATAATGGTATAAAATCAACCGAAGGTTCTCTACAGTGCAATATAAGCTACAGTGTATTTTGGACTAAGTCACTGAGCGAAGGCCTGTAAAGCTTCCTCCCAGTGGACCGCGATGGGTCGCTAACAAGAACAGGCAATCAATCAATTTGATTGAAAATGAGCGATTTCATTGAGCGATGGCCATAAACATATGGGAGTATGAAACATTCGTTGATCATCATTCAGTCCTGGGCAACGTCGGTCTCCCTGCTAGTTATAATATACGTCCGATATGCAGTTACAGATTATTTAGGGATTAGTATTTAAGGTCCACTTTTTCTATGAAGCTACTAGCCGATCTGCTTGTGTTATGTTGATTAATGGGACTATTATTCTCATATTGAATGTTATTAGCACAAGGTATCAGTCGCTGCAGTCTGCGGCCTTCTTCGGGTGTTGAGAACATGCTGCTTTTCCTACTAAGAAAAAAAGGGGGTTGGCTCTACATTACAAGAATTGGAACCGTTTTTTTTTTTTAGGGTGGGTCCGTAGATCATAAAGGAGGTGGTCACTAAGATGTTTTTCTATCAATCAATTGTTCGGGATATCTATACTAATTGTTAATTGTTAATATTAATGAAAAATGTGTTTCACGAAACAGAGGATCGATATCATGGGTATTTTTTTAACACGATATAAAGGGGAAGGAACTCTAAGAAACAACAGTTTGTTGTTATTGTGAAATTAACTCTCTTGGGATAGGCATATATCATGCTTTTTCTGTGATTTTGTAATTAGAGGCGTCCAAATGCAGCTTAGATCTATGCTGGGTTAACTAATGATTTTTTTATTGTCTATAATATGTAGTGCCTCTTTGAGTTTTCTGATCCGCCATCTTTCTTTTTTATCCAGTATTTTGACGTTATCCGTTATCCCACATTGGGGAATGGTTACTCCCTTTCTTTCACGCATATTCAGCTAGGGCTGATTTTTCCATTTCTCCGCGTGTGACAGCTCTTCGGTGTTCTTCTAGGGTCACTTTGAGGAAGCGGCATGTTTCACCTTTGTAAAGTATCCCACCTTTACACGAAATGTCATAAACGTAGTGCTTCAGTCGAGAGTTTTACATGCATCAGGTATTTTCGAAGTGTTGAGTTGTAGAATTACTAGCCGATCTGTCTGAGATTTTGTACTGACTTTTGTATGATAGAGTAAAGCGAATTAAGTATTCTCGTATACGTCCAATGCATCCGTAGGTTTCAATATGGATTAATACGGTTAGGATTTAATGCAAAAAATGAACACACATTTGATGATATTCAACCATTAATTTGGTATAAAGCGCTCATTCTAGGTGAACGAGCTCAAAGTTTTGCCTGTTTTCAACTTCTGCTTCAAGTTCGGTATTAGCATAGCCTTTTTAATGTGGACGTGGCATGGATTCTACTGTTAATTGGAAAATGTGCTTTACAATAGTTTGAAATGATATCCCACGGGTTACTCGTCAAAACATTACGCGGTCTTGGATTTGTAGGTTGATATTACGTGCACGGATGACATTTAAAGCATCTCTGAGTGTATTATCATGATTATATTTAAAAAAAAAAATAATAAACATTATTCTTTGATTATTCTGTATTTCGATATTTCTGTAGAAACTCTCTCAATCTAAAATTAATCAGTTTCCAGTTTCAGCGAAAAGTAGTCCAAAGATGTCTGGTATATTTATATATACGCACACGCACTCATACACACACACATACGCGCGCGCGTATATATATATATATATATATATATATATATTAATCGGGATCGGGAAAATCGGATCTTTTTGAAGTATTGGAATCGGTATCGAAAGCGGAAACATTTGAGCCTATTTTCCTATGCCCAAACCGATTCATACATTATCGTTTTTTAATCTTATTTTGGTTTAAGAAAAATCTTCCACTGCTTGTAGTAATAATAAAATAATAAATATTTATTGATTTAAGCTTCTTATAGGACTAAAATCTCTAGATCACCAACTCGGGGGGGGGGGGTTACGTTTAAGAAAATATAGGCACATTAAAGAGTGGCTTCACAATAATCGAGACAAAATAACCATTTCATAGTTAAATATTAAGAGATTTATAAAGAATTTGAATCTGAATCGGTAATTGTATCGGAATTAGGAAAAATATTGGAACCGTCCCATCACTAATTTTTATATATATATATATATATATATATATATATATATATAGAGAGAGAGAGAGAGAGAGAGAGAGAGAGAGAGAGAGAGAGAGAAAGAGAGAGAGAAAGAGATGAGAGGAGAGAGAGAGGGAGCGAGATGTAGACATGAACACCAACTCATTCAAATTTGTTTATTTCCTAACCTACAAATTATCTTTGGTTTTAATTACTGAAGTATGGATTTTAGCTCATTACAGTCGTATTCAGGACTTACCTATTTTTATATTTTTGTATTTCTTTACTAAGATGTTATTTTTCGGGTCTTCCGTTTTCAATTTTTTATTACGTTGAATTATTAGTTCCATAAACACACACACACATGCACACAGACACACACACACACACGCATGTATATATATATATATATATATATATATCAGAATAGCAAATACAATATAATATAAAATGAACAAAATGTATTACTAACAGAAAGCAAAACAATTTAACTGTGGGATAAAAAATAAACTGTATTTTTTTTCCTGCTTTTGAGAGGTTAGTTGATCCGGACGATACCAGTAACATATTTGGTTTGCCTTTTATTTTTTGTGTGTTTAAGTGTTTCCATTCTGTCTTTTACACCCCCAAACACATACCTCCCATATATATATATATATATATATATATATATATATATATATATATATATATATATAGAGAGAGAGAGAGAGAGAGAGAGAGAGAGAGAGAGAGAGAGAAGGAGAGAGAGAGTTATGAAAATATAAAATTAACTTAATCTACAAAGATGTTTCTGCATTCCATCTTCGAAAGGACTCGTCAAGCTAATCGGAATAACTGATCTTCCGGCGTAAACTATCGATGCTCACGTATTGAGTGCTGTTGAATAAACACTGGAAATCGATAGGCAAATCGATATATCCCTTTATATAATTTTATATGGATACATGATATAATAATATTATTATTAATAATAATAATATGACATATATATATAAATATATATATATATATATATATATATATATATATATATATATATATATATATATATATATATATATACATTTTCACCAAAGTCGTATTCGGAGAATACTTAATATTAACTGGAGAACTTTAACGCCTGACACTGTAGTTCTCGGACGATCAAATAGTACTAGTATAGGAATGAAAATCATTCAAAGTTAGATGCACTGAACTGGACAATTGGTTAGGATGGAGGATAAAAGACTTCCTAAACAACATAAACCAAGAAAAAGGTTTGAGGATTCTCTGAAAAACAACTTGAAAATACTTGAGATGCATATGCATAAGTGGGAAGCACAAGCGAAATATTGATCACGGTGGAATAAAACCATCAGAGAAAGTTGTAAGATTTTCGAAGAGCAGCGTGTAGATCTTGCTTTCTTAAAACGTATTTTAAGAAAGCGGGACGAAAATATAATGTCAGAGAAATTACCACAGGAACTGGAGTGCACTGTATGTGACATATACCTTTTTGTCAAAAGCTAGTTTTGTAAATAATCTTAAATCACACAATCAATTTTGTCGTTATTTCCATGGCAGGTGCTCGTCTGAACTCCAATCTCTGGTCTCCCCTCGCCAATCTTTCACGAAAAACACCCGTCTAGCTGAATCCACTGTGAAAAAATTCCCCCACTCTATATCTGTGCCTAAATCAAAACGTGGATTCCATGAACAAAGCTTCTTTCTTAGAACTGCACGCCAGTGGAACTCTGTTCCGTCTGCCTGCTTCCCACCGGACTACAACTTGGATGTCTTCAAGTCCAACGTTAACAAATTCCTAATGAACCGCCCCCTTAAGTAAACACTTCATCAAATCTCCACACTAACGTAATGTACTTGCAATAACCCTTATCCCTGAGTGGCTTCCGGGCCTTGATAAGTGGTGATCACTGTGTAAAAAAAAAAGACAGGAACAACAGTCTTATGAGGAGGCTTTTCAGCACATCCGGCAAGACTAAGTTGTCATATTTGTGGTCTAATCTGCAAATCTATAAGTTGTCTGACACGACATTCGAGTATTCACATTATTATCATGCAATCACCTTTAAAAGAGGGGAAGTTTTATGTCACATATTTGTACTTTTATGTAGGACTAAAGCTGGGATACAAGGTGCATATAGACGCACAGAGCTTAACTGAAGCGATGGTAAACTTCTGTTAAGAAGTAGCAATCATCATATATATATATATATATATATATATATATATATACATAGAGAGAGAGAGAGGGGGGGGGGATAAATGACAAAAATTTATATTCCAAAATTCATTATGTTGACCATATTATAATTTATTCCTTTAATTCAGTTGACTTATACAATTCTTGACAATATCTATTTCGTAGCGCAAAATCAATCACTTAATTATTATAGCAATCAGTGAATCTATTATGCCCTTAACACATCAGGAGAAATACCAACAATCACTCCATCAAAAGGAATTAAAATGTGATTTGACATGGTAAAAATCCGAAAATGGGAAGAGAAGCTGCAAATACCTTTATATTTTTTAATTACGCCATATTGAATGTGATTGACGTAATAATTGATTGATTTTGCGCTACGAAACAGATACTGTCAAGAATTGTATAAGTCAACTGAATTAAAGGAATAAATAAAAAAAATCGTCAACATCATGAATTTTGGAATATGACTTTTTGTCAGTTATTCTCTATATTGCTTTGTAATCACATTGAGCTTCTTAAATAAGGATTGATATATAATAAGAAAATATATTTCTGCAGAAGTATATATATATATATATATATATATATATATATATATATATATATATATATATATATATATATATATATATATATATACGTCAGAATAGATTTTATTTAACAATCAGCTGTTATGGAAAATATAAAATATAATAATATTCTATAAGTTATCCCATCTAAACAAGAATTGCTCGATATGCAAGATAGAGCAAATAAATTAAATTGTAATTCAATGAATTTCAAAAAGTCTCATCTAAATGAAATGAAGTGGTTGAGTTTCAAATCAAAGAATTTTTATTATTCTAAGAAAGACAAAGAATGCTTTAGAAAATTATTTTTTTAATTAATTTTCTAATTTTCTAATTTTCTAAAGCAGTCTTTGTCTTACTTAGAATAATAAAAATTCTTTGATATGAAACTCAACCACTTCATTTCATTTCAATGAAAGTTTTTTGAAATTCATTGAATTACAATTTAAATATATATATAATAATATATATAATAATATTATTATTTTGTATTCCTGCACGTCACCAATTAAAAACGAATAAAGAAAAGTTATAAGCTTTTATACTTTTCGCATTCTTTTTTATTCATATATATATATGTGTGTGTGTGTGTGTGTGTGTGTGTGTGTGCGTGTGTGTGTGTGTGTGTGTGTGTGTGTGTGGTCCATTGCTGGCACAAGTCTGTTGGGGATGGTGGAGATTATGTAGAGAAGTAAATTCTGGAGCACAAAAGGGCGCTTGTTTTAATGGTACCACTTCCGTCTCTTAAGTTTTCAAGTTAAAAACAAAAAACAAAAAAAGAGAAGGTTTTACTTTTGGCATGACTGTCGTATATTGTAAGTCATTTGTAAAACCTCAAAATGTAAGAAACAAATTTTCTATACGTAATTACACGTACTTTTCACTCAGCTTGTCGATCTAGTAGTCCGTGTCGGTTTAAATGGGCAATTTTAAGCACCCATTAAACATTTTTTTTCTTTTTTTTTGTGTGTTACTGTTTGATAATAATAATGTTATTAAGATTACTTTTGCCTCTCAGCTAAATAAAAACGTGACTTAAGGAGGAAAGGGAAGAATTTTGAAATATGTTGAATTATGGAAAAAACGAAAAAAAAAAAACGTTGAAAGAAAATTGCTCCGAACAAGCATCAAAATGTCCGAGGTTGATTAATTTAATTATCGGAACGAATGACATTTGAAATAAATAAATGTGAATTTGACACAACACGTGAATCCCCTGTTGATTCCTAAACCTGATTGAAACGCGTAATAATAATGTTTGAAACCAGCCAATCAAATTTGAACAACGTGAAAACCAACGAATAAACAACACCTGCCTGGCATGCTACCGCTATGGTTTCAGCCCCCATTAAGATAGCGTTTTTCTCCTAGCAAAAACGTTATCGCTCTTTTGACGCATTAACACTTAAATTACGGCTCTGTCACGTTGTAACCTCGATTCACATCGGATCACAGGCGTTAACCAAAGTAATGGATATAGCTTTAGATTTCGTGATCGTTTGGGAAAACAACGTTTTTTAGATTTATTGAGACGTTGCTAAATACCGATTGTACGTACAAGATTGCAAACATATCGGACCAATAGGTTCCAATCTAGACAGATAGACAGATAGACTAAGTATAAGCTATTTGAACCGGTTGCATACATTCGATTTTGGTTTTAGCCGGTAAAATAGCTGCTAATAGAACAACATTGAAAAGAAAGAACATTGACCTTCGCTTGGCATAAGTCTGCTACACATGTTTTTCTTTTTTCTGCGCATTCGTTCATTAAAAGTTAGAGATTAAACAACATTCGCAAGGACCTTTTTTATAGGAAGAGATTATCCACAAACTCTGGCCAAAATCCGAACAACCGTGGTCCAGGATACATATAGATTTTGCGGGACAACTGGATGAATTCTATTACTTGATAGTGGTGGATAGTTATTAGCTTGGGAGGAGAGTGTTGTGGCGGAACTAACCTATGTTACCTACTAATAGGCTCTTCCAATCTCAATAAATAATGGAAGACTAAGGCGCCAGGTGTAAGTCGAAATCCGGTACTCCTATTGGACTGGTGGCTGAACTGTGGTGTCTGCACAGATGCTGCACTCAAATTAATTGTCCTCGGTCAATGGAGGGAGAAATCTCCAATTTTATTTTTGCAAACTCTCAGAGTGCTCCCTTTTTGGGGAGCTGGTTTTCTCCCACATTAAAAACGACCTTGTGTTACATTTTGTTTTACGTCGGGAAGCAAATGGATGCTAGTCCATATCCGGTGAACCAACCTAGGTCGTTCATCGATTCATTGGAACAACCTATTATTGTATGCTTTTCAATACACGTTGTTATTTTATTTTGGCGTTTTGTTTTTCTATGTAACCCTTTAACAGTGCTATAACAACTATGTAACGTAATATTATTCACGGAGTATTTACTAGCACTTATTAATTTATCTAATCTGAGTCAGTGCTATATTTGCAATAAAATCAACATAATTTTAATAGGAATTTTAATAGGAATTTTAATAGACTCATATTTGCTGCGTGTTTTCGTTTTTTTTTTTTTTCTGTCTCCCAGACTGGATTTTTACGCTATCCAGAAAATTATTAGCTTTATCAAAGTATATCTGTTGATTCAATATATTTCTCATTCCGTTGAAGTTCCATAGGTTCTTCTAGTATGATAATATTACAGAAGTGGATTCTGAAACTAAAACTGGCTGCCGGTCACTGATATAGACGAAGACAAGGAAACATAGTGCCCAGTGAAAACTGTCTCAAGTGATCTGTCCAGGTGTTAATTAGAAGTAAACGGCCACCAGGTGGATCTTAAGGAAAATGGATAGCGCATTTTCTGACCGGTCACTGGGAATGAATTCCTAGTGATTAAATAAACACACTCGAGCGTTATTGATTTGCGAAATGATCTGAATAGCGAAGGTACATTTAGGTGAGTCGATCGAGGTCACCGCCAATGTTATTTATTAGCTTTTCCGAAAGCCATTGCAATCATTTGCTTATCTGCAACCCCTTTAAGATGTGGAACGGTGTAGCTCTGTTGCTAAACTTGTCAGGAAAAGGCATGCTCTGAATAAAGCGCTTAGTGGTGCCCTTCGTAAAGTAGGTATTTACCCCAGATTTGACACAAGGTAGGAGCGTAGGAGTGAAAAGCAAGCACAGGTGTTTGCATTTTTGCTGTCAAAAAAAAAAACTAAATAGCTTTTTTGGTTTTCCCCGGCAGAAGCGACTCGGGCGATTATCAAAAAAAAACTATTTCCTTGTAAAAGGGATTAGATAAAAGCTGGGAGAGAGGACCTCCAAGAAATGCACTGAAACACATATTGGCTCAATAGACGAAAAATAATCAACTGTTAAAACAAAAATTACCCAAACTCTGTTGGGCTGAGTGTCGATTGGTAAAAAAAAAACAAAAAAAAACTACAGCAATGCTAGGTAAGTATAGATACGGAAATAGATACTGTATTAATCCTATGCGGGTTTATCCGGCTTCCTCCAAAGTAGGAAGTTCCATGGGAGTATGAAATTTACAAGCGGTCCCCCAGTCGCATGTATATCTCCGTACAGGGAGCTGACGACGTTAGGTTTTTATAACTCTTGCAACGAGGTGTCGACCCCTTACTACATACAGCGCGTGGAATTCTCAAATTGGTCACCCATCTGGTACTGACCATGATCAACTCTGCTTAACTTCAGTGATCTAACAAGACCCGGAGCGAGGTAAGTACAGCCTCCGTGAAGAAACAAGGCCTGCGTGGTTAAACATGATATTATTAACTTTGGTTCAAGCAAAACATGCCAAAAAATTAGGCATTCGATAATACATGATAGCTCCTCAAAATTGTTAAATAATTTTGAAATTGTATTGAAAAAAAAAATGAGAGAGAAAGGAAGCGCGACCGGATTCCTACTGGAACTGACGTGTATTCAACATCAATAAAATAATATATTAAAAAAGAATAATTACGCGCGGTAAATTTGAAGATTCGATGAATCAAATAAGACACCACGAGAGAGCGAGAGACAGAGAGAGAGAGAAAGAGAGCGAGAGAGAGAGAACGAGAGAGAGAGCGAGAGAGAGAGAGAGCGAGAGAAAAGGCGAGAGAGAGAGGGCGAGGGAGAGAGAGAGTGAGAGAGAGCGAGAGAAAGAGAGTGAGAGAGAGCGAGAGGGAGAGAGAGAGCGAGAGAGAGAGAGCGCGAGAGAGAGCGAGAGAGAGAGAGAGCAAGAGAGAGAGCGAGAGAGACAGAGAGAGAGAGCAAGAGAAAGAGAGAGAGCGCGAGAGAGAGAGCGCGAGAGAGAGAGAGCGCGAGAGAGAGAGAGAGTGCGCGCGAGCGAGAGAGCGAGAGAGAGAGATGAGTAAATGCGAGGGGAATATATTATTTATGAAATATTCATTATCCCACACTCCGATCATTCAATATAAACAACATTGTTTTGTATTATGTCTTCAGAGAGAAGACATGGGGTTTTATACGTGTTGCTATTAGAAAGGAATTGGTGTATAGAGCGCGGACTCGCTTATGCAAATACCGAACCGCGTGTGAAATGACGTCACGTATGGAAAACAGACTATGCAATTGAGAGAGAGAGAGAGAGAGAGAGAGAGCAATTTAGAGATGACGATCACTTTAGAGACGCGGGTGACGCACAGCCAAAATGAGAAGTCACGCGTGGCAGAGGAATGAGAAACGAAATGGTATTACATAAAAAAGGAGTCGATTAATTAGTTGTCCTGTGTTCCTTGAGGCGTAGACTCCATGCAACGTGTGGATCCTGTTTATAAACTTGGGTAACTTTACATTGACACTAAGTTCAAAGTTGAAAAACAGTACCATTACTATCGTCAAGATATTAAACGGTTATGCAGAAAACCGAAACGAAATAGTAAGCTCTCCATCTAATGTTGCCCCAAAAGTGATCGATGCTCTTAAAAAAGTTTCTTTTTTGGTCCCCTGACAAAAAGAGGGGTGACCTGTACATTCACCCTTGTCCGTTCGTCCGTTCTGTTATTTTTCTCAATAACTATGCCTTGGAATTTTTTGAAATTTGCAAAAAAAACAAAAACAAACAAAAAAAAAACAATACACAAGATATGAGTAAAAAAAAAAAAAGTAACAGAACGGATTTTCTGGGAAAACTGTGGTTGCCCCCGCCCTAGGTATACATTTCGGGTTAAAATGGTTAAAATTGACACTTTTGTGCTTATTAAAAACAGATTGATGCCTTGGATTTTATAAGACTTTCTGAAAAGTTGTAAACAACTGATTTCTATATAATCTTGTTTGTCTATACTTCGCGATAACTCTTGGTTGTGCCGCAGGGGTTCTCTTACGGCGAATAAAAACACTCTATTTCGGGGACTATTTTACCATATTTGTCCAAAATTTTCTGTTTATGTCTATTTAGCAGTTTTGCATGGTGCTGAACTCAAATTTAAATAAGTTAAGGCATTGGGAACTTTGGGGGCTTAATGGGTGGCGGAGCAAGTGATGGACTTAGTCATTTCTTCTTTTTGGATGGTGCAAAACTCAAATTAACATATTTTGAGGCCTAAAACTGCACAATTTGTTCATTTTCACCAGAATTTGACGTCTCCTAGGAACTTTTGCGGCTAACGAGGGGGGGGTGCAAATGCTGAACTTAGTCATTTTTTTATGTCTCCTTCACTGTGCACTCACGATGGACCATGCATGCTTCACTTTTTTTTGTGATTTCAGAGAGGATAGGGATATTTTTAGTATATAGTAGAATCAGGAAGGAGTTTATAAGTCTATCTATCTCTGTCTCTACTATTATATAAAATGAGTTTATTCCTCATAGGTTCCAAAACGGCTGAGCCTATCTTTAGTAAAATTCACGCAAAAGTAATTTATATGACTGATACTGTTCTTAGATATGTTTTGTACAAACATTCGTCCGATAAGTATCCAAAATCGAAAAATTCCGATCTTAAACATAGTCTATCTCTCTTATAGATAAAAATAAACTTTTGACCAAGGAATCTTTTACGTTACACCGGTCAAAGAAATAATAAAATCTCAATAAATCATTTCCAAAAATCGAAAAATATGACGATCTTAAAAGTAGTTTTTCTCTCTTATGAATAAAAAAGAAGAATTTTTACAGGGGAATAAAATTAGAGACAACAGGAAATAATGAAATCTCAGCAAATCATTTTTCCTTAAAAACAAATTGATTGTCATTTGGACATATAGCTCAGTGGTAGAGCACTCGACTAAATATCGAATTATATCCTGTTAAAGTCCGGTTACGCAGCCATTATATTTTTTCTTATTAATGAGTTTAATTTACGATATAAGAATGGGTACCATTTAAAATCGCCGCAAATCATATCTTCGTTTGCATATTTTAAACTAAACATTAATAAGAAGTGATTTTTCTCAGCCATTTTTCGTCAATCCCAAATATCAGCTGACTTAATATTGTGAACAAACACAGACGGAATTTGATAACCGCCATCATTATTATTTTAGTGTTATTTTATTTTTGTGAATTAGTCCACTAGGCAAATTATTCCTCGTAACATATAATATTCAATGAAGGATAGATTCTATAATAATACATATGCAATCTGTATGAATTAAGACACAACGTTTAAGCGTATTTTACGATCGAACAACGTAAGGTGTCTAGCAAGTATATATATAAAGTTGAGTTTTTTTTTTGCTCTGACATTGATATTAAAAGCCTACTTTTTCTATGAAAAGTTTATAACGACGTACTTCTTAATATATTCAGTCATGAGTGACTACATAGAGATAAACAAGTTGGTATATTCTTTAAAAAAAGGAGTATTAATTAATAACTATCTTATTACGTTGAATTCTATTACGCATAGTTTCTGCATTCTGCATAAGTGCGTAGGATTTAAAATGAAAACTTTCTTGCACACGGAACTATATATATATATATGTGTGGCCTTTTGGTCAAGATCAAAGTGTAGCATCTGTTCTTCAGATGCTCCACTTCTATTTCTTGTTCTCTTTCAGTGGAGGAGAAATCCTTCACGACTGAGACAATTTTTATTTTTGTACCTTTTCTCCACGTTAAAAAGGACCCTGGTGTCTAACTCTGTCCCGTGGGGAGGCATAGTAAATAGGTATATATATATATATATATATATATATATATATATATATATATATATATATATATATATACATATATATATATATGTGTGTGTGTGTGTGTGTGTGTGTGTGTGTGTGAAATTGTATCTGTGTGTCTGTCTGTGTACATTTCCCTACCAAACTACCTTGTCAATTTTCAGTCTACAGACATGAGATTTGACGTAAGCGTATTGAGATTTTGCTTAATCGGTTTTCAGCATGAAATTTGGCTGTCAAGAGGTCAAAGTTAACGATTTGACCTTTGAAAACTCTACCAAACTCCTCCGCCAATTTTGGGTCTAAACACCTGTAATTTTAGATGTAGCTTCCTTGCAATTGTATCGCAATCCGGAGAGATTGTCTATCTATAATATATATATATATATATATATATATATATATATATATATATATATATATATATATACTAGCAAAAGTACCCGTCGGTGAGTGGGTTCAAAAACAGCCTACACAAAATGGACTCTGATTTATGATAGTATGATAGGTTATTAAAAGGAAGGGTTGTAAAGAGAGCTTCGAATAATTTGGGGGTATCAAACCAAAGCAAAATGTGATGAAAGTAAAAATAAAATAGATAAACCCCATAATTTATTATACCATACCTGTTCACACTGAAAAACTTATCATTATATTCTGTGGACCTATATTAAAAAAAAAAACTTGTTAAACTTTGTGACATATTTCCATTCTATGTAGGTCAGGTACGAACGAACACTCCATAATTTTATTATACCATATTTATTCAAACTGAAACATAATTATCAAAGTATACTTACGCAGATAGATATGAAAAATCTTTATAAATTTTGTGCCTATTTGCATTCTATGCCGGCCAGGCGCGAACGCAGACCCCAACAGTTTTATTATACCATCCTTATTTAAGTTAAAACATACTTATCAAATTAGTCTTATGTACTTCTATATCAAAAACACTTGTAAACGTTTTTTTTATTTTTTATTTTTTATTTCCATACTTTGTGGACCAGGTGCGAACGCAGATCCCACAATTTTAATGAACCGCCGTTCTGCCAGATCAAACATACCCATTCCTGTGTCTTGATACATCTTCTATCATTATATGTAATCAGTTTTTTAAAATAGTAATATAGGAACCTATTCGTGACCAGACGCACACACACACGCATTCAGCTTTATATTATAGATATGTGTGTGTGTGTATAATTATATATATATATATATATATATATATATATATTATTGTATTATGTATTACAAAGAAGTCACCACTTATCAAGGCCCGAAGTCCACACGGTGATAAGTATTAATGAGTGTACAGTAGTCAATGGGATAATATCGTAGTAATTTTTGTATCAGAAATTTGGTAAATTGGATTACAGAAACGAGACTGCTCATCAAGATATTTTTCATGTTGGGCTCGAAGACGATTTTATTTTAGTCAGCCCGAAAGCAGAAAAACGGAAGTGAGTTCCACACGGGTTCAGTTCTAATAAAGAAGTTTTGTTCATGAAATGTACATTTAGGCTTAGGCATAGATAAAGAGTGAGGGAAATGTGCAGTCAATCACACACACACGCGCGGGGGGGGGGTGTTCGCGCGCAAGTAAACGAACCTTTATCCATTTCAATTTCCTCGCGCATTTTGCACAAAAATAAGTTATTCCAGCAATGGCACAATTTCAAATACGCCCACACACTTTTCTCGCGACAACAAAAGTAAAATGAACATATTTATGGCGGACGTAGTTGGCGATAGTATCACGTGACACAAGCGAATAATGCGAAAATTCAGAAGATTGTCTTTCCAAAACCCAAAATATCAACAGTAACAATTTTCTGTTTGGAGCCGGCCCAAAATGTATAAAAATGCATCAGTCATCTAGGTTAAT